>NC_060145.1:94206340-94516132 GCF_021461385.2 Schistocerca piceifrons | reverse complement strand
ACCGACAGATTGCACTAGTTTCGCAAAAAATCATCAAAAAATCTTGCGATCAGAAGTCAAATATACTTCCCTGGATGCAACCTAAAGAAAGTTTATAACAAGAGAGAAATTACATAACATTATCCTAACACTAGACGTACTCCCACCATATCTGTGCGTAAAGCGCCAGTTCAAATGGTTCAAATGGCTCTGAGCACTATGGGACTTAACTGCTGAGGTCATCAGTCCCCTAGAACTTAGAACTACTTAAACCTAACTAACCTAAGGACATCACACACATCCATGCCCGAGGCAGGATTCGAACCTGCGACCGTAGCGGTCCCGCGGTTCCGGACTGCAGCGCCAGAACCGCACGGCCACCGCGGCCGGCAAACTAAATATTACCTACAGAATTTCTCTATCCTAACCGTCGCAGTATCCCAAGACGACCTTAAGGTATGTTTTTCCCCCAGAATTAGTGATACAAAAAAAGACTGTGAAAACGCCACAACCAAGTAACAGCCCAGCAGTAATTAATGGAATAATTACAAACTGAACTACTACAAAGACTGGCAGCCTTGTTACTGCGCAGGACATCAATAGAGAAATAAGGATTATTCGTATGGTAGCGGGTCCTCCGTAGAGAACACAAGTAACAAGAGAAAAAGAGTTGAATGAGGAATGAGAGATGATCCAGTCCCTAGAGAGTGCCAACTAGCGGAATTTCAGAAATTGTCAGTATTAACGTAGTAATGTACATGAGATAGCCCTCCCGGTTAGCCGTGCGGTCTAACGCACTGCTTTCCGAATTGGGAAGGAGCGCCTGGTCCCTGGCACGAATCCGCCCGGCGCACTTGTGTCAGGTCCGGTGAGCCGGCCAGTCTGTGGATGGTTTTTAGGCGGTTTTCCATCTGCCTCGGCCAATGCGGGCTCGTTCTCCATATTGCGCCTAAGCTACACTATGTCGGCGATTGCAGCGCAAACAAGTTCTCCGCGTACGCGTACACCACCATTACTCTACCACGCAAACATAGGGGTTACACTCGTCTGGTGTGAGACGTTCCCTGGGGCGGTGGGTCCACCGAGGGGAGAACCACACAATAACGCTGAAGGAGTGGTTCGGTGTGGGGCGGCGGAGAGGTGAAGTGGACTGCGGTGGTTGTCGTGGGGTTGTGGACCACTGCGGCTGCGGTGGGGACGGTGCCCTCCGTTGTTTCTAGGCCCCCGGTTAACATACAATACAATACGTACATGAGGTACGGTAGCTAACCATGAGGGATACGATATACGAATGAAACGGGCGATCAACGCAGCCGTTCTTGCCCTATCAGCATCGGTGTGTCGGTTGTGTAGAGAATTCGTGGCTCAAGCTGGGTGCTCTTGTGGTTACGGCAGATGAGATAGGTGCGAGCAATCTCTCGCGGGCCGACCGAAATTCTATGGATGTGATTTTTCCAAAGTAATTGAAACCACTTCACTTCCAAATGGAAAATTGTACTGAAATCCAGGAGGCTCTGCAACGAATTGACGCATTGTGCAGGGAATGGCAATTGAATCTCAATGTAGACAAGTGTAATGTGCTGCTAATACACAGAAAGAAAGATCCTTTATCATTTAGCTACAATATAGCAGGCTAGCAACTGGAAGCAGTTAAATCCATAAATTATCTGGGAGTAGGCATTAGGAGTGATTTAAAATGGAATGACCATATAAAATTAATCGTCGGTAAAGCAGATACCAGACTGCGATTCATTGGAAGAATCCTAAGGAAATGCAATCTGAAAGCAAAGGAAGTAGGTTACAGTACACTTGTTCGCCCACTGTTTGAATACTGCTCACCTGTGTGGGATCCGTACCAGATAGGGTTGATAGAAGGGATAGAGAAGATCCAACGGAGAGCAGCGCCCTTCGTTACAGGATCATTTAGTAATTGCGAAAGCGTTACGGAGATAATAAACTCCAGTGGAAGACTCTGCAAGAGAGAGACTCAGTAGCTCGGTACGGGCTTTTGTTGAAGTTTCGAGAACATACCTCCACCGAGGAGTCAAGCAGTATATTGCTCTCTCCTACGTATATCTCGCGAAGAGACCATGAGGATAAAATCAGAGAGATTAGAGCCCACACAGAGGCAAGCCGACAATGTTTCTTTCCACGAACAATACGAGACTGGAATAGAATGGAGAACCGATGGAGGTACTCAAAGTACCCTCCGCCACACACCGTCAGGTGGCTTGCGGAGTATGGATGTAGATGTAGATGTAGTTGCTTCAAACGGTGGCGAAGGTTTAGACCTCTGGCGTTCTCGCTGATTCAGTTCTAGCGCCGTTTCTTTTAACCATCTTCTCTGGTGACGACCTCAGATACACGTAAAGCGCTTCTGGAACAACGATATTACTGCAGCATCTCTGGCCAGGTTACCACCTGCTTGCGGACGTGTCATTTCTGCGGCGTTCTACAGTTCTTCTAGAAGTCACCGGCCAGTCATCGGGCCCGGTGGTAAAGCCTGTGCATGGAAACCGAAAAGTCGCGGGATTGAATCCCAGTCAGATCAACGAAATTTTACTGTCTTCATTTCAGCTAACCTTCATCTCTTAATGAGGTTAAGATTCTCGAAGAACGATACGTAGCTCGGATTCCACGTTACATCAAAAGTCTCCTTTCCCCGGTAAGAATACTGGGACAGGTAACTCGCCTAAGTGGCTGTGACTGAAATACTACCATCAGGCAACAAATTTTATTAAACCGGCCAAACGCTTAAACTGATTCCGGGTGAAGGTACTTTGGCTATCTGCTGGAATTTCCCGGCGACGGAACTTCGCGGTCAGTTCAGTGCGAATTTGAAATGGCCGTCCAGTTCGGCAACACCTTCGGTGCCACCCATACAGCTTCGTTGAGCACGTTACAAACGTACCTGTCAGAAACTTCGGCACCGGCTCTAACTTCTAGCCCCTGTCTTTTTTTTTTTTAGCTTTTTCTGTTTGTGAGGGTGCTTTGGGCCTTTCTATTTTAGGCAAATCGCAACCAAGGATTGTCGAAGGTGACGCCTACGCCTACCCCCCCGCCCCCCCCCCCCCCGCCCCTTCCAGAAACCAGGCACATTTGGTGTCGAAATTTCTGACAGGTACATTTCTAGAGTGCTCAACAAAGGTGCGTGGGTGAGACCGAGAGTGTTGCCAAACCGGAAGCGAGGACAGGATCTGAGTCTTAGAGGGACCCTCCGCCGTTTTATTCACGCACATGTTAGTGTTGCACGCCCGTGTGATGACGCCACAAGAGGGCGGAAAACAGGAGGGGCGAAAAGGCGTAAGTACACTTTACTTCTTCGGATCAGGTTCACTTTTCGTCGATGTGTTTTAAATAGTCGATAGTGGCGATGCGCGGCGCTCCAAAGGGAACCGAGCGCGGTGGCACAATGGAATTCCGGCACGGTAGCTCAGCGTGTTCGGTCAGAGGGTTAGCTGCCCTCTGTAATAAAAAAAACTGAGTTAATAGATCAACAACGAACTTAAACGGGTGTCTTACGACGTCCGCCCCGGTCACATCTTTCCATAAACCGATGGGACCGATGATCTCGCTGTTTGGTCTGCTACCCCAACCAACCAACCAACTGTGTGCCGGACCGCGAAAGGCAAAGGTCCCGAATTCGAGTCTCGGTCCGGCACACAGTTTTAATCTGAAAGGAAGTTTCATATCAGCGCTCACTCCGTTGTAGAGTGAAAATTTCATTCTAGAAACATCCCCCGGGCTGTGGCTAAGCCACGTCTCCGCAATATCCTTTCCTCCAGGAATGCTAGTTCTGCAAGCTCCGCAGGAGAGCGGAAGATGTGTAAAGTGGACGGCTGAAGAATTCTTCCCCGCTTGTAATAACACGTGTGAGTGAACGCCTAGGCCTCTCCCGACAACACTGGTGTAACACCGAATGCGCTTTCACGCAGCGATATGGACTTCTCAAAGTTCCAGAGCAACATGCAACGGCAAGATGGGGTTAGCGAGTTTAGAAAAATGGTTCAAATGGCTCTGAGCACTATGGGACTCAACATCTTAGGTCAGAAGTCGCCTAGAACTTAGAACTACTTAAACCTAACTAACCTAAGGACATCACACACACCCATGCCCGAGGCAGGATTCGAACCTGCGACCGTAGCAGTCCCGCGGTTCCGGACAGCAGCGCCAGAACCGCACGGCCACCGCGGGCGGGCGCGAGTTTAGACGTTCTGCGCAAATCTGCAGACTCTTGTTGTCCACTAAAACAAACTTGTACAGGTGCTCTACAGCAGTGGTTCTCAACGTTTCTTAGACCATTACCATTGAGTGGAATTACACAGTAGCTAGTACCTTCGGTTCCTCCTGCCCCCCTCCCTCGACCCCGGTCACCCGTCCCCCACAGTAGAATGAAAGACTTTTCTTCGAACACTTTTATATTTAAAATGATTTGTGTGTGTTAGAATACATGATAGAGGAATTCGTGGTGCATCGCAAATGCTACCCACAACTGCTTCTCAGAAAAGAAAGCCAACTATCCACAGTGAGGATAGACACTTGTTACAGGAATATTTCCCCTGCATTACTCCTCTCCATTGCGACACTTGCTTAAACTGCACACTGCAACCCGGTTTAAAATCAAACAGGTTCAGGTCTGTACATTATATACACATCAAAAAAAGTATTGCGTACCCCGGTTTCCAGAACTCCTGAAGATAGACGTTGACTGTGGATATTGTATCACAAACACAGTCTCTTTAACTTTTCAGAGATGTCACTAAACCCGCCCATCGTAAACAACCATGCATGAGCAGCGCCTATTAGACGGAGGGGGTCCGACAGCCGTTTAGTTCCAGTCATTCCAGCAGGAAGGAGGTACACGGCTCGTGTTGTCTGTAGTTCAACCATGCCTAGACGGTCAGTACCGCGGTTCGAACGCGTCCCCATTGTTACTTTGTGCCAGGAAGAGCTCTCAACAAGGGAAGCGTCCAGGCGTCTCGGAGTGAACCAAAGCGATGTTGTTTGGACATGGAGGAGATACAGAGAGACGGGAACTGTCGATCACATGCCTCGCTCACGCTGCCCAAGTGCTACTACTGCAGTAGATGCCCGCTGTCTACGGATTATGGCTCGGAGGAACCCTGACAGCAACGCCACCATGATGCATAATGCTTTTCGTGTAGCCGCAGGACGTCGTGTTACGACTCAAGCTGTGCGCAATAAGCTGCATGATGCGCAGCTTCTCTCCCGCCGTCCATGGCGAGGTCCATCTTTGCAACCACGGTGCCATACAGAGCGGTACAGATGGGCCCAACAACATGCCGAATGGATAGCTCAGGATTGGCATCACGTTCACTTCACCGATGAGTGTCGCATATGCCAACCAGACAATCGTCGGAGACGTGTTTGGAGGCAACCCGGTTAGGCTGAACGCCTTAGACACAATGTCCAGCGAGTGCAGCAAGGTTGAGGTTCCCTGCTGTTTTGGGGTGGCATTATGTGGGGACGACGTACGCCGCTGGTGGTCATGGAAGGCGGCGTAACGGCTGCACGATACGTGGATGCCGTGCCCGACCGATAGTGCAACCATATCGGCAGCATATTGGCGAGGCATTCGTCCTCATGGACGGCAATTCGCGCCCCCGTAGTACACATCTTGTGAATGACTTCCTTCAGGATAACGACATCGCTCGACTAGAGGGGCCAGCATGCTCTCCAGACATGAACCCTATCGAACATGCCTGGGATAGATTGAAAAGGCCTCTTTATGGAGGGATCTACGTCGAATCGCCGTTGAGGAGCGTGACAATCTGGACCAACAGTGCCTTGATGAACTTGTGGATAGTATGCCACGACGAATACAGGCATGCATCAATGCAAGAGGACGTGCTACTGGGTATTAGAGGTACAGGTGTGTACAGCAATCTGGACCACCACTTCTGAAGGTCTTGCTCTATGGTGGTACAACATGCAATGTGTGGTTTTCATGAGCAATAAAAAGGTCGGAAATGATGTTTATGTTGATCTTTATTCCAATTTTCTGTACAGGTTCCGGAACTCTCGGAACCGAGGTGACGCAAAACTTTTTTTCATGTGTGTACTTACCGTTCGCAAATGACTTCATTACTGCACTCCTTACTTCTGAACTGCCAGAAATTGAACGACTTCGGGTTATTAACGCATTGTATCTAACCAATCCGATAATAACATTTTTAAATGAGCACATCGCTATTTGGCTGTATTGTTTATTTAATTACCTTTTATGCCATTTTCAGCTGATTGTGTTCATGTCATTAACATATATTGCAGGACATCAAGTTCAAAACTGGACATGGAATTAGGAAAAATTTTCGCTTCCCACGGGATGCCAGGCGTAAAATCATCATCTTTTAAAAACATCAGTAAATAATAGTGGGAGAATGTCACATTTAATAAAAGCAGATCTACTTTGGTATATAAAAGATGAACACATGTCCTTGAGTCGTGATGATGGTGAAATCATGATCACATTACAGAGATTTCATCTAAAGCACATTGGTCGTAAAACCCACGAAAAGTTTCATTAGTGAACTGTAAGAGAGGGTTGCAGTTCTGGAAGCAACGTACCTGCTCTGGGTTTGGCCAGCGGGCTTACTTTGGCGAGGAATGTGGCACACTTTCCCTTGCACTGCACGCATCTGCCGCATGTTGTCAACACGAACCGGAAACCCTACCCCGCGCGGCTGTCTGTTCTGCCTCAGGACGGTTTCTGAGGGTTGTCGCTACAAACAGAAACATTTTACGGTACTCACTGACTAAGCGAATGGCCAATCAAAAAATTGCAGGTTCTCAATACTTTCAGGATGCGATGTTTCCGTGTGCACCTCGAAGTCAGCTTGAAATAGTCGCACCTTCTCCTAACAATAGATACAACTCCAGCTCCTTAGTTTCCAACAAGGAAATGACAATCCTTGCAAATGTTACATAAATTCATACTACGACAGCCAGGTCAAACTGAACGCGTTTTCGTGCTGATCATTTTGAAAGCTTACAATTGAACCCATGATTTATAATTTTTTCTTTAATAATAAGAAATAAACGTCATGTGCGAAGCAGTTTACACAAAGAAAACATATGCAAAATCATCTGGCTACCTACTGCAGTATGCCAGTACGGGGCTTTTATGCACTTTTTAGTGGCGCCATCAAATGTTACATATTTGTCACCGATTGCAAATGAAAAGTAAGTTTATTAAGCGTAGTTTCAATTACCGAATAATTTACCCACTGAACACAATTTGTAGATAAACACTAAATTATGTGGACTCATACAACGTGTTGGTGTGAGGAACTCAGTGATCTGGTTGCATTTGCATATAACGCACTATTTATTTCCGCTGTAGCATCTGCAACACTTACGGGAGTATTGAGAGATATTGATCAAGCGTAGCTGTGAATTGTTCCTTACACCGATACACCGTACATCATTAAATATGTAAGTACTCAGTGCAATTATCGGTCTGGTCATTAGCATAAGCCGGCTGTTGTGACCGAGCGGTTCTAGATGCTTCAGTCTGGAACCACGCGACCGCTACAATCGCAGGTTCGAATCCTGCTTCGGGCATGGAAGCGTGTGATGTTCCTAGCTTGGTCAGATTTAAGTATTTCTAAGTTCTAGGGCACTGATGACCTCAGATGTTAAGTCCCATAGTGCTCAGAGCCATTTGAACTATTTGTCATTTGCGTAAAATTATAAAAAAGAAAAATGAATTCAATTTTCCATCGGTGCTCTGCAGAACATGTTAACAATACAAAATAGGAAGCACTTCCTGTTGCTCTGCAACTTTCTTAGGCTATCGTCAGGTGACAACTCAGTCTCAACACAGATAAAATTACCTGCAACTTACACACATGTTATTTATGTGGAAAAGAAAACAAAATGATGGCCCGTAAGAAGAAAACATTAGATATGTTTTACGTCAGACAGGAAAAGTTACATTAAGCAAAAAAGGGAATACAATTTTTTTATGTGGAGATACATTTAACAACTGATGAAAAATAATGCTGAATTCACAGTCTGAATCTAGTATACGTAAAGAAAACTTTGTCATATGTTTGTTGCTTTCCATCATTTTCAGTAGTGTCATAATTCTGCTTTTCTCAACAGAATGTAAAACTTCACATTCTGCATCATATGAGTGGTTTTATTTTAAAAAATGATCAGCAAAAGTCGAATCTTTCTTTTTAAACCTACAGCTTTCCACATGTTCAGAGAACGTAATTCCCACAGCTCTGCCTGACTTCCTCGGTGCTTGTATACAATTTTATACGCACCTCTCTGTTGCAACAGTTGCATCTTTACTAGTTAATAAAAACTTTGATACGCACTTGGTATAAAATGCGGGTCTGTAGTCGTTCAGTATATGGGATGGTACGCCAGTTTCTGTGACTACTGACTTGCTCCTGTCGGCCAACGTACAGAAGTGGTGTAATCATACGCATTTTCGTTTTTCGTTGTATGTTATCAGTCAGAGCAGAGTTATAGCCATTACTGTAAGCGATAAGTTTGATCGTCTGTATTTCTCTTTGAAAGGCAGATTCAGGTAACGGAGCCGATAGGAGGCGATGCACAATGGAACGGAAAGTTACCTGTCTGTGCCTGTGTGGATGCTGGGAGCTTGCACGGATTTCCATATCTGTAGCTGTGGTTTTTCTGTAAATGCTAAATAAATGTTTTGTTGTGGTAATATCTATATTAGGTCTAATACATTTACAGACGAACCTCCCTGCTCCGTTATAAACTCAGTTTGCTTACGTCAGAGGTTTAAATGTTGTAGTAATGTATCTAATTCTCTAGTGATACGCGCCATCAACACAGAACTTCATCCAGATTGCTGAAAGTTCCGCGTCTGGTGGCAGGTGGGCCAGTCTATCCCGACAGACCGACCGCCGTGTCATCCTGTGTTAACGACGTCGTTGGGTGCAGTATGGAGGGGCAAGTGGTCAGAAAATGGTTCTCCTGGTCATTCTATGGTTGCTTGACCTTGGAACCGCTACTAATTGACCGAGTAGCTCCTCTGTTGGCCAAACTAGTGTAAGTGTACCGCGTACCCCCCACCAAGGCAAAAATCCCTGGTAATACCGGGAATCGAACCTGAGTCCTCTGGAAGGCAGTCAGCAGCACTGACCACTCAGCCGCATATCTGAACCATAATTTATTTTGCAACTGACTGGCTTCTTTTGTAAGAAACCTTATTCGTAATTGTCCACGACAATTTCAGTAACTATTGATAGAAATTTCTGTTTCCTTTTTTAGTCAAAGTAAATTTTTCTGAGTGGCATATGAATGCATGATACTCTATTATGCAAACAATCTAAATTTTATCATTTACGTATCTTCTGCATAATAATATCTGATTAAGTCGCACGTCATTTTATCTGTGTTTGCGACGTTCAGTTGTCACCTGACGTTGGTTTCAGCAGCCGAAAGCCGGTTCTTGACCAAGTGTTTATAAGTTTGCAGAACAATGGGAAGTGTTTTCAACACTAAGCGCAAAAAAAAAAAAAAAAAAAAAAAAAAAAAACTGGTACAGACATGCGTATTCAAATACAGAGACATGTAAACAGATTACGGAGCTGTGGTCGGCAACGTGTCTGGCGCAGTTCTTAGTTCGTTTATTGCTGCTACAATGGCAGGTTATCAAGATTTAAGTGAGTTTGAACGTGGTGTTACAGTCGGTGCACTAGCGGAGGAACACAGCATCTCCGAGGCAGAGATGAAGTAGGGATTTTCCCGTACGACCATTTCACGAGTGTACCATGAATATCAAGAATCCAGTAAAACATCAAATCTCCGACATCGCTGGGGCCTGAAAAAGATCCAGCAAGAACAGGACCGACGACGACTGAAGAGAATCGTTCACTGTGACAGAAGTGCAACCCTTCGGCAAACTGCTGCAGATTTCAATGCTGGACCATCAACAAGTATCAGCTTGAGAACTGTTCAACGAAACATCATCGATATGGGCTTTCGGAGCCGAAGGTCCGTTCGTGTTGTCTCGATGGCTGGACGACTCAAACCTTTTACGCCTCGCCTGCGCCCGTCGACACCGACATTGGACTGTTGATGACTGGAAACACGTTGACTGATCGGACGCGTCTCGTTTCAATTTGTATCGAGTGGATGGACGTGCGCGGGTATGGAGACAACCTCACGAATCCATGGACCCTGAATGTCGGCAGGGGACTGTTCAAGCAGGTGGAGGCTCTGTAATGATGTGGGGCGCGTGCAGTTGGAACGATATGGGACCCCTGATACGTCTAGATACGACCCTTACAGGTGACACGTACGTAAGCATCCTGTCTGATCACCTACACCATTTCATTTCCGTTGTGCATTCCGGCGGACTTGGGCAATTCCAGCAGGACAAAGCGACAACCCACACATCCTGAACTGCTACAGAGTGGCTCCAGGAACACTATTCTGAGTTTAGACACTTCCGCTGGCCAGCAAACTCCCCTCACACGAACAAAATTGAGCATATCTGGGATGCCTTGCAACGTGCTGATCAGAAGAGGTCTCCACTGCCTCGTACTCTTACTGACAGTCGTGCAGGATTCATGGTGTCAATTCCCTCCAGCGCTACTTCAGACATTAACTGAGTCATGCGATGTCGTGTTGCGGCATTTCTGCGTCCTCGCGGGGCCCTACACGATGTTAGGCAGGTGTACCAGTTTCTCTGGCTCTTCAGTGTATTTCGCATTAAAAGGAAAATGTGGTAGAAACTGCTAGTTTCTCTCATCGATGCACATGAGATGGTGTTCTCAATTTTTTGGCCGCTATACCGGAATTGTACTGTTCCATTTCTGCCAAAATCAATGGCGCTTATTAGCCAAGACGGCTACTACCGTCTGGTCAGGCCTTACCAGTAAAACCAGTCGCTCGGTTTTCCCCGGACATCGGTGAGTTCCACTCACTCTCTCTCCTCCAGAAGATCGCTCGGCATGCAGTTGTCAAATATGATCCAAATGGTTCAAATGGCTCTGAGCACTATGGGACTTAACTGCTGAGGTCATCAGTCCCATAGAACTTAGAACTACTTAAACCGCACTAAGCTAAGGACATCACACACATCCATGCCCGTAACGGTCGCACGGTTCCAGACTGTAGCGCCTAGAGCCGCTCGGCCACTCTGGCCGGCAAATGTGACCCCCTCGCAGCTGACAGCTGTCCTTAGAGGTGTGGACCCCAACTCAAGTGGTCTCTCTCTGCCACACATCCTACTAGCACGTGCTCCTCGCGTATTGTATGGCAGCCATCTAAGTTTGTGCACTCGTTGAAAAGTAAAGCACTGATTCTGCCTATGTTACTATACTACAGAGTATATACCTCAGTGCTGCAACTTCAGTGAGATGTCATCAGGAGACATTCGGATTTGACAGAGGAGTCCGCCTAGGAAGTTCTGTACCGAGAAAACCGTTCTCAACAGTCCTAGAGGAAGTTCTTTTATCCTTGGTGCAGGGAAATGAAGAAAGAAAACGTGCTGATAGAATATACATAATCCACTATCGTTTTTTCTTTTTTTTATGGGACTGTTCTGTTTGCCTCTAGGTGCAAGTGAACTCCAGCAACGAATGATGGAACTTAACAGAGTAAAGTGGCAAATTGGGGTCAAAACTCAATAAGACTAAAAGTACTGTACAATAAATATATCAAAAAGAAACAAAGTACAAATTAAGGATGAAGTCATAGATGCCATCGATGAGTTTTCAGCCTCACGGAGTGGCCGCGCGGTTAGAGGCGCCATGTCGCGGATTGCGTGGCCCCTCCAGCCGGAGGTTCGAGTCCTCCCTCGGACATGGGCGTGTGTGTTGTTCTTAGCATAAGTTAAAGTTAGTGTAAGTAGTGTGTAAGTCTAGGGACCGATGACCTCAAAAGTTTGGTCCCTTAGGAATTCACACACACGATGAGTTTTCAAAGTTAGGACATTTAAAGACAATGGCTGGTTGTTCAGGAAAAGAAATAGAAAGCGGAATCAAAACGAACTGCAGTGGATTTTGATGAACTACATAGAGCTTTCAGAGCTCAGCTTGCAGTATGTCAGAAAGAGAAGGAATGCTTACTTCAGTGACTGTAACCGACTTCGACTTACATCAGAGGAATGTGGATTCTTAATGTGAAAATTATTCGAATGGGGAGGATTGTTCAGCAGAAAATGCAGAGACGCATTGGGAAACACAAACCCGCAAGGGAATAGACTCAGGGGGCCATAGACACGGGTTCCCAGGAAGATGCCGTGTTTCTTGACTTCCGCGAGGCGTTTGATACAGTTCCCCACAGTCGTTTAATGAACAAAGTAAGAGCATATGGACTATCAGACCAATTGAGTGATTGGATTGAAGAGTTCCTAAATAACAGAACGCAGCCCATCATTCTCAATGGAGAGAAGTCTTCCTAAGTAAGAGTGATTTCAGGTGTGCCGCAGGGGAGTGTCGTAGGACCGTTGCTGTTCACAATATACATAAATTACCTTGTGGATAACATCGGAAGTTTACTGAGGCTTTTTGCGGATGATGCTGTCGTATATCGAGAGGTTGTAACAATGGAAAACTGTACTGAAATGCAGGAGGATCTGCAACGAATTGACGCATAATGCAGGGAATGGCAATTGAATCTCAATGTAGACAAGTGTAATGTGCTGCGAATACATAGAAAGGAAGACCATTTAGCTACAATATAGCAGGTCAGTAACTGGAAGCAGTTAATTCCATAAATTATCTGGGAGTAGGCATTAGGAGTGATTTAAAATAGAATGACCATATAAAATTATCGGTAAAGCAGAAGCCAGACTAAGATTCATTGGAAGAATCCTAAGGAAACGGATTCCGAAAACAAAGGAAGTAGGTTACAGTACACTTGTTTACCAGCTGCTTGAATACTGCTCACCGGTGTGGGATCCGTGACAGATAGGGTTGATAGAAGAGACAGAGAATATCCAACGGAGACAGCGCGTTTCGTTACAGGATCATTTAGTAATCGCGAAAGCGTTACTGAGATGATAAACTCCAGTGGAAGACTCTACAAGAGAGACGCTGAGTAGCTCGGTACAGGCTTTTGTTGAAGTTTCGAGAGCATACCTTCACCGAGGAGTCAAGCAATATATTGCTCCCTCCTACGTGTATCTCGCGAAGAGACCATGAGGATAAAATCAGAGAGATTAGAGCCCACACAGAGGCGTGCCAACAATCTTTCTTTCCACGAACAATATGAGACTGGAATAAAAGGGAGAACCGATAGAGGTACTCAAGGTGCCCTCCGCCACACACCGTCAGGTGGCTTCCGGAGTATAGATGTAGATGTAGATAAGTGGGGTATAAAAATGGCTTCTGAATGTAGGCGCTACAGGGTTCTCCAGAGGGCAGTTCCAGTCAGATTCAGCATGGAGCCAGTGGAATCATTCATTTATTTACAACAGTTTAATACAGAAGACTCATGCCCACGACCGGTGGGTGGGGTTGGGTGTCAAACCCACAGTCCTCGATGCACCCATTGTCGTGAAGACGCTTCCACTTCGCTGCACCGATTGTGACCCAACAGCGTACTGACGTGGCGTGGCTAGTACCCCAGAGGGGCGACGTCGTTCTGCAACCGTGGTGACATCTGGGGAACGAACCCAGCCTCACCTGTGGCTGCTGGTGTCTGGCGTCGGCGGACAGTCGGGAGATCGGCAGCTGGGAGGGCCTCGCTTCGACCCTCAGCTCATCCGCGCTGTGGCAGACCGCCAAGCAGGTTTGTAAGTAGGCTGTTTATGTTTTCTCTATGTAAGTAGGCTGTTTATGTTTTCTTATTGGCAACGTTACGTAGCGCTCAATATGAAAATCACTGGCTGTGCTGTGTGCAGTCTGTGGCTGCTTTGCATTGTTGTAATACTCGCCATTGTAGTGTTAGGCAGCTGGATGTGAACAGCGCGTAGCGTTGCGCAGTTGGAGGTGAGCCGCCAGCAGTGGTGGATGTGGGGAGAGAGATGGCGGAGGTTTGTAATTTGTCATGAACTGCTATATTTATATATGATGATATCAAGGTAAATACATTGTTCGTTCTCTATTAATATCTTTCATTTGCTAACTATCCCTATCAGTAGTTAGTGCCTTCAGTAGTTTGAATCTTTTATTTAGCTGCCAGTAGTGGCACTCGCTGTATTGCAGTAGCTTCAGCAGCGAAGATTTTTGTGAGGTAAGTGATTTGTGAAAGGTATAGTTTAATGTTAGTCAGGGCCATTCTTTTGTAGGGAATTTTGAAAGTCAGATTGCGTTGCGCTAAAAAATATTTTATGTCAGTTTAAGCACAGTCATGTATAAATGATCAAAAGGGGACGTTTCAGGTTGACTCACAGGATGGTGAACCGAGACAGCTGCTCCAGCTGATGGCGGGTGAACGACGAAGGCCTCACGACATTAGCCCACTCTACACTGGTCGATGATTCGATGCCCACTTGCCGACTGCACGACCAGTATACAGGGTGGTCCATTGATCGTGACCGGGCCAAATATCTCACGAAATATGCGTCAAACGAAAGAACTACAAAGAACGAAACTTGTCTAGCTTGAAGGGGGAACCCACATGGCGCTTTGGTTGGCCCGCTAGATAGTGCTGTCATAGGTCAAACGGATATCAACTGGTTTTTTTAAAAATAGGAACCCCCAGTTCTTATTAGATATTCGTGTAGTACGTAAAGAAATATGAATGTTTTAATTGGAGCATTTTTTTCGCTTTGTGAAAGATGGCGCTGTAATAGTCACAGACCTATGGCTCACAATTTTAAACGAACAGTTGGCAACAGGTAGGTTTTTTAAATTAAAATACAGAACGTAGGTACGTTTCAACATCTTATTTCGGTTGTTCCAATGTGATACAGTACCTTTGTGAACTATCATTTCTGACAATGCATGCTGTTACAGCGTGATTACCTGTAAATACCACATTAATGCAATAAATGCTCAAAATTATGTCCGTCAACCTCAATGCATTTGGCAATACGTGGAACGACGTTCCTTTCAACAGCGAGTAGTTGGCCTTCCGTAATGTTCGCACATGCATTGACAATGCGCTGACGCATGTTGTCAGGCGTTGTCGGTGGATCACGATAGCACATATCCTTCAACTTTCCCCACAAAAAGAAACCCGGGGACGTCAGATCCGGTGAACGTGCGGGCCGTGGTATAGTGCTTCGACGACCGAACCACCAGTCATAAAATATGCTATTCAATACCGCTTCAACCGCACGCGAGCTATGTGCCGGACACCCATCATGTTGGAAGTACATCGCCATTCTGTCATGCAGTGAAGCATCTTGTAGTAACATCGGTAGACATTACGTAGGAAATCAGCATACATAGCACCATTTAGATTGCCATCGATAAAATGGGGGCCAATTAACCTTCCTCCCATAATGCCGCACCATACATTAACCTGCCAAGCTCGCTGATGTTCCACTTGTCGCAGCCATCGTGGATTTTCCGTTGCCCATTAGTGCATATTATGCCGGTTTACGTTATCGCTGTTGGTGAATGACGCTTCGTCGTTAAATTAACGCGTGCCAAAAATCTGTAATCGTCCCGTAATTTCTCTTGTGCCCAGTGGCAGAACTGTACACGACGTTCAAAGTCGTCGCCATGCAATTCGTGGTGCATAGAAATGTGGTACGGGTGCAATCGATGTTGATGCAGCATTCTCAACGCCGACGTTTTTGAGATTCCCGATTCTCGCGCAATTTGTCTGCTACTGATGTGCGTATTTGCCGCGACAGCAGCTAAGACACCTACTTGGGCATCATCATTTGTTGCAGGTCGTGGTTGACGTTTCACATGTGACTGAACACTTCCTGTTTCCTTAAATAACGTAACTATCCGGCGAACGGTCCGAACACTTGGATGATGTCGTCCAGGATACCGAGCAGCATACATAGCACACGCCCGTTGGGCATTTTGATCACAATAGCCATACATCAACACGGTATCGACCTCTTCCGCAAATGCTGAACGGTCCATTTTAACAGGGATAATGTATCACGAAGCAAATACCGTCCGCACTGGCGGAGTGTTACGTAATACCACGTACTTACACGTTTGTGACTATTACAGTACCATCTATCACAAAGCGAAAAAAGTGGCCCAACTAAAACATTCATATCTCTTTACGCACTACACGAATATGTAATAAAAAATGGGGGTTCCTATTTAAAAAACGCAGTTGATATCCGTTTGACCTATGGCAGCGCCATCTAGCGGGCCAACCATTGCGTCATCTGGTTTTCCCCTTCAAGCTAGACGAGTTTTGTTCTTTGTAGTTTTTTTGTTTGATGCTTATTTCGTGAGATATTTGACCCGGTCACTATCAAACGACCACCCTGTATATACGCGTCAAGGCGGGCTTGTTGAAGAGCAGACGACTCCAATCGCCGCAATGCCGTCAAGGCGTTCCGTGTTTCCGTAACAAAACCATTTGGTCACTGACCGAGCGGTCGTACCAGTGTACGAAGAATGGTGCGCTGGCGAAATGCAGAGGCAGCTGATTACAACAAACGTGACTTGCATAGACCCGCACTGCTACAATAAGTACACTGATCAGCCACAACATTTTGACTACCGACCTATCGACGTTATAAACCCGTGCAGGCGACAGCAGCTTCACCTGCCGAGAAATGACTGCTAGTCAGGCACACGCACGCTGCATGTAGTATGAGTGGGCATGCTATCCCTGTGTAGAATGGGGAAGGCGCGAGATCTATCTGAGTTTGACTGGGGGCAGACTGTGACGGCTCTGAGGCTCGATACGAGCATTTCGGAAACTGCACGACTTGCCGGGTGTTCGAGGAGCGCTGTGGTGAGTGTCTTCAACTCGTGGCGAAACGAAGGTGAAACCACGTCCAGAAGTCGAAGGGTTGGGCAGCAACCCCTCATTTACAGGTGTCAGATGTCGTACGCTGGGCAGACTGGTAAAACAGGACAGTCGGAGAACTGGGGGGGAGGGAGGCTAACATCAGACATCAGACTTTAATGATGGGCAGAGTACAAGTGTGTGTGAACACACAGTGCACCGAACACCGCTAAAGACGGCCCTCTGCAGCCGACGACACCAAGTATGTGCCAATGTTAACAACACGACATCGGCAATTGCGACTGAAATGGGCATATGACCATTTGCACTAGCCTTTGGCGCACTGGCAGAGCGTTGCATAGTCTGATGAGTCCCGATACCTTCTTCATCATGCCGATTGGAAGGCACGAATCCGTCGTCTTCCAGGGGAATTGCTCATTGGCACCTGTTACTGTAGGACTGAGACACGTTGGCGACGGCTCCATTACGTTCTGGGGAACATTGACGTGGGCAGCCATGAGTCCACTAGAGCTCGTGCAAGGCACCATGACGGCCAAGGAGTATCGCATACTGGTTGCAGCTCACTTACACCCCTTCACGACGATCGTGTTTCCCGACGGCTGTGGCATTTTTCAACAAGATAATGCGCCATGTTCCAAGGCCAGCAGTGTGATGGAGTGGTTCGAGAAACACTGTGGCCAGTTCCAATTGATATGCTGCCCCCGCCCTCCCCCAACTCGCCAGATTTGAACCCGATCGAACATACCTGGGATGTGGTTGAACGTGGCATCAGAGCTCATTGCCCTCCTCCCCGGAATATACAGGAATTAGGTGACTTGAGTGTGCGTATGTGGTAACAGCTCCCTCCAGAGACCTGTTGTTCGTGACAAAGGTGGACATACCGGCTATTAGGTAAGTGGTCACAATGTTGAGCCTGATCAGTGTAGATCACCCTGATGACAGACACTTTTAATAGTGTCTGAAGCGTTGCTTCTGTAAACAACACGGCGATGCACTCACATCTTCGAAAACACTTAACTGAAGAGGACCACGACCACTGTAGGTTTCTCCTGCACGTATTTATGACTGTAATGAAAATGAACTGGATGTGAACGTGACATGTAATAATGTGCGTGGATGGTAAATTATCCAGGGAAGTTCGTTACTGGATTACAAGACATGAGAAAAGACTGGAACGACGATCTAATGAATGTTGGGGAAATATGAGGAAATACATGGCCCCAACATTGATACCTAAAACTGAATAATCCAATACGTGGAAGAGTCTACAGGCGGCCTCTGTCAACCAGTCCACGTCTAGTGACATGTGATATGATGCTAATGATACGTCACAACGCATCCAACCAATTCGTTCATCTCAGGAGCTAACTCATTGAGTCTGTGCCCTATATCGTCTTCAACAATTTGTTATCCCATTGGTAAGGCATATCCGTAGTAGGTTACAGTTTTGTTTATCCTAAATTGCTGAATAACTACTCAACCCTATGTACGTATCCAAACACTCAGTAATCTCCGGAACTTTTTTTCCCACTTTGGAGCAATAGTACAGCTTTTCTAACTGCTTCCATCTTTTCATTATTGTCCTACAGAAATGTGCTTTACTAACTCAGCTCAAAACTGGATGATGAAATACAGTGGTGACGTAATATAGTGTCATACAGCTGCGGTGGTCCATTACGGAAGTCCTGTCTTCTACATCCTCTGCCAGTGGCAGATAAACGGAACGCCTTATTTATACAGAGCGGACGGGACTTCCCGGAAAAAAGGGCGGATGTGTGGTTTCCTTGTGTCCCTGCTTCCTCACATTTTGTCCTCTTTCAGGCAGGAGATGTTTGTTCAAATGTGCTTTCGATAGTCTTGCCTGAATATGTCATCCCACGCAAGACAAAGATCTCGATTCGTGTCCCAATCAATTACATACCTCTAATTTGCCTTGTAGTTTCAAATATGAATAATCTCTATTGAGTTCAGCATAGGACGAATTTTTTTCCACTTTTTACTTTAATAGCTTACCAATCATCTAACTGTCTGGGGATCCAGAGGCAGGTCATAAGGCACCTGTCGTTCTTTATGAGAGGAATTTCTAGTTGTAATCATAGTAAAAAAAAGTTTCAGAAAGAACGACGCAAATGCCTCCTCGCCGCTCTGTACACCCCGACCGAAGGAACAGTACACTAGCAGCGGGTAGCTGCCAAATAGAACAGACCTCACCTGCCATAGACTGATTTTATTTACAAATATTATCAAATAAAACAGTCTTGTGTAGTACTTAGTCTTGTAAAGATATGCGCGCCAAGCTCGAACTGATTGCTAATGCATATAATTGTAACTTGTGGTTCAATTCAAGTTAGAAAAGAGCAACAACACACCGCTGTATAAATACGAGAAGATACAGTGACATGTATTTTAACACGTATTCTGAATTCAGAGAAGTGTTTAGAAAAACTGATGGGACGTGTTTCTACGTGTCTGAATGCTGAAAAGGGATAGGAAATTTTTAATAGGGAGCTGAGAGTTCTTTTTTACGAAAGTTATAAGCTTTTTATTCCGTCGGAGACTGTTGTTTGGCGGTTTTGAGAACTTATGCCATTAATAATGTGGTGTGCGTACTGTAAGACCTTCGGTACACACACCATCAGATTATTTGACTTGTCCCTCTAACGAAGTAGGCGAGTGTCAGCAATATGTCTCGTGGTCTTATCGTGGTGTGTTTATCTTCTGCCATTAGGTCAGATGATAGAAATGCCACTTGCACGCTTAGAGTAGCAGTTTGACGGTGACCAACTTTAAACAGAACTTGAATAATTTTCAAACACATTTATTAAAATAATAACAAGCATAAAAATAACTTAACTTGGTTCTGGATGCTATTTACAATTGACAATCTGAAGTTCCTTTTGTCTTGGTACGTTAATTTTATTCTCACATATCTCTGATACTTGACAAAGTGTCTATACATTTATCTTCATGGCTATGTACGGGAATGTGCTAATCTTATTAGGCGCAGACTGAAACTTGACTGTAGACTGATACAGACTAATGCAGACTTGTGCAGACTAATGCAGACTAATGCAGACTGATGCAGACTAAGGCAGCCTAATGCAGACTGAGTAATCGGAGGTCTGTACACTCGTTATAATACCTTGCGTGTTCAGGTATCACTGCGTGAGTGTGATCCGTGAAGAGAAAAGGTTCTCCATTAGCAGCAATCTCATTGGCTGCATTACATATTAATACGCGGATCGGCGGAAGCAGAATTTGGTCCGTCTCTAAGACAGCGCCATCTCGTAGTGCAGAGACGGACGAGCCTGAGTACGCAAATTTTTATTAGTCCAGGACTTGGTTTGCTTTCATTAGGTGGCAGTAATACAGGGAATCTGTCCAGGCCCCTTTAGTGCGTGGCAACCCCCTAAGCCGATAATTCGTATCCGGTGCCGGGATCTTTGCCTTTCGCGGGCAAATTCTCTACCATTTGAGCACCCCAAACACGACTCACGACCCGACCATGGAAGGTAGGAGGCGAGGTACTGGCAGAATCAAAGCTGTGAGGACGGGTCGTGACTCGTGTTTGGTAGCTCAGATGGTAGAGGATTTCCCCGCAAAAGGCAAAGGTCCCGCGTTCGCGTCTCGGTCCGCTGCAAATTTTAATCTGTCAGACACTTTCTTAAGCAAATCTAGTTTATCCACGAAAGAAGTGGCTTACAAAATATTTCTTGGACCGATTCCTGAGATCTGTTTATCGGTCCAGGGCCATTACCAAGTTGGATTAATAGAAGACATGTAGAAGATCCAATGAAGAACGGCGCATTTCGTCACAGGATCGTTTAGACGGCCTGAGAGCGTTACGGAGATGTTTAACAAACTCCACTGGCAGGTGGTGTAAGTGAGACGGTCTATATCACGGGAGGCATTCTCTGTTATAATTCCGTGAGCGAACGGTTCAGGAAGGCTCGAGCAACACATAAATGACCACGACAAGCGCATACACCGTCCGTCCAAAAAGTTTCCGAGACTGATTTTACTGCTGGCGTGTAAGCGACGTCAGCGCAGTTACTACGGTGGCAGCTTGAAGTAGCGATAATAAGCAACAGATGTACATCGACTATTCTGTTGAGAGCAGACAGTGTTGAGTAGTCGACATGCGGCCGCAGTGAGTCAACGTTGTTGTGACATCATGAGAATGGAGCAACATTTCTAACTCATGTGTTCAATATATTCTGCAGGATGTTTCGAAGAAGAGAAGGGTGTGTGCGGAGTTTGTCTTGCACACCTTCACTCCAAAACAGAAAGAACAACGAGTGAACGCCTGCCATGTTTCGAAGAAGAGAAGAGTGTGTGCGGAGTTCGTCTTGCACACCTTCACTCCAAAACAGAAAGAACAACGAGTGAACGCCTGCCATGTTTCGAAGAAGAGAAGGGTGTGTGCGGAGTTTGTCTTGCACACCTTCACTCCAAAACAGAAAGAACAACGAGTGAACGCCTGCCATGTTTCGAAGAAGAGAAGGGTGTGTGCGGAGTTCGTCTTGCACACCTTCACTCCAAAACAGAAAGAACAACGAGTGAACGCCTGCCATGTTTCGAAGAAGAGAAGGGTGTGTGCGGAGTTCGTCTTGCACACCTTCGCTCCAAAACAGAAAGAACAACGAGTGAACGCCTGCCATGTTTTGACTGAAATGCAAAACGCGGACAGTATTCTTTTCCGAAAAAAAAAACGTCGAGAATTACGATACCTGTTATCAGTACAAACCTACAATAAAACGACATATTCCTGAAATTCACATTAAGGGTCAACGCTTTGACGGCATGACCGACATAATCGACATTGGAGCCAATGTGACGCGCGAGTTGAAAAACATCTCAAAGAAGGACTTTTCTGAGAGTCTCATGTTATTTTATAAACGCCCTGAGCGTTGTACTCAAGTGAGGCGGGGAGGATATGCAGAACATTTCAAGAATTAAAATCACCATCGTAAAGCTTCTCTCTGTTTAGTCAATCCAGTCTCCAAACTTTTCGGGGTAATGTAGTATGGAGTTTCTGCGGTAATCTTTATTTCCACGTACCATTCTGGAATGGAATATGGAAGAAAAGTAGCGGAGGGGATGGGGGTGCTGGCATGGGGGGGGGGGGGGGGGAGATATTAACACCAGAAGTACCCTTCTTCGTTATACACCATAAGATGGCTTGCGAAATATACTGGTTAACATTTATTGAACTATTTGAAAAAAAGTAAATTGCTTACAAACTACGGCATGCACACACTCTTCAACATGAAAACGTCACTACAGGCATTCGGATTTAGTTTATGACATGTTCGATATGCATGCCATCATTGGCGATGATGTGTCCCAGACGAATAGCGAAATTCTGCTTGACCCGCTGAAGTGTCTGAACATCGATGTTGTCGATGACCTCCTGAATGCTTGTTCTCAGCTCAGAAATGGTTTGAGGTTATTGCTGTACACCTTGTCATTAATACAGCCTCACAAAAAGGAGTAGCGTATGTTCAGATCCGGAGAATATGGCGATCAGTCGAGGCCAATGCCAGTGTTTTCTGGGTACCCCAAAACCAGAATGTAGCCCCCAGAGTGCCTCTCCAGGACATCAAACACTCCCCTGCTTCGATGGGGTTGAGCACCGTCTTGCATGAAACATACCATGTCGAACTCAGGGTCACTTTGGCTAATGGGGATGAAAACATCTTCAAAACCTTTGCGTGCCTTTCGGTAGTCACCATGCCATCAAGGAATATCACACCGATTATTTCGTGACTGAACATTGCACAGTTATCCGTTGAAGGTGAAGAGACTTCTCGATCGTGAAATGCGGATTCTCAGTCTCCCAAATGTGCCATATTTGCTTATTGACAAACCCATCCAAATGAAAATGGGCTTCATCGCTAAACCAAACCATTCAATGCATAATAATTCCCATCACTCCACACGGACAAGCGTGCAGTTTGAACGTCCTACCGCAAACACTTCAGAAATTATGACACTTTTATTTCATATAGTTCAATAATTGTCAGCCTATAGATGCACAGTATGTGTATACCTAACAAAAGATAAATTTTGTCGCTCTAAGACAATTCTTGGCTTCAGCCCAAAGCACTGTTTGGTACAGCTCTCCACTGTATTCTATGTAGCTGAATCACAGCACCATGACAGCGCTATAGGCGTTCGAATTGTCCCTCTGACACAAAGGAAAGAGAAAGAGCAGGACGGAACTGTTGCCTGGAATCCCCTAGGAATTGCCTAATCAGGAAGACTTTCTTTCCTCTACACACAATGGCCTCTTTCCTCGTGCTGTATGGCAGTGGAGTCTTAAGTGTGTCAGTCGAGTGTGGGTGAGTGTAATGTGTGTGGCATGTTCGTGTTCGATGATGATGACAGAAGAGAGAGGGCGAAAACCCAGTGGCAGGACATAGCCCCTAATCCTCTTGAATATCAAACCACTTCGCATTCTTGAATGCTTTTTCTAGATAGAGAAATACAGTGAATTTGTCTATTACGTTGGTGCATAAGGTTGTGGCGTTTTTCCCATAGGTTTAATAAACACAAAAGATAAACATGACAGATTTACTCACCAATACTACTCGTATTTTTTGCTGCACTATTTACAACAGCAGTAGTGGAGCAAAGTTTGTGTCACCCTACTCTCCATTATTGCCAGATGTATTCAAGATGGGGGCGATGACGCCATCCAAGAAGGCTGACTGTAGTCTTGGCAACAGTACATGACGTCATCCAATATGACGGCCTTGAATTTAGCTGATGACGCGAGTACTGTTATCCAAGATGGCGTCATTTGGCGGGAAAGTAACATGACACCCTGCCATGTCCCTCTGGCGGGAAGTTCATATTTCATCAGAACAAGGCAACACACCATGGCTACCTCCAATAACCTAAGAAAATGGCGGGAAAAAAGGGTGCTTGGGCTACCTTCGCTAACCCAAGTCACATGACCGCCATCTCTACCTAGGAACAGGCAGGAGAAGGACTAGGCTTGTGCTTTATTGAAACAATTTGAGGCACTACCTCCATCCAGTGTGTTCGCCATAAAGGGTCTGGAGTCCAAGTGGCCTAGTACACAGTACTGCCACCTGAAGGCGCTGTCATCCCTCCCATGACATAATCGAAGATGGCGGAGGGGGAAATGGCGGGAAAATGACTCAACCTGTTCCAGGCTGCTGGAGAGAGGAACGAGTGTACTTTATTTATTTTTGAACAAATTATTTAGGGACAGATTTTACATACGAGGATAATCCCAAAAGTAAGGTCTCCTATTTTTTTATAAGTGCAGAATTCTGTTTGTGTGGCAGTTGGTCACACTGTTACAAAGAGCGCTTCATGCGCTGGGTGTAAACTTGCGCACCCCTCGCTGAATCGCTCAGTCTTGGCTTGGCAGCCATTGAGAATGGAGCTGCTGTTGGATGTTACTACCAAGTGCGAATTGCGTGCAGTTATTCGATTTTTGAACGCCAGGGGCATTGCGCCGATTGAAATCCATCTCCAATTGATGGAAGTGTATGGTGAGTTGTGCTTGGATGTTAAAATGTTCGTAAGTGGTGTAGAGAGTTTGCAGCTGATCGGAACAAAATTCACGACAAACAAAGTAGTGGGAGACAGTCAATTTCTGAGGAGACAGTGTTGAAGGTTGAGTTAAGCATGCGTGAAGATCGGCGGATCACCCTGGATGATCTCTGCACATTGGTTCCTGAGGTTTCCCAAAGCACCACTCACAGAATTTTAACAGAAACAGTGAACTACCGGAAGGTGTGAGCAAGATGGGTGCCACACATGCTGACTGAAGACCACATGTGGCAATGCGTTGATGCTTCCCGCACATTTCTTCACTGCCTTGCAGCCGAACAGGACAACTTTCTGGACTCAGTTGTCACGGGTGACGAAACCTGGGCATACCACTTTACACCTGAGACCAAGCAGCAATCACGCCAGTGGCGGCATCCATCTTCGCCAAAGCCACGGAAATTCAAACAAACACAGTCTGCCAGTAAAGTCATGACAGACGTTTTTTGGGAACGGAAAGGGTTATTGTTGGTCGACTTTATGCCCACTGGGACCACAATTAACGCTGACAGGTACTGTGAGACACTGAAAAAACTCAAACGGGCAATTCAGAACCGGAGAAGAGGAATGTTGAGCAAGGGTGTACACATTCTACATGACAATGCTCATCACTCGGTAAACAGTTGCTCTCCTGCAACAGTTTCAGTGGAACATAATCACCCACCCACCCTATAGCCCTGACTTGGCGCTCAGTCACTATCACCTGTTCCCTAAGTTAAAAGAACATTTGGCCAAAAAGCGATTCAGCTCCGACGACGACGTGAAAGAAGAGGTTCATAACTTTCTGAACAGCATGGCGGTGAGCTGGTATGACATGAGCATACAAAAACTGCCACAGTGTCTACAAAAATGCATCCACAGAAATGGTGATTATGTCGAAAAATTGCTAAATGTTCAAGCTGTAAACTGATGTAAACCGTTGTAGAAATAAACAGATCTATGCACTTATAAAAAAATAGGAGACCTTACTTTCGTGATTACCCTCGTAGTATATTTATTACACTGATACAAAACACACACCCTGTCGTGCTTCAGGTCGCAGTAAATAGTCTAGAGACCTTCAAACTACTCGTAAATAATGCATTACATTGATGTGCAGAAACGCAAACAACTCTGGGGCAAACATGTTGCATAACCCAACGTTCAGCACTGTACTCTGGGTGTCCTACCTAATGTTTGGCTCCTTGTCAGCACTCAACCTATTGCTCTGTTAAGTGTTTTTCCATGTCACTCCCATTTCCTTAAACTATTGTACCGCCTTTGATACCAAATTAAGTAATTAGTTATGTCCTCCCACCATTTTCTGGTACACTTTTCGAATTTCACGTGCTTTTGAAAGCCATTTATGGCGCATTCTTCTTTGTCACCCACCCCCTTCAACTATTGCACTGCGTTTTACCTACAAATTATTCGAATTAACCTAGTGTTCTGCACTTAACCTGCTGTTCTGCTCCATGTCACCCACTCACACACACCCTCCCCTTAAATATTACACCACTAACACCACGTTGATATAAAAATGTATGCAAATTAATTAAACCGATATTCTTCACATGTATGTGGTAGTTAAGATCGCTAATAAAAAACACGTCCTGCCACCCGACGCCCGACATCGACGCCAGAGTTGGGGTGCACCGGTGCCCCCATGAAGTGACGATGCGGCCGCCAGCTGCTGAGCCATACACAGGTGTCTGTTCGGGTCCTGCAAGCATGAGACCACGGCATCCCTGAGAATTAACAATGAATGGTCTGCACAGTTATCTATCTACATTCGCAATGATACTCGCAAAGTAGAGAAGGAACACTGAAATTGGGAAACATGTTGTCGCATCATTGGTCAGTTTTGAAATTACTGTAAAATTGTTAAAGTTGTTGACACTATCAGCTGTGATGCTTATTATTACACTATATTGATTGTGCATTTTCCACCCCATAAGTCCACTGGTACACTGTTGGTTACCACATAATAATAGACTGACATCGCTTGTTTGAGTTGGAGAATGAGTTTTGGTGGAGGGATAACACCTCTCAGGGATGGACAGCATGGAAACAGTAATCGCGTTCATGACTGCAATATGAGGAATCAGTCAAAACAGAATCCAGAGCCATCAGCTATTACGTCACTGTTGACAGATGAGTTTAAATGTAGGTCGTCAGTCACCTTCGGACTGCGGTTAGGAAACTCTCCACAACACCGCCAGTCTCTTCCAGTGTGTGTGGTGTGTTATGGTAGCAGCAGTAACAACATGATTTACAGCATGCGACGTCTAGTTTTCTGCGAGAGACAATGGATCAGAAAGTGTTAATGTCAGTTTAGAACCTGACACAGACCTTCAAGTCATGGAGTAAAAACAAAATGCAGGACAGTGTACAAAAGTGTTACAGCAGAAAAAAAACAATGTTTAAACAATGACACAGGGTGACAGAGAGCGTCTCTTGCGACTTACAGTATAGTCTGTGGGATACGATCATCCTCCTACAGTATATGTGATAAAACATTAAACTGGCCTGTGCAGTTGATCAATACCTGTATATTTAATAGGATTATGACATGTGCTCGATGTGGTGGTGGTGGTGTGTTGGGGCTTATGGGCGCTCAACATCGAGGTCATCAGCGCCCTTACACACATTAAAAGGAACGAATGTGGACAGACCTAAGAAAACTAAAGCACACACTCAAAGAAAGCAGGAAAAGAAGGAAAATGCTACATAAGAAAGTAAAACCTAAGGAAAGGGAAAACATAGCAACAAGAATGTCACAGGAAATTGTTATTGGCTGGCCACTTATATAAAATATGGGCGAGCTTGTCACACGGTGAGCAAATTAAAATCCTCTCCCTAAAATCTTTGTAAAAACATTTGACAGGACACAGAACTTTAAAACTTTAGCCACATTCGTCCGAGTGTTGCCTAAAAGAGATGGCAGGTCCGCTGGCAAGGCAGCCGCGACCCGCTGGTCAGAAAATAAAACGCAATCCAATAAAACATGGCGCACAGTGACCTGGACGCGCAAGCACCACACATTGGAGGGTCCTCTCGCCGGAGCAGGAAGCCATGCGTCATAGGGCTGTGGCCTATTCGAAGCCTAGTGAGGAGAACCTCGTCCCGTCGATGGGGCTGAAAGGAAGTACACCACACACGCGTTGTGGGCTTGACTATACGGAGCTTATTGTCAGTCACTTCCAGCCACCGACGCATGACCCGTGAGCTCAACAGCGAGGTGAGTGCGTGCAAAGGGATAGCACACTGAGATACTTGTGGGGCGAGACACGCCTTCTTGGCTGCGAGATCTGCCCTTTCATTCCCAGCAATGCCGACATGCCCCGGAACCCAGCAGAAAGCTACAACCTTCTCCAGTCGCTGTAGTCGGAGGAGGGCATCCTGGATGGTCTGGACAATTTTGTCTGCCGGATACAAATGTTGCAATGAGTGAAGGGACTGAGTGAATCGGAACAGACAAGAAATTTAGGAGAGGAAGAATGTCTCGTGTGCTCCAGTGCCCGCAAGATCGCAGACAATTCTGCATCAAAGACAGTAAAAGTCTGAGGCAGTCGGACCTTGAGGACGCGATCCGGAAAAACAACTGAGCAACCAACAGAATCCCCTTGTTTCGACCCATCCGTGAAAACAGCTACATAGTCGTGGTGCTCAGATAAAATGGCAGAAAATGCTGCATTAAAAACAGTGGCAGGAGTGCAATCTCTCTTGTACTGCAATAAATTTGAAATCACTCCGGGCCTCTTCAGTAACGAGGGTGGCAGGCGGTTAAAACCTTGGATTTGGGATTGTACAGACTCCACGCCGAGGGACTCTAGTACACGTTGCACACGCATCCCAAACGGCAACGTAGCCCGGGGACGGCGGGAAAAAAGGCGGTCCAGAGGTGGATGGGCAACAAGACGGTGGGCAGGCGAGCTGGGAACTGCAAGAAACTTACAAGCCTGGCGCACCACCAGGAGCTGCCGCCGGATGGTAAGTGGCGGTTCGCCAGACTCAGCACAGAGGCTGGGTACGGGACTGGTCCGATAAGCACCCGTGACCAGTCGAATCCCAGCATGGTGAACAGCGTCAAGGATCCGCAAATAGGATGGCCTCGCTGACCCATATACTGTGCACCCATAGTCCAGCCGTGAACGCACAAAAGCTCCATAAAACTGTAGGAGACGCGCCCTGTCCGCGCCCCAAGACCTGTGGCTGAGGCACTTGAGGATGTTCAGTGCCTTCAGCGTTCTGGCTTTCAAGTCACGTAGGTGTGCAGCCATGACAACCTGGAGTCAAAAATTAGGCTCAGAAACCGCACTGTGTCTCTAAAATGTAGGACAGTATCCCCCATATGCAAGGCAGGCAAAGTAAAAACACGACGAGAACGATGAAAATGAACACAAACACACTTATCGGCAGAAAACCGAAAACCCGTCTTTGCAGCCCACTCCTCTAGCCGCCGCACTGTTAGCTGCAACTGACGGCTCACGGTTGCAACACTGGAGGAGGAACAGAAAACAGCAAAGTCGTCCACAAATAAGGAGCACTGTACTGGACTCCTCACTGTAGACGTTATACTGTTGATGGCTATGGCAAAGAGGGTAACGCTTAAAACACTGCCCTGGAGGACACCGTTCTCTTGCTCAAAGCGATCAGACAGTGTGTTACCAACTCGGGTCCGAAAAAACCGCTGAGACAGGAAAGACCGAATGAAAATGGGGAGGCGGCCACGAAAGCCCCATTGATGCAGTTGTGCAAGAATATAGTGTCTCCAAGTAGTATCATATGCCTTACTGATGTCAAAGAAGATACCGATACAGTGATGCTGACAGAGAAAAGCCTGCTGAATAGCCGCCTCTAGGAGGGTCAGGTTGTCGACCGTGGATCGAAATTTTCGGAATCCACACTGAAAGCGGCTAAAGAGCTGTCTGGTCTCTAACAGCCAGACCAGACGCCAGTTAACCATCCGTTCCAGGGTCTTCCCGACACAGCTTGTCAAGGAGATACTACGATAACTACCGGGACATGTGCGGTCCTTTCCTGGTTTGAGGAGAGGGATGAGGATTGCCTCCCTCCACGAGGTGGGGAACACTCCTGTCTGCCATATGAGATTAAAACATTCGAGGAGGATTTCCTTTGACGCCGCTGGCAGATGTCGAAGCATGGAGTACCGGATGCGGTCGTAACCTGGTGCAGTGTCAGAAGTCTCAGTAAGTGCCGATTCAAGTTCCCACATGGAGGAAGGGGAATTGTAGGCCTCAGAACTGTTCGACCGAAAGTCCAAGGCCGCTCGATGCTGGCATGCATGCAGTATTTGTTTTCGATGTATGGGAAGAGAGAGATGTGGTAAAAATCTTATCAGTTCCTCTATTGGATAAAGTTAGTGGAGCTTTTATAGTTTGTAATTTTTCTCTGTTGAATGGTACAGAATAACGAAGATAACATGTTGGGGTGAGAGACGTGAATGGGTCCTGAGGGACGCGGATCTGCAGTACTTGTACTCGTATGTAGTTTGGGGACACACCACAGTGGAGTAGCAAAATCATCGTCCTTCTCCCAGTTGCCTTTTCCATCGAATAGTCAAAGCACAGTCCTGTAGCAGTAACTCAGCTTAGCCTGTTTCAGAAGGTGGTAGATACAGCTTTCTCCAACTTCTACTCATTTCCGACTTACGTTGGAATGATCACATGCGCAAAACGCAGGGGTGGTAGCGCAGAGTCTGAGGAGCAGTTGCAAGATGCATAGGGACTCCCTAAAACCACATTGGAATTTTTCTGTAGCAGATAGATTCGCAAAGGTGATTCGTTTCGAGATATGTGAGTGCCAGAAATATGATTCACTAGTGGCTGTAATCATTAAAGGACTTGTCCATAGGATCCAGCGCAGGTATGTGGTTGAATGGAAAGACTTGATTCCAAATCCCACACAGCATTTCTACCGAAAGCGTAGCACAAGAGGTCTGAAAAGCAAGTGTACATTTCTTATGATCTCAATCAGCACACCATCTACTACTGTTTGTGATCCTTTTCAATCAACAATCGCCTGCCAGAGTGGCCGAGCGGTTCTAGGCGCTACAGTCTGGAACCGCGAGACCGCTACGGTCGCAGGTTCGAATCCTGCCTCGGGCATGGATGTGTGTGATGTCCTTATGTTAGTAAGGTTTAAGTAGTTCTAAGTTCTAGGGGACTGATGACCTCAGCTGTTAAGTCCCATAGTGCTCAGAGCCATTTGAACCATTTAATCAACAATCGCCTATAACCTCTGACATGGCATCGAGACAGAATGCCTTACAAATACTGGAGACATATCTAGTGGCGGCGGCATGAGGGAGTTGCAAATACTGGTTTCATACCACGCTCCTTAGGAGAATCACTTTCAAAATTCGGAAGTTTTATAACGAGGGTGTGCTGTTGGTGACGTGTAACTGCACTGCTGGTCTGATAACATACACTCCGATGATCACCGTCTATATTCGGTGTCATGGTATTTGTCTGAAAAAACCACGTCAGTCGTAGGTAATGCCATACGTGGACTTATGAAGCCTTAGCATGGATACTTGTATGCACCTGTACAGCCAAGACTGCTTATGATGGTAATATGGTTGTGTTTTTTTTTTAACATAGAGCTGTTTGCAAGACGATTACGCCTCTATTTCTAAGACACGGTGGTAGCACTCGAAGAAAAACTTATGAGACTTGTCCGCCCATCGTTGATTCTCGGTCAGTATTATTTCGTATCGCTGGCAATTAGTTATTGGAGAAGTATTATACTTAGTAGTAGGTTCGCCTTGAGCATCAGGCTTAAGAAGTATGTATTTGCGTTCCAACATGTGCAAAGGAAATGACTGTGTCCAGTCGTAAGGAAGGTATGCATTTGACGTGGACTACTGTGACAGCAAAGGGAATCAGGCTTATAGAGTATGTGTTTGTGTTCCGACATGTGCAAAGGAAATGACTTTGTCCAGTCATAAGGAAGGTATGGATTTGAGTACTGTGGTAGAAAAGGGAGGAGTATGTCAAGTCATAAGAATGGTACTGATATTTCTATTTCCAGAGCCACATCCGTCAGTAGGGTGTATTTCCGATACTCCACTAATCGCCGAATGTCGTTCAATTCAGACCGCTATCGTAATATTTAATTGTAAGTACAGGGATAAAATATATATGAGGCTGGTTTTGTTTTTCCTAGGACAATTCTGTCTACACATGCTTGGCGTGCAGCGCCGGGGACCTGTAGTGGGAATGACTCACGTTTCTAGCTAACAGTAGGAGCTGTCCGAATGGATAGGCCTGTTGGGGTGTAGTAATGTAGTTGACTTAACCATATCGTCCTCTAGACGGCCGAATAGCGAACTAATACTTAGTATGTGCTGGAGAACTTTCGTAATCGCGTGGAAATGTGAGAAGATTCAATATGGACGTGTGTTTGCGCTGGACCATTTTCCCTCCCATGTTAACTATTGGGATGACTGCTTCTCCACATTTCGCTCCTCTATTTAGTTGAGGGAACATCGATTGTGGTGAGTACATCTAGCAAGTAAAAGACAGGTGGAAGATTCGTTTGCTGGTTCTCTAGGCATAAGAAATACCTCAGCTGACTTTGTAAATTATAGGGATGATTTGGAATCTGTTATATCACCGACATCGGTATTCGTGAGTATCAGTTTCCTCTATTTTTTGTCGAGTTCTCACGTAAAGGTCTTCGCAGACAGGATAAGTTTCTAGTTACTCAGTGGTTTACAGCACGCCCCACCTTGCAAAAGTTTCAGGCTTACAGAGAAATAATTCCCAGTCTGTATCTTCGGAATTATATTGCACAAGCGATCGGTTAGGATACTGCTATGTGCCTGATATCGAGAAGTATCGCGTAAATGGTATAATATTCTGGCAAACCATGTGAAAATACATGTGTACTTTTAATCCCCAGAGTCTGGAGATGGGTGTAAAAAAGCAAACAAGCAGGTCGGGACCAGAAACAGTAACATCTTTGTGGTGGGGGGGTACCAACACAGCCTTTGTACGACAGTTCTGAGAGTGACTTCGGTCCACTGAGGGCGATCTGGTCACGTGTTGGGAGTGGATAACCACCCAATCTTGCAAGAAATAGCTAGTGTTGTGAGGAGTATATACGGTGCTGTCCATCTCCGTGGTATATGTAAGAGTGTCTGGCGGTCGACAGTTACACGAATGATGTAAAAGGGTCGACTTTGTATGACACAGGATACGAACTGTATATATTCTACATCGACATGGTACATGGTGATGTATTGCCAGGTTGGAGACCGGTTTCACGCTCTAGTATTCAAGCTCCATCCTCAGTGGCAGAGCAGTGTAATTGAGTAAGAGTCTTTCTGTATTTGACAATCTATATGATACTTTTGTAGGGCTTAACTGTCAGTGCAATTTGGCGATCTGTAGAAAATACTATTGCTGCTGAAAGTCTCATCTGCAGAAAACAGTGGCAGATGGTGTTCCTACACTGGCAGCAGCAGCAGTTTGACAGGTAAATTCAATAAGGGCCAATTGCAATGCCCCATTCAGTCATATGACATCCTATGTGCTGGGGTGTAGGAGTCTCTTCAAATTGATTCAAACAAGTTGGAGGCAAGGTATCTATGGGAAGTTCTGAGAAAGCAAGTGTTGAAAGACAAGTGGAAGCAGACCATCCATCTCTTGCAGGAATGCCATCACTCATCCGCCACTGTGGCACTAGGACATCTTCAGAGCAGTAGCTGTAGGATACCGAAAACTCCCGCCATTTTTCTGTTCTGTAGAACAGTGCTTCGAATTCTGTTTGCATAAATGTTCTGATTTCCCCCCATCTGAGCTTAGACAGTGCTCTCTTTGCAAACAACAAGAATCCTTTTATGATCAATGGTTTCTCGTGAGCATGCACAGACATGATGAAGTCTTTTAGCAGTGAGAACGTTTACTGTTTCTGAGACGTATTTTGACAACAGGACAAACATTTTGCAGTGATGCGTCAGCCCTGCTGGGCATGTGTGCACATTCATCTCGCATGTCCCATTTGGATCGCTAGAGAGAAAGCATTCAATATTATTCTGGCAAGCATTGGAACAGATTTCTATAGCCCGACCTGTGTCCATAGGGAGAGAGGTTTCGTGCCAGCGATTCAGAGGGTGAGTTGGCGCTTATTTAGAAAGACATGTGACGTCAGCATAACATTGCGAACCTTTTAGCTGTTATATCTCTCTCAGCACCGGACCGGCACCGAAGCTATGCGTCAGAAACAGTGCCTAGGTGAACACGTATTTCGACAGGAGTTTTTAAGGTGTCAAGTATGAAAGGGAATCCGCCACCTCATGCTTGCCGGACCCAAATGGACACCTGTGTGTGGCTCAGCAGCTGCTGGCCGCGTCATCACTTCGCAGGGGCGCCGGTGCACCCCAATTCCGGCGTCGGCGTCTGGTATCGGGTGGTGGGATGTATTTTTTACTAGCGACCTATTGTTTAAATTGTATTTTATAGATTTCACCAACCAATAGGATGCTGCGAATTAAAAAAACTACCCCATACACGTGAACAATATCGATTTAATTAATTTGCATAAATTTTTTATATCAACATGGTGTTAGGTGTGCAATAATTAAGGGGAGGGTGTGTGCGAGTGGGTGACATGGAGCAGAACAGAACAATGGTTCAAATGTCTCTGAGTACTATGGGACTTAACTTCTGAGGTCATCAGTCCCCTAGAACTTAGAACTACTTAAACCTAAGTAACCTAAGGACATCACACACATCCAAACCTGAGGCAGGATTCGAACCCGCGACTGTAGCGGTCGCTCGGTTCCAGACTGTAGCGCCTAGAACCTCTGGGCCACCCCGGCCGGCGCTAAACAGCAGGTTAAGTGCAGAATACTAGGTTAATTTGAATAATTTGTATGTAAAATGCAGTACAATAGTTGAAGGGGGTGGGTGAGAAAGAAGAATTCGTCAGAAATGGCGTTCAAAAGCATGTGAAATTCGAAAAGTGTACCAGAAAATGGTGGGAGGACAAAACTAATTACTTAATTTTGGTATCAAAGGCCGTACAATAGTTTAAGGAAATGGGGGTGACATGGAAAACCACTTAACAGAACAATAGGCTAAGTTCCGACAAAGGGCCACACATTAGGTTAAGACAACAGTGGTGAATATAGGGTTATGCAACATGTTTGCCCCAGAGTTGTTTGAGTTTCTGCTCATCAGTCTACTGCATTATTTATGAGTAGTTTGCTGGTCTCTAGACTATTTACTGCAACCTGAAGCATGTCAGGGTGAGTGTTTTGTATCAGTTTAATAAACACACTATGTCAAATCCGTCCCTAAATAATTTGTTCTGAAATAAATAAAGTACACTCGTTCCCCTCTCCAGCAGCCCGGAACAGGATGAGTCCTTTCCCCACCATTTTCCGCCACCCCAGACCACCATCTTGAATTATGTGAAGGAAGGTAAGACAGCGCCCTCTGGTAGCAGTACTGTGTATTAGGTCAGTTGGTCTATGGACCGCATGGCGGACACACTTGATGGTGGTACTGCCTCTAATTGTTTAAATAAGGACTGAAAATGAAGACTTACATCCAGCACTGGCCTAGTCCTTTACCTGCCAGTTCCTAGGAAGAAGTGACGGTCAGGTGACTTAGGTTAGTGAAGGTAGCCTAAGTGCCCTTATTTTCCTGCCATTTTCTTAGGTTAGTGGAGGTAGCCATGGTGTGTTGCAGTGTCGTAATGAAATTTGAACTTCCGCTAGGGGAGCATGGCAGGGGGCACGTCACTTTCCCGCTAAAAGACGCCATCTTGGATAACAGTGCTCGCGTCATCAGGTGACGTCACGGACGCCATCTTGGATGACGTTATAGTTAGCCATCTCGGATACACCTGGCAACAATGGGGAGTAAGGCAGTACTTTGCTCCACTAATAACAGTATGCCAACAAAGAGGTAACTTTTCGATCCTGCGACTGTAGAGATGAAGTGCTTTTGAAGGTAAGAACTCATCGAGCGCTTTTACACCCTGAAAGAAAATTCTTTGAAGATGCTTCGGTAGAGAGCAGAAAAGGTGAAAATGATCGCTCAAGGTAACGTGAATAAGTTGGCTGCGGAAATTACTTCCCAGCCCTATACAGTTATTATTGTTACCCTAGCTGAATGCGGGATGACATAATCGTGCAGTACTATCACTTTACGCAGTCTCCCTGGTCGTTGTTCTTGGACTGTGTTTAAAAGACATCACAGCTGTTGAGAATAAACGTCAGCAGTGATGGTTACATCTCGGGGAAGCAATTCGTAGTATACTACACCTTCGCTGTTCCACCAGATGCATGACATTATCGTTTGTCGATTTGCGCAGGTCGTTGTACAGCGAGTCACTGCTTTGTCTGAGTTCAAACATTCCTTTCATTTCCTTTAGTTAGCAGAAAAACACAATTCCTCGTCACCAGTAATGATACAGGATAGGAATTGTCGGTTCTGTTCAAACGCCAATTGATGAAGAACAAGCAGAGATGCACATATATTCATCCACTGGTTTTTGTGATTATGACTTAGAGCATGCGGGGCCCATACACGCGATTTTTGAACCTTCCCCATTGTATGCGAATGAAATGATCCCAGTTCATCTCATTTGTCAGTTCTCGCGTATACTGACGGGGATCATGTGGATCAATACGTTTAAATGATTTTCATCAAACATCGAACGTCTTCCTGAACGAGGAGAGTCACTATGCTTTTGTTGACACCGACCTACACAGGGAGAAACAAGGTTCATAATAAAATAAGGGATTTCAGAGCTCGCTGGAAAGATATACGTGTTCGTTTTTCCCGCGCACTGTTCGAGAATGACATAATAGAGAATTATTGTGAAGGTGGTTCGACGAACCCTCTGCCAGCCACTTAAATATGATTTTCAGAGTATCTGTGTAGATGTAGCTGCAGTTGTAATGTCAAAACGATCCTCCTCGAAACGGGACAGTGGCACTACCCACATACACGGCGTAATTATTTCTGGCTGTCTCCGCTGTTTTCAGTCCTCTACTGAACTCCAGCAGAAGAACATGTCGGAAATGTTCCTATTTTCTCCACTTGGCACTCCATTTTCTAACGTTCACAGCTCCACTGACTATCTCCCAATCAGAAAATGACAGTATGTAAACTCAAATAGCAACAGTTAACTACAGATAAAAATGACAATGACAAATAAACCCATAGCAACCGGAATACCAACATGCAAAACAAAAACACCACGAACTTATGCACCAACCTAATATTTTCTCCATTATCCAGCGTAGTGACAGCTACCTCTTTGCTGCCTTAAGCTTCCCTAAAGACAAAGATGATCGCTATACACGTACGCTACTTTTACTTTTTCTCCCTCGGAGCTTTTGTTAGTTTTTCAGCAAATTCGACCACATTAGACCATTGTCGACGCTGCGGAGCACAAACATAAACGTGACAAACAATGCGATCAACACAAAGATCTGCGAGGATGTGTTCGGGGTGCGAAGGCTGACCCCTGGCGTTCGTGTCGGTGGCCAAGTGTCTCCCCACATGCTCTTCCGTGTTTACTGTTTTTCAATTGCACAGACTCTTTCGCTAGTGCATCAGCCTCAGTTAAAGAATCAACCTGTGCATAAAGGAATTTAAACTCCTTGCTTACCGTTACCGCATTAATACGCGTCGGCCGTACGGACACTGCCAAGAACGCGCAAAAAGTTTGTCCTATCAGTGCAAAAATCCTTCAGAGCATGTCCCATCAACGAGCAGATAACAGATTGCCAGTCACAAAAAAAATTATATCTACCAAGACTTGTTGTTTCTGTTATTTGTGGTGCATTATCTCAAGCTTTATCGCTTTTTCTGGAAACTGGGTGCCTACACGTGTTATTTCCGTGCAACACGTTAAGCAATATTTAATATTTATTTAAAGACAGCGCAGAATGAGATACGGTAACAAAGAACTTGAAGGTACGCACACATGGACTCCACGGCTACATGGCTTTGAAGTTTTGTCTTATCTGTCGTCGTTAAGCTGACTACGGCTTGGTTTACATAAAGATCTCTCTGCACCTGAATTGTCGGTCAGCTAAGAGAGCAAAATCTCTCCTCTAAATTGTTGTTTTAACACGCATCGCTGGCAGGAAGTATGAAAGAGAGAAAAGAAATACTGATGGGCAAGTTAGGAGGAACAAACAAGGCCCAGGTTTGGGTGACAACGACGACTCGATGGTGTAACAGCAGCGAAACTTACGTTAGATCGACCTCAAGGCTTAAGGAAGAAGCAAGTGTTTTGATCTATGCAAAGAACCTGCTCTTTCTAAAAAGTGCCAGCTTCAGTAGGATCGTTCACTGGTTTCGAATACTGTTGAAATTCAAGATCGTACATTATTATGCAAACTTTATGTGGCAAAGACTAGACTCAGAGTCATGGTGGTTTACGCAAAATTTATGGAGATGAAGGACGAGGAGGAGATAAACATCCAAAGAGGGGAAAAGAGGAAGTAGATGCAGATAAAGAGGGGGGATAAGATGGACAGCGAGAGAGGGGGAGGAATGGATAGAGAGAGGGAAGAGGAAGAGATGATCACCGAGAGGGGGTGAAGGAGGTGGACAGAAATAGCGGGAGGGGAAAATGGACAGGGAAAGTGAAGATGAGGAGATGGACAGAAAGAGGGAAGAGGAGGAGACAGTCAAAGAAAGGAAAGAGGAGGAGATGGCCAGAGAAAGGAAAGAGGAAGACTGCAGGAAGAGAAGAAAGAGGAGGAGATGAACAGCACAGGAGGAGACGAGGAGATGGGCAGTGAGAGGGGGAGAAAGTAACAGACGGAGAGAAGGGGAGGAAGAGATGGCCAGTGAGAGAGAGTGGAGGAGGAAATTGACAAAGAGAGGGGGAGGAGGAGAAGGAATTAGATAGAGGGAGTAGGAAATCGACAAAGTGGGGGGGGGGGGGGAGGGAGGAGTAGATGGACAGAAGAGGGACTAGCAGCTGGACAAAGAGATGGGAAATGAGCAGATAAGCAAAGAGAGAGGTAGGAGCAGATGGACAGAGGGAGAGGGAGAAGGTAAAGGACAAAGAGTGGGGGTGAAGCAGGTGGACAGAGAGGAGGAAGGAGGAGATAGACTAGTGGAGGACTGGAATGATAGCTTGGTAGTCTGCTAGTTTAGTATAAATCTGGCTTTGTGCTCATACTGATGCAAGCAGATTTTGCTTTTTAAGAAAATGAAATAGTTAGAAAGGTTTGAATATCACATCTGAATTAATAGCAAAAGGCATATTATTAGTTTGATGTGTAAAACAGTGAGAATAAATTAAGAACAATTAAATAATAAATTATGGGCTCTGTCCAATAGTATTAAAAGAAAGTTCGCAGTGATCAATAAGTGGCTGGCTCTGAGCACTATGGGACTTAACTTCTGGGGTCATAAGTCCCCTAGAACTTAGAACTACTTAAACCTAACTAACCTAAGGACGTCACACACATCCATGCCCGAGGCAGGATTCGAACCTGCGACCGTAGCGGTCGTGCGGTTCCAGACTGTAGTGCCTTTAACCGCTCGGCCACTCCGGCCGGCGACCAATAAGTAATCCACATTTCTGTACAGAACACAAATGCTTTTATTTTTCACTGTTTACAACAACTGCTGCACATCTGATCGTGTGTCAGAAATTTAGGGATCTCTTCTTAACAGCATAACATTACAAAATGTTCGTGTGAACATGGGATTGAAAGTCCTTCGTAAGTGAGGTATGAAAGGAATTGTCTGTAGCAACTCCATGTTGTCTAATTTATCTCAAAGGTGCGTTTTTTACTGACGTTGTTGTTTACAATTGGTCATAGCATTTGTTTTGCTTTGCCTGGCTGTCGTTTGTTCTGTTTTAATGAACTCTTACTTCAGGACACATCACAACAGTGTAATCAGTATCTTGAAACGTCGGATATGCAGCAAATGTAGAGTAAAGAAGGTGGGAATTCAGATGCAGCAAGTCAACCTTAGGCTGAACGCTACCCTGGGAGGTAGTTACTTTGTGCAAGAACATCTGAGGTACTAGGAACAATTAGGGCCCAAAGCACAGAGACAAAATTGCGAGAAAAATAGATATTTGTGAAAATCAGATTTATAGACAAAAAAACCAGTTTCATTGGTCAGAACTGGACCAAATCTCAACATCCTTCACCCACTATGAAAAAATAATGTACTGTACCCCGTTCGTAGTGAAATATTTGTAAGGTGTCAGCTTGAATGAATGTCAATTTCGCACCTTACGTGACAATTTATGCGTTGTAACAAGTAGGAGGATATGTTGTTACCTGACATACTTTGGCGATAATGAGCAGATTTGCCTATTAAAATGTACAGCATGTAATGCAAAGGGATGACACTCGAATCGATTGTATTAACACACCGAATCCAAATCCTGCATGTGAATGAGCAAAAGGTGAAAAACGCTGCTGGAAGAAATGCTTTAGTTTGGGGGCAGACGCGAGTTGCACCATCACAGCCCACGTACAACGGAAGGTTTCTAACAGGGGTGATGACCCGTGGCGAGAGGGACAACGAATGTGCAAGGCGATACACCGAGGGGAGCAGGTATCGGCGCAGTGCTGCTTGCTACGGAGAAATTCTTTAGAAAACAGCGCTGGGGAATTTCGAGATGGATACAAACAGGCCAGCGACACAGTTGATCACGTGAAATGCCCAGGGTACGCTTATGATGTACGCATATAACTTTTAGGCGTCAGGAGCGTGCACAAATGTCCAATTGGCTGAAATAAACTCGGAAGGAGAGAAAGGGGCGATGTTGCGACGCAGTTTAAAGGTAGGCCCTTTGCGATTGGCAGAGGTAGTTTCCACAAGATAAAAGAAATGCTCCCATTGGTCTGCAAAAGCTATGACATGAAGCACTAAAGGACACAGGTGGGGGACAGTTTGCTACGAAAGACACAAGACCGGAAACTTGGGGGACTCTCCTCTGCACCAGCATCAAGTGTAGAACAGGGTGCATCACGCTCTGTACGACGCCAAAAGAGGAATTTTGTGTGAACACTGCGTTTACTTTGGCTGACATTCAGCTAGAAATTAGCTGAAGAGTCGTTGAGCTCCAATAGCGGAGAAACGAAACAGCCACGTAGGTAATTGTTCTTGCGACAACTGTGAGGGCGTCAGCGAGAGCAGCACCACTAGTTCCTGCTACTAATAAGGCAAGTACACCATTTTCTTGTTACATATTTTTACGAGCTTCAAACAGGAGCGACTTATTTTCAGTTTCTGGTTAGTTACTAGTTTATTTTTGTAATTTCTTGCTTGTTTGAGTGCTTACTAGGCACAATCTTTTATTTGAAAAACAATGTAGCGTACAGTATCGCCGTTGTTATCGACGCTTGTATCGACCCTCTTATCGTACAGGCTTTTGTTTATTTGGTTAGAACAGATCAGTGTCGATTAGGCCGTCAGCAAGAGCAGCACCGCTACTTCCTGCTACTAATAAGGCGAGTACACCGTTCGCTTGTTACATATTTTTACAAGCTTCAAACAGAAGGAGTGTAGTAATGATTGGAACTGTGATTGTTGTGTACAGATGCGAGCTGAGTTGGTGACCCTTCGTTCACAGCTCCAGGCTGCTTTGGCTCCCACCACGCAGCTTGAGGCTGCTGCCAAGGGGCATCACTGTGGGGGATCGAACGCGGGATGCGAGGGACATTGCGCACGTCCCACGTGTCCTCCGATCGGTACACTGCTGTGGCCGCGCCGGGTACTGCCTGCACTGAGGTTGACCCCTCACGTGTGGTCGAGTGGGAGATCATTCCAAAGTCTGCCAGGCAGCGAAAAACTTTCTGAGGGGTCGATCGTAGGGCCTCCCTGATTCGTTTGACGAACAGGTTTTGAGGTTTTGAGGTTTTGGGCGTTATCTGTGGCTGAAGATGTCCCTGAGCCGGATGCAGTCGTCCACCCTGTTCCAGAGGAAGCTTCTCGGCCCGCAAGGTCTGGGCATTCACAGAGGGTGGGTTTGCTGGTAGTTGGGAGCTCCAACGTTAGGCGGATAATGGGGCCCCTTAGGAACATGGCTGCCAAGGAGGGGAAGGAAGCCAGTGTGCACTCCGTGTGCATGCCGGGGGCAGTCATTCCGGATGTGGAAAGGGTGCTTCCGGATGCCATGAAGACTACAGGGTGCAGCCAACTGCAGGTGGTGGTTCATGTCAGTACCAATGAACGCGTGTGTCGGTTTGGATCGGAGATGATTGTCTGGTTTCGGGCAGCTAGCGGAAATGGTAAAGACTGCCAGTCTTGCTTCCTAGATTAAAGCAGTGCACACCATCTGCAGCATCGTCTATAGGACCGACTGTGGTCCTTTGGTGCAGAGCCGAGTGGAGGGTCTGAATCAGAGGCTCAGGCGGTTCTGTGACCGTGTAGGCTGCTGATTCGGGTGGTGGGTTTCCGGGTTGCGCTTAATAGGTCAGGAGTCCACTACATACATGGGTAGCGGGGGCTGTACGGAAGGGACTGGGTGGTTTTTTAGGTCAGAGGGTCTTAGGGACCCACAGAAGGGACGTCCGTCTAAAAGTGGGCAGGTAAAACACAGTAAGGCATTGTAGAAACGATTGGTATTGTAGTTGTAAATTGTCGTAGCTGTGTTGGGAAACAACCAGAGCTCCAAGCCCCAATAGAAAGCACTGAAGCTCAAATAGTTGTAGGTGCAGAGAGCTGGATAAAGCCGGAAATAAGTTCAGCCGAAATTTTTTCAAACGACCTAACAGTGTTCAGAAAGGATAGATTAAATGCAGTTGGTGGTGGAGTATTTATTGATGTCAGAGGTAGTTTGCCTTGTAGCGAAATTAAAGCAGATAGGTCGTGTGAAATAGTGTGGCTAGAGGTTATAGCTGACAATCGGACTAAACTATTAATTGGATCGTTTTACCGACCCCTCGACTCAGAAGATATAGTTGCTGAACAATTCAAAGAAAACTTGAGTCTCATTTCAAATAAGTAGCCCGGTCATACAATTATAGTCGGTGGTGACTTCAATCAACCCTTCATTTGCTGCAAAAATTATACGTTTAAAGCCGGAGGCAGGCATAAAACGTCATCCGAAATTGTACTGAATGCTTTCTCAGAAAATTATTTTGAACAATTAGTTCATGAGCCCACTCGAAGCGTAAATGGCTGCGAAAGCATACTTGACCTTTTAACAACAAATAATCCTGGACAAATAGTGAGTATTGTGACGAATACAGGGATTAACGACCACAAGGCAATTGTTGCTAGGCTGAATACCGTAAGACCTACAACCATCAAAAAGAAACGCAAAGTACATCTATTTAAAAAAGCTGATAAAAATGCTCTTAACGCCTTTTTAAGAGACAGTCTTCACTCCTCCCGATCTGATCATGTAAGTGTAGAGTGTTAGCATAGTTAGGATGTGGAATGTCTTCAGACATATAGTATCGACAGCAATTGAGAGATATATATACCACATTAATTAATAAGTGATGGTACTGATACCCCATGGTACACAAAACGGGTCAGATCGTTGTTGCAGAAGCAACGAAAAAAGCATGCCAAGCTTAAAAGAACGCAAAATTCCGAAGATTGGAAAAGTTTTACAGAAGTTCGAAATCTGGTGCGTACTCCAATGTGAGATGCTTTTAATAATTTCCACAACGAAATTCTGTCACGAAATCTGGCAGAAAACCCTAAGAGATTCTGGTCATACATAAAGCACACCAATGGCAAGACGCAATCAATACCTTCACTGCGCGATAACAACGGTGAAGTCACTGATCACAGTGCCACTAAAGCAGAGTTATTAAACACGGTTTTCCGAAACTCTTTCACCAAAGTAGACGAAGTAAATATTCCTGAATTCCAATCAAGAACAACTGCCAAGATGAGAACATAGAAGTAGATATCCTCGGAGTAACGAAGCAGCTTAAATCAGTTAATAAAGACAAAGCCTCCGGTCCAGATTGTATACTAGTCAGGTTCCTTTCAGAGTATGCTGATACAATAGCTCCATATTTAGCAATTATATACAAGCAGTCGATCACAGAAAGATCCGTACCTAAAGAATGGAAAATTGTTCAAGTCACACCAATATCCAAAAAGGGAAACAGGAGTAATCCGCTGAATTACAGGCCTATATCAATAACGTCGATTTGCAATAGGGTTTTAGAACAGATACTGTATTCGAACATTATGAAGTACCTCGAAGAAAACGATTTATTGACACATAGTCAGCACGTTTTCAGAAAATATCGTTCTTGTGAAACACAACTAGCTCTTTATACTCATGAAGTAGTAAGTACTATCAACAGGGGATGTCAAATTGATTCCATATTTTTAGATTTCCAGAAGGCTTTCGACACCGTTCCTCACAAGCGTCTTCTAACAAAACTGCGTGCCTACAGAGTATCGCCTCAGTTGTGCTACTGGATTCGCGATTTCCTGTCAGAAAGGTCACAGTTCGTAGTAACAAACAGAAAGTCATCGAGTAAAACAGAAATAATATCAGGCGTCCCTCAAGGAAGTGTTACAGAACCCTCTATTGTTCTCGACATATTGTCGTATTAACGACATAGGAGACAATCTGAATAGCCGTCTTAGATTGTTTCCAGATGACGATGTCATTTACCGTCTTGTAAAGTCATCAGATGATCAAAACGACTTGCAAAATGATTTAGATAAGATATCTGTATGGTACGAAAAGTGGCAATTGACCATGAATAAGGAAAAGTGTGAAGTTATTCACATGAGTACTAAAAGAAATCAACCAAATTTCGATTACGCGATAAGTCACACAAATCTGTCGGCTGTAAATTCCATTAAATACTTAGGGATTACAATTACAAATAACATAAATTGGAACTATCACATAGATAATATTGTGGGTAGAGCAAACCAAAGACTGCGAGTCATTAGCGAAACAGCTAGAAGGTGCAAAAGGGCTCCTAAAGAGACTGCTTACACCACGCTTGTCCGCCCTATTCTGGAGTATTTCTGTGCAGTGTGGGATCCGCATCAGGTGGGACTGACGGATGACATCTAAAAAGAACTAAGATGAGCAGCTCGTTTTGTATTATCGCGAAATACGGGAGATAGTGTTACAGACATGGTACGTGAATTGGAGTGGCAATCATTAAAACAATGGCGTTTTTCGTTGCGACGGAATCATCTCATGAAATTTCAATCACCAGTTTTCTGCTCCGATTGCGAAAACATTCTGTTCGCACCCACCTACATAGGTAGAAATGATCATCACGATAAAATAAGAGAAATCAGGGCTCGCACAAAAAAATTTAAATGCTCGTTTTTTCCACGTGCCGTTCGAGAGTGGAACGGTAGAGAAACAACTTGAAGGTGGTTCATGAATCCGCTGCCAGGCACTTTATTGTGAATGGCAGAGTAATCACGTAGATGTAGATGCAGAAGCATACACACTGCTCCATCTATGCACGTGTATATCTCCATAATTTCCAGTCTAGGGATGAGTGCATGTTTTCTCGCCTAACGAGGAACATGGGACAGTTTCAGCTGATAAAATCAGTAAAGATTTTGATTAGCTTCTTACAGGATTTTCAGAGGGCGAGAGCAGCCATACAGCCAACAGCACGTCGCAGCTAAAGGTAATTGCTGCGGGCAGAGGCGTAAACTTGTTGGTTCACCAGCTTGCGTCCACTGTGCACTCGAGCAACCTTGAGTAACCTTTTGCTCATCTTATCAGAAAAACTAACCATCCTCCGCTGTCTTGTCATCCTAAATAGTAACGAACTTAGAACCGAAATCGGATGGCTTGTCGTAATATTGGCCAACTTAACTGTTTATAAGTAAGAAAAATTTTGTAGAGAACCTTCTATTTGAATTTGATGTTGTTGTGTTCAGTGTTATTTCTGCTAAATAGAACGTATTGCCTTATACTGACAACTGTCCTGAAATTGTCATGTCACAATCTATGTAATTTCGTGTGCTTCTTTAACAACAAAATGGGAATAAACCAATGTTACAGCTAAACGCCAATGTGCCCAGGCCTAGAATAAGGGTCCATATCCTAACCCCAGTCACTGATTCTAGCGACCTAACGCACTCACAGAGTGTTTTTGCTGATGTCTGACAAACGTGAAGAGGAGTGCAGTGTCAGATATTAATTAATATTTAAGATTTTTTATTAATTTTAATCCAGTGTCAGATATTAATTAATAATTAAGAATTTTTAATAATTTTAGTCAGAAAATTTCCTTATATATGCTCGTGAGAAAATTGTTTTTGACAGTTGTAAAGTTTGATTAATTTGAAACTAGAATCGGAATATAAAGAACATATACTAAATGTAACACACACACACACACACACACACACACACACACACACACACACACACACACACACACCTATGACCTATTCCAAAGCTTCATGGTCCTAGATACGTTAGCAACACGCTCTCCAATGTCCGTGACTGCCACTCGTGTGCTCAAGCAGACGGCGCAAACGCTACAGCAGAAGATCGTAGATCAGACTTAAAGTCTTGATGGGGGCATGCAGCCATAATCACAATCAATATAACTATGACACTAAAAAGGCTGAAAGGGTGTTGAGATGAAGGAGATCCAGATGGTAGTAAATCCATTATTGCGCTGACGCATTTTGGGCAACCCCATCATCAGAGCATCTACAAAAAAATTCAAAAAATAATACAAATAATGGTACATACAGTTACATAGCAATTCAACTTGTTGGAATCGAGTAGAGCAACTAAGCAAAAGGAAATACATATCACATCTTACAACAGAAGTTAAAGTGGATGTATAATGACGTTCACACAAAACTGACAAACAACGTTTGTTGACGAATACTGTACGAGATGCAGACCAGTTGAAACCAAAGCATGAAGTGAGACTGGTTCACTACGGAGCCATAACGAAAACACAGAGTACACAAGCTGAGCACTCTCTGCATCATAGGATGCGTCGTAAGTTAAAGAAATAAAATCAATAAAAACAATTTTTGTGTTTAGTCATTTTTCGTTAAAATTATGAAAATGTCAGCATGTGAAAAGAGCCACCTCAAACTTTCTAGTTCCTCTTGAAACAAATACGCCACATTTGACACAGGGAAACTTACGATTCTCCCACTAGAGGACCTCACGACTGTCTACAGCTTTGAATGAGCAACGTCTAAAGCAAACTTATATGAAATTTCACAATATTTAGATTGCGCCTTTAAAAAGCAGTAAATAACAAATCGGTTGAAAGTTAACTTATAGTTCAAAAAAGTCCTTTGTTATTTTATATTTTATCCTCTTACTGCATCGTGGAAGAAACCGAAACACCATTTACGAAAGCTCGCTACCTGCTCTTTTATCAAAAGACTCATATCCTGCTGATACCTCACGTAAATTTCCATCTCCTACAAAATATCTAGGATCGTGCCTTTTCTACCATAGTGCGGAACAGACAAGTCATCGTTAACGCTTCTTAAGCAATGCTTGAATTCTCTTAGATGGTCCCCTAATGCACTATCATTACTAGCATATCCATTCTTACGAGCCGGCCGGTGTGGCCGTGCGGTTAAAGGCGCTTCAGTCTGGAACCGCGTGACCGCTACGGTCGCAGGTTCGAATCCTGCCTCGGGCATGGATGTGTGTGATGTCCTTAGGTTAGTTAGATTTAATTAGTTCTAAGTTCTAGGCGACTGATGACCTCAGAAGTTAAGTCGCATAGTGCTCAGAACCATTTGAACCATTTGAACCATTCTTACGATACTTGACCTGAACATCCCTCCCAGTCTGTTCACTATAATGTAGCCCCTGCTCTGATAAACTTATTAATCGTTTAATCCAAGCTGTGTCGCAGTATTTTATCCAGTTTATTTTTTGTCCGGAAATCCACTGTAACGTTGACTTTAGGGAACGAATTAGCAACTTTATCTGACATAGGACGATAGTAAGAGAGTGAGAGATACTTTTTCGCCATCGGCTCTCAACTAACTCCATATTCCTACACAACTTTCTTAAAAACTGCTTTCCCAGGTTTCTTATCTCTGTTTCAGTGGAACCATTTGCTATACCTACATCAGTAACCACACTTGCAGAAAACGCGTGGGCACACCCAAACCGTTGGTATGTATAGGGAGCACCCTAGCACAGCGTGGATTCTCCCTCCGGCCTCCTTTTTGCCGCAGTCGGGCCTTTCCGGACAGAAAGTGCGGCCGGAAGCTTTTACCGCACAACCGACACTTCTGACGTGGACGCCGATTGCAACAACTCGGTTGCCGTCGCTGTGTGATTTTTGCAGTGTGTGATCGCGCGACAGAAGGGACAGCAGTACATTGATAGATAAAACTTTTATAGACCAAGATAGGTTTAAAAACATAAATTCTTGTCCTGTTGAGTATGGGCTTTCTGGTCATGATGCTCAGCTAGTTACAGTATATGACATAGCTCCATTCAGTAATTCAAAATTACCCTCCAATGTTGTGCGTTCACTTAATGACTCTACAGTTAGAAATTTCAGAGGAAATCTTCAGCAGTTAGATTGGATGAGGTGTACAAGGAACCCGATGCTAATTTAAAATATAAGTCCAGAAGCATGTGCATCATGTCTGAGATTAATACCTCTGATAACAAAATCAAAACAATTTGGAATATTATTACAAGGGAGACAGGACAACCAAGAGTACAGGATGAAGGGCATCACCATCAAAGCGAATGCAAACTTGATAAACAACAAGCCGGAAGTCGAGAACATTTTGAATAATCATTTATTAAATGTTGTAGAGAAAATAGGATCTAAATGTTCATTAGAAGAAGCAAGGCAGTTAATGGAAGAGGCCTTACCCACACCATTTGATATAATTGCAATTCCACCCACCTCTCCTTCTGAAATTAGGAAGATAATAAACTCTCTCAAGAACAAAAGCTTACATGGAACTCATGCCATTTCCAGCAGGATAATAAAAGCTTGTTCCCAATATATAAGTCGGATTCTTAGCCACATATTTAATAGCTCTCTGAAGCAGGGTGTTTTCCCAGATAGACTGAAGTATGCCATTGTTAAACCACTGCATAAAAAAGGGGATAGTCTGATGTCAACAACTACCACCCAATCTCTCTTCTGACTGCCTTATCCAAAATTCTTGAAAAAGTAATTTATTGTAGAGTAGCTTCGCACCTTTGTAAAAATAAAGTTTTAACAAAATGTCGGTTTGGTTTCCAGAAGGGTTTTTCAACGGAAAAATGATATATATACTTTCACTAATGACATATTAAATGCTCTGAATAACTGGAAGTCTCCCGTTGGGATTTTTTGTGATCTATCAAAGGCTTTTGATTGTGTAAATCATGGAATACTTCTAGATAAGCTCACGTACTGTGGTATGAATGGGACAGTGCTCAAATGGTTTAAATCATACCTAACTGGAAGAGTGCAGAAAGTTGGAATAAACAGTTCACATAATATGCAAAAAACGGGTGATTTCTCAAACTGTGGAACAATCCAGAATGGGGTGTCGCAAGGTTCGGTCTTGGGTCCTCTGCTGTTCTTAATATATATTAATGACTTGCCATTCTTTATTCACGAAGATGCGAAGCTGGCACTTTTTGCCGATGATACAAGTATAGCTATCACAACCGACAGACAAGAATTAACTGGCGAAATGGTAAACGATGTTTTTCAGAAAATCATTAAGTCGTTCTCTGCAAATGGGCTCTCACTAAACTTTGACAAATCACGGTATGTACAGTTCCACACAGAAATGGAATGACCGCATTAATAAATATAGACTTCGATCAGAAATCAGTAGCTAAGGTAGAATATTCAAAATTTGTAGGTGTAAGCATTGATGAGGGGTTGAACTGGAAATACAACACAGTGAGGATCTGCTGAAACGTTTGAGTTCGGCTACTTATGCAATTAGGGTCATTGCAAATTTTGGCGATATACATCTGAGTAAATTAGCTTACCACGCCTGTTTTTATTCTCTGCTTTCGTATGGCATCATATTCTGGGGTAACTCATCATTGAGTAGAAGAGTGTTCATTGCACAAAAGCGTGTAATCAGAATAATTGCTGGAGCTCATCCTAGATCATCCTGCAGACGCTTATTTAAAGAGCTAGAAATCTTCACTATAGACTCACAATATATATATATATATATATATTCACTTATGAAATTTGTTATTAACAATCCGAACGAATTCAAAAGTAATAGCAGTGTACATGGCTACAACACTAGGAGAAAGGATGAACTTCACTACTCAAGGTCTTCACCAAGAAGACGAAATAAATATCCCTGAATTCCAATCAAGAACAACTGCCAAGATGAGAAACAAAGAAGTAGATATCCTTGATGTAATAAAGAAGCTTAAATCACTTAATGAAGACAAAGCCTCCGGTCCATATTGTATACTAGTCAGGTTCCTTTCAGAGTATGCTGATACAATAGCTCCATATTTAGCAATTATATACAACCGCTCGCTCACAGAAATATCCGCACCTAAAGACTGTAAAATTGCTCAAGTCACACCAATACCCAAAAAGGGAAGTAGGTGTAATCCGTTGAATTACAGGCCCATATCATTAATATCGATTTTCAGTAGGGTTTTGGAACAAATAATGTGTTCGAACATTATGAATTACCTGGAAGAAAACGACTTATTGACACATAGTCAGCCGCGCGGGATCAGCCAAGCGGTCAGAGGCGCAGCAGTCACAGACTGTGCGGCTTGTCCCGGCGGAGGTTCGAGTCCTCCCTCGGGCATGGGCGTGTATTTGTCCTTAGGATAATTTAGGTTAAGTAGTGTGCAAGCTTAGGGACTGATGACCTTAGCAGTTAAGTCCCATAAGATTACACACACATTTGAACATTCTGTAAACACGGATTCAGAAAACATCGTTCTTGTGAAACACTACTAGCTCTTTATACTGATGAAGTAATAAGTGCTATCGACAGGGGATGTCAAATTGATTCCATATTTTTACATTTCCAGAAGACTTTCAACACTGTTCCCCACAAACCAAACTGCGTGCCTATGGATTATCGCCTCAGTTGTGCGACTGGATTCGTGATTTCCTGTCAGAATGGTCACAGTTCGTAGTAATAGACGGAAATTCAGCGAGTAAAACAGAAGTAATATCCGGCGTTTCCCAAGGAAGTGTTACAGGCCCCCTTTTGTTCCTAATCTACGTATGTCAACGACATAGGAGACAATCTGAGTAACCGTCTTAGACTGTTTGCAGATGATGCTGTCATTTACCGACTTGTAAAGTCATCCGATGACCATAACGAATTGCAAAATGATTTAAATAAGATATATGTATGGCGCGAAAAGTGGAAATTGACCCTGAATAAAGAAATGTGTGAAGTTATTCACATAAGTACTAAAAGAAATCCGCTAAATTTCGATTACGTGAAAAATCTGATGGCTGTAAATTTAACTAAATACTTATACAAATAACCTAAATTGGAAGGTTCACATAGATAATGTTGCGGGTAGAGCAAACCAAAGACTGTGAGTCATTGGCAGAACACTTAGAAGGTGCAACTGGTCTACCAAAGAGACTGCTTACACAACGCTTGTTCGCTCTATTCTGGAATATTGCTGTGCGGTGTGGGATCCACATCAGATGGGACTGACGGATTAAAATGCGTTTTTCGTTGCGACGGATCTTCTCGTGAAACATCAATCACCAGTTTTCTCCTCCGATCGCGAAGACATTCTGTTGGGACCCACCTACATCGGGAGAAATGATCATCACGAAGAGACAGCTTGAAGGTGGTTCATTGAACCCTCTGACAGGCACTTTTTTGTGGACAGCAGAGTAATCACGTAGATGTAGATTTAGCACCGCCACGTATCGGAACTCGTGAAACTATAGGGACTACACTACTGGCCATTAAAATTGCTACACCACGAAGACCACGTGCTACAGACGCAAAATTTAACCGACGGGAAGAAGATGCTGTGATATGCAAATGATTAGCTTTTCAGAGCATTCACACAAGGTTGGCGCCGGTAGCGACACCCACAAAGTGCTGACATGAGGAAAGTTTCCAACGTATTTCTCATACACAAACAGCAGTTGACCGGCGTTGGCTGGTGAAACGTTGTTGTGAAGCCTCGTGTAAGGAGGATAAATGTGTGTCATCGCGTTTCCGACTTTGATAAAGGTCGCATTGTAGCCAATGCGGTTTATCGTATCGCGACATTGCTACGCACATTGGTCGAGATCCAATGACTGTTAGCTGAATATGGAATCGGTGGGTTCAGGAGGGTAATACGGAACGCCGTGCTGGATCCCAACGGCCTCGTATCACTAGCAGTCGAGATGGCAGTCATCTTATCCGCATGGCTGTAACGGATCGTACAGCCACGTCACGATCCCTGAGTCAACAGATGGGGACGTTTGCAAGACGACAACCACCTGCACGAACAGTTCGACGACGTTTGCAGCAGCATGGACTATCAGCTCGGAGACCATGGCTGCGGTTACTCTCGACGCTGCATCAGAGACAGGAGCCCCTGCGATGGTGTACTCAACGACGAACCTGGGTGCAAGAATGGCAAAACGTCATTTTTTCAGATGAATCCAGGTTCTGTTTACAGCACCATGATGGTCGCACCCGTGTTTGGCGACACCGCGGTGAACGCACATTGGAAGCGTGTATTTTTCATCGTCACACTAGCGTATCATCCGGTGTGATGGTATGGAGTGCCATTGGTTACACGTCTCGGTCACCTCTTGTTCGCATTGACGCCACTTGGAACAGTGGACGTTACATTTCAGATGTGTTACGACCCGTGGCTCTGCCCTTCATTCGATCTTTGCCAAACGCTACATTCCAGCAGGATAATGCACGATCGCAAGTTGCAGGTCCTGTACGGGCCTTTCTGGATACAGAAAATGTCCGACTGCTGCCCTGGCCAACACATTCTCCAGATCTCTCACCAATTGAAAACGTCTGGTCAATGGTGGCCGGGCAACTGGCTCGTTACAATACGCCAGTCACTACTCTTGATGAACTGTGGCATCGTGTTGAAACTACATGGGCAGCTGTACCTGTACACGCCATCCAAGCTCTGTTTGACTCAATGCTCAAGCCTATCAAGGCCGTTACTACGGCCAGAGGTGGTTTTTCTGTGTACTGCGTGAAAATGTAATCACATGTTAGTTCTAGTATAATGTATTTGTCCAATGAATACCCGTTTATCATCTGCATTTCTTCTTGGTGTAGCAATTTTAATGGTCAGTAGTGTAAAACGGGAATACTTTATGATGTCACACAATCGATTCCGCATTGTTTCAATCGCAATTGGCCGAAAAAAAATGTATTGCATTACTCACTGAACGCCCCTCGCAGTTCCCGTACAAGTAGGGACAGGTGGCGCGTGTTTTCGGCACTCGTCGACTGCGTGGCTATGTCGCGGCCGCTTAGCCGGCGCTCAGTACTTGCACGTCCGATAAGAGAGATCAGACCAGACAAGTCGGCCAGACTGCTCTTTGTGAATGTGCCGCGGACTTGGCAGCGATCGACGGTGTGGCCGCATACTGCTACATCATTGGCCGTTGTTGTCAGTGGAGATATCGCTTTTATTGCATATATAACAATGTCTCTTCGCCGTCGTCAACTGCATTACAGGTGTGTTCAGAATTAATTTTAAGATCGACAGCTAGGCAGGAAGTAGTGGGGTGGGGCTCACGGAGAAGGGATACACTCCATCAGTAAATCTCACGGTACTTGTACCCACAACAACACGAGAACCGCCCGTGATGCTAGCAGTCACCTCCACCACTGCCGCATTTGCCACTTGGGCTATGTCTCAGGTTCAGGTAGCTTGCTGCCCCGTGGTGTCGTTTCGTTCGCTGAGGGCCGATACTTTTTGTTTGTTTTCATTTATTACAGTTGCAGGTTTAATAATTCATTTCATCTTACTGGTGTACGTCGTGTGATACTGAACAGCTTCAGAACCAAGTTCGAAGTTCGTCATATATTACTCAGTAGAAATGTTCGAAGTGTCTGTCTCGCGCGTCACTCTTGGCCAGGGCATTACCGTATAGGATGTGTGTAGATGGAGAGGGTTTTAAGGGCGCACGACGGCAAGGTCTTTAGCGCCCGCCCAGTAACAGATTGGGATGGGTGTCAAGAAAAGACTCATAACAATAAGATAAAACAGAACGTAAGACACAGGAAACTACCTTGGAAAAATATGCGCCTACCCACACCGAAGCGTGGGACGAAGCATGCTGCCAGCAGTAAAACATGGACAACCCAGGAAGAAAGTGGTAGAGGGAGCTAAAACAATATAGCAGATGGTAGTGACTGGCTGACCGTAAGGAAAAAGGGAGGAGCCAGCCACTATGTAACACACAAAACCTCCAGCCTAAAAGTTTAGGCCAGAGTCCAGACACATCACAAAACTTTAAAACCCTAGATACACACGTCTCATCATTAGCTAAAACACAGGGCAGATCCCCATCAACTTGTGCTTCTGCCCTTGCATCACGGTATAAAATGCAGTCTGTTAAAATGCGCTGGACACAGATGTGCACTCCACAAGCATCACAAATCGGGGGATACTCCCGCCGTAATAGAAAGCTATGTGTGAGAGGACAGTGCCCAATCTGAAGACGCGTGAGGGTCACTTCTTCCCGCCTGAGCAACCGGCAGGAGGAACGCCATGGCCGAGTTGTTGACTTCACCAACCGCAGTTTGTTGGCCGTCACCGCCAGCCATTCTTCCTCCCACAACACCATGCACTTCTTGTGGAGTGCAGAAATGACAGACTGCAAGGGAATAGGACACTGGACCACATCCTGCTCTCTGCCGGCCTCCTTGGCAGCCCGATCGGCCTGTTCATTGCCCCATATACCTACACGACCAGGCACCCAGCAGAATGACACCTCCTTACCCCGCCGTTGGAGCGAGTACAGCTGGACCATCTCCTCAGTTGGGTACAGATTCTGAAATGATTGTAAGGCACTAAGAGAATCGGAGCAGAGGAGAAATCGATTGCCCCGAACACGATTCATCCGCTCCAGTGCCTTATAGGAGGACAGTCGAGAGAAATGATTTGCGCGTTATGTACTGACAGGATCAAAAATCTGGTATGCTGCCAACCATTCTGTTGTTTATGATAATGAGTACGGGCCGAAGCAATGAATTAAAATTTGTACCAAGGCCACGATTGGAACTCAGGTCGTCTGCTTGCGCCGCCCTGGCATGGTTGTCCGGATTACCCAACTACGTCTCCAATCCACGCCTCAGCCAACTCGATGTTCCCCCTTCTTATGTCAGTATTGGAGACGCTCTCCAACATCGGATTAGCACCTTAGCACTGGAATTTTGCCTGTGCCTCTGGCGTAAGCGACACAGTAATCAGATGAAGTTACATGATCCAGAGACATATTCAGTAGCAGGTTTGTCTCTGATAATGAATACACTGCATTAAATGCTCATTACGGACAAGATTTTTTAACGAAATTTTGTTGTTGTTGTGGTCTTCAGTCCGCAGACTGGTTTGATGCACCTCTCCATGCTACTCTATCCTGTGCAAGCCTCTTCATCTCGCAGTACCTACTGCAACCTACATCCTTCTGAATCTGTTTAGTGTATTCATCTCTTGGTCTCCCTATTCGATTTTTACCCTCCACGCTGTCCTCCAATACTAAATTGGTGATCCCTTGATGCCTCAGAACATGTCCTACCAACCGAACCCTTCTTCTAGTCAAGTTGTGCCACAAATTCCTCTTCTCCCCAGTTCTATTCAATACCTCCTTATTAGTTATGCGATCTATCCATCTAATCTTCATCATTCTTCTATAGCACCACATTTCGAAAGCTTCTATTCTGTTTTTGTCTAAACTATTTATTGTCCACGTTTCACTTCCATACATGGCTACACTCCATACAAATACTTTCAGAAAAGACTTCCTGACACTTAAATCCATACTTGATGTTAACAAATCCCTATTCTTCAGAAATGCTTTCCTTGCAATTGCCGGTCTACATTTTATATCCTCTCTACTTCGACCATCAGCAGTTATTTTGCTCCCCAAATAGCAAAACTCATTTACTACTTTAAGCGTCTCATTTCTTAATCTAATTCCCCCAGCATCACCCGATTTAATTCGACTACATTCCATTATCCTCGTTTTGCTTTTGTTGATGTTCATCTTATACCCTCCTTTCAAGACACTGTCCATTCCGTCTAACTGCTCTTCCAAGTTGTAATATGATTGGTGTTTCCGTCCTATGAAAGCTTTGAGTACCCTTTGAAAGACATTTGTTTTGTATAATTTACATAACTGTACAGATGCGCATCTAGCGCGGACGCTAATACATCGATTGCGCAGTCAAAGAAACATTTTAACAGAAGCTGAACTGTCGTTCCGCTTCGATCTAAATAAAAGATGACAGTAAAAAACGTTTGTAGATCTTCAGATTTTAATGTGCTTCTGCTTGTAATGTGAAAACGTAAAGGAGGTCGACTTTAAGTTAAAAAAGTGAGCGGTCTTGCTAACGTGCAGACAACTTTATTAATTAATAAAATTAAAGTAATTCACGTTCGAAACTGTAAATCAGCAAGTTATTGTTATCGGAGGTGTTGAACAGTGCAAGAATTGTCTTCAACGAAAGGAGAAAAGTAGTGACTATAATTTGTGACAAAAAAAAAAACGTGAACCAAGGAGACAGCACAGGACAGGCTGAAATCTGATCGCACCATAGTGTTAGAAAAGTAATTATGTAAGTTGTATTGTTTATAAATAAGCCCTAATTTGCTAGTGAGAATTGTTTGAATATATTTAGTGTTTACCAGACTTCTTATTCTGTTCTTTTCCTTTATACTTTTTTATCCTCCGTGCCATATTATTTTTATAAATGTCAAACAGCCTTTACCACAGCAGAGAATACTGCGGCATCCTGGTCGTAGACAGAAGGCCGCTCCTTGTCTTCTATACAACTCGTAGCTGCCCCATTTATTAATGATTTCATTTGCAAAAGCAATTATTTTTACTATTCATTGTTAAAGGTCCCTTAGGTAATTATAAAATTCATACTGATTACGTAAAGAAATCCAGGTTGTTCTTTTCCAAATAATAGAAGTCTTTGCGTAATCAGAAAGTAGCCTCCTTCTGACAACGATCAGGAGCCGACCAGAAGACGAACGTCTTCGACCGCTTTCGTGTGTCCTGTGGCAAAGCTGTGCCAAACTGGGAACACGGCATTCTAGTATGAAATACAGATTTAAATTGATAGAATTGAAATATATTTAACGTAATAATAATAATAATTTTTTTATCACACTAGATCTGGCGCCCGAACAGGGACTTGATAAAAAAAAATTTAATCTGTTCTGTTATTGTTTCATGACATCATCCGGTGGACATCGGGAAGCCGTAAAGGAAAAAGTACTGAACGAAACCGAGGAAGTATTAAAAAAAAAAATTCGAAAAATAACAGCAGTGCGCAAGACGACTGATGTAAGTATGGTTTTCATTACGCATAAAATCTCGCGTCTTGTATAAAAAAAACTGATTTCCGGAATTTCTTTCCTTACTGCTTCATTTTATCCTATCGTTGTTATTTCCTTGCAGAGCTGCTTATTTACGTAGTTAGAATTCGTTTCTGATCATCTCTTCATGCAAAGTTTATTTGTTAGCATTAGTAGCATCTTCATTGTTGCTACGGTTAAGAACACAAGATGGATGCCATAATAGCTGGATTAAGTGTCTAGTAGGTGTTTGTCACTTATTTTCAAAGTTAGGTGCCATCTTGTCTTCTACCCGGTATAGCTCTGCAATTGTCACCTACCGCGGTGTGACGTTTGACTATCAGCGCGCGCATCTGAGAGTTGACGATCGGCGTGCCGCGAAATATTTCTTTGAGCAGTTACGTCACAAACTTGAAAATAAACATGGCAGATGACAAAGGAAAGCCGACAAACAGTGTGGATGACGGTGATGACACAGTTGTCAAGTCATACCCACTACGCTCGCGAACGGGAACAGGCAGACCCGATTCGCGAATAGAGAGAACGGCAGACGATGATGTTGTGCGTGACGTATCGTCACAGCAATCATCGTCACAGCAAGCGGGAGAAAATTTGATGGTTGAAATGATGAGAATTTTTTTTCAAGAAAGAGAACAGGAGAAACTGGAAAGGGAAGCTTATAAATTACAAGAACAACGTGATAGAGAACAGGAGAAATGGGAAAGGGAAGCTTATAAACTACAAAAACAACGAGATAGACAAGAAAGGGAACAAAAAGAAAGGGAAAAGGAACGGAAGACAGAGCGAAAATGGTTTGACCTAAATACCCTGCCTGATTGGTACAATGAAAAATAGGTTAGATAATATTGATGCCAACTTAGAGGCAAGAATAAGGACAGTCACGGTGGAATATATCTCGGAATTAAGTACTAAAGTTAATGAAAGGATAGAAGGTATTCTGCAGAAGGTAGATGCATGTGAGAGCACAGTAGGTAACGTGCACAAAGACATCAAAGTACAAAGTGTGTTTGTATTCCTGAGGAGTACGTAGAATATCTCATATGGTACACTCACCTATCCTGGGGACAATATGGCCCCGAGAAGTGTAAAAGAAAGATTTCTGCCTATTGCTACGTACCCAATCTGCATAAGAGAATTCATAAACTGCTAAGCACTTGTTTAATCTGTCAGAAGGCAAAGCCCTTCAATCTTTCGAATGTCATACCTTTGAATCCTATCTACACTGAGCATCCTAACCAAATAGTCAGTCTCGACTATGCAGGTCCACTTCCTAGAGGAAGAGGAGGTGCTAAGTACCTTGCTGTTTTGCTAGACCTCTTGACTAAGCACGTGCGTTTATACGCGATGAAGTCTTCCAGTGCAAAATCTTTAATAAGACGAATAGAAAAGGATTATTTTCCTCGTTTTGGTAAGCCGGAAACCATGTTGTCTGATAATGCTTCAAACTTCGTTGGAAAGGAGTGGAGACAGTTTCTTGCCAATAATGGTATTAGACAGATTCTAATCTCAAGATTTAGACCGCAAAGTAACCCGACAGAACGAGTCTTCAAAGAATTTAATCGTTTTATTCGCACCTATGTACCGAACCAGCAAACGCGGTGGGTCGATTTCGTTACTCCATTTGAAGAGATTGTAAATAATCTTCCGCACACTTCGACCGGTTTCACACCTTCAGAATTAATCTCCAGGCAAAAGGAAAGCAATGAATGGACTGATCCTATCCCCAAGATACAAGGTCCAGAAGTCAACCTAGATAATAAGTTAAGACAAGCCCTGATCTCTCTCACAACTCATGCCAATTTAAGAAAAAAGGCATTTGACAAGCATGTCAATAAAGTTCTATCGTATCGCCTGAACGAGCGTGTTCTTCTGAGAGCACACTTCAAACCATCTCTCATCTTACGTAAAAATCGTAAGTGGCAACGCCTATACGAAGGACCGTTTGTTATAGTCAGGAAGCCACATATTGGTTGTTACGTGTTGGCAGATCCAGTTAGTGGACGAATAAAAGGACTTTACCACCATGTAGACCTAAAGAAGTACCATGAAAAACATTTTAAAAAAATCATTTATTATGTTAAGCTGCAACTTGAAACAAGAGTGTGATCTGTTTAGAAAGTATGTGAATCAACAGCATGTACATGTATTCTGCAGGTGACGTAATCATTTGAGTGAGGTGGACACAAAGTAATGATGGAGTTTGAAAGATATGAAGTGATTGAAGAAGGTACTCTACGGATTTGGAAAATAAGATTTGCTTTAGTTTTAAGGTAGATTTAAGATTCTTGAGCAATAGAAGACTGCAGTCGTTGAATTGAGTAAGGGATGTGCCAAAGTGCCACCTGCTGCTTTAGTTTTAAGTTATGGCAAATCTCCTTTTTACCAAGTAGTAAAGGTTTTCTTTAAATCCCTCATTCAGACCAGAATGTCCGTATATGTGAAGTATTAACCTAAGTTAAGCTTTCAAAGGATTGATATTTTAAGTCGCTAGAATCATGTACGATGCAAAACTGATACATTGTAATCTGTAGATTACACCGAGTATAAGCAGCAACATATAGTTAATGTACAAAGAAATGAATAATGGTAACCGCAACTGGAGAGCAACTTTAATTTATTTATTACTATGAGCCAACCAGTTAAGAAATTTGTATTTATAATAAGAATTAGGTCCTATATTGGAGAAACTTAGAGAGACTATTCCTATGTCACGAGTATTATACAGAAACCTTCGATATTAAAACACCTAGTTGAGGACTGAGATAGTCTGCTAATATTCTTCTGCTATGTCCGCATGCCGTGATTTTGAAATATATTTGAACATGCTTTGGAAGCGGATTTGTGCGATATTTTAATACTGAAGTCAAGTTATGCCACGTGGATGACACTAAAAACGGTGGAGCCGAAGAATGAATTTGCTAAACTGATTATTTCACCTATTATTTATCTTCGTATCTTTCATTTCCTTGCACTATCCTATTGTAGTTTTCTTCTTTAGCATTCTTACCTTTCTACCCTACCTGCTAGGGGAAGAAATTTGGAAATTGGTTCAAAAGACTTGACGTGTGTATATTGTGTGTATTGACGATCGTGGCTCGTTGGGTAATGCGTATCTGCAGTTACTTATCGAAACGTGATTTAAATCTGATTTGCTGTGAGCAAAAGCATCCTAGGAAATAGGAATAATTTTCCCGATTTCTGTTAGATGAAGTTTTGAACGTGAACTGTTCGGCACGCCAGAGTGGGTATATTTTACTGATTATTGATGTAACCGAGAAAAAAATAAAATAAAAAATAAAAAAAGGCTGTTATAGAATAGTAAGAAAAGGAAAAGAATCAGATTTAAAATACATGTAAAATCTAACGTGCATCAGAAGCACCATTCAGAATAGCAAACACGTTTTTCGTTAGGTCTTGGACAGTAATTAAAAAAAACTATGTTTGTTTTGTAAATTATCCTTTTATGATAAGTAATTTTAGCATTACCTGTGCTACTCTGTGGTATAGAGACACCTATATGGACACGTATGGATTGCTGCGTGTGACTCAGTGACAAAATGATGGACACGTGTGTAAAATCGTAATTTGACACATGTACGGGCACGAAAACTAGTTATCCCTTGTGTGAATCAAAACTGTAATAAACTTATGGACACGAGTGATGTTCCGCGTGTGAAGTAGCATTACAAGTATTCTCACGTTGCAACGACGATACAGTGACTATCAGTCAAAAGATAGACAAGCTATTGTACTCACTGAAATAGGTGACAGTAGTCATTTTCATCGATGACTGTTCTTCGTCGCTGGTGCAGTCAATTTACCGTCCAGGTTGATCATGTCGCCTTGACGGGCTGCTCCAGTACCCACGATTCAACAAAATGCACAAATTTAAAAAAAAGAAGGGTTGGTAGCCACTGAACTATCTGCCTCGTGCAGGACGCGGACTGCCAACGCTGTTAAACCGCCAGTTCGTTACCACGTGACTGTGAAGCACTCTGGCAACATTCAATGACTGCTCGCCGGCCCGTCCTCAACAATAAGCATTCCTCTCCGTAACGGGCGCGAGCGTGCCCCAGATTTGAGATGAAAATGAACATAAAAATAATAAAACGTTGATAAACTACGCACGACTTTACTAAATTTACATTAAAAGGACACTAATAATGACTTTTCCTTAACTATGAAAATTGCTACGGCAATACTGCTAAATACATTGCTTAAGAAAGACCTGTACGAGACGAAACGTGTTTTGCTAATATTTGCTAACGAAAGAATGTAAAACCTAGACACAAAATATGAATAATATATAATGTATATGTACATAGTCTATGTAGTAATTTTTATTGTCTTAAATTCTTACTCTATATTCCCTTAGATTAAGATGCTAGTTAATGAGCAAGTCCTAATACAGATTTTTTTTCTATATTTTCATGTGCTGAAACATGAATTGGAATGAAATTAAGACAGCCACCAAACTGACTCATTCGTCATTGAACCAGTCATCAACTTTCCTGATTCCCGACATGACCCGATGGATCGTCGAGTCAAGAAATATCACTTTCCCCTTCACATAGTGAAATTCCCAGTGTTTTCCACCAGAATGTGAAAAGGTGGTCCCCAGTTGTAGTGCAGTGAAAAGCGAAAAGCGAGGAAAGAATTCCCCTGTGAAAATCACCCGAGTTCATGGGAAATACTCCCAACTACAAAGTGAAGAGTGACGTCGCTACGAGAAAGACTGATAAATTTTTATGTTCTGTTCAAAATTGGTGGAAATGCACCAATACTGTAATCGAATTTTTTTTTCTACTTGTCAATATTTATGTATATATGTATCTGTATGTGTATTCAATTTGTACTTGTATCTATGTTAGTATTTCAGTGTTTCAATTGACTGAATGAGAGTAATTCTTGAGAAAAAAAAAGAAAAAAAAGGAATCCTTGAACACTTATGACGTCATCATGCCACAACCAAGTTTGTTAATTATCAAGCAACTGTGAGTAGCTTTGACGACTTAGTGTGAAACGTATACAATTCTGTGTGCCTTATGTTATGTTTGTTTTGCTCCCTACAAGGAGAGATCCTTAAATACTTCATTCACTAAGTACGTGAATCCAATAATATTACGACTGCGCGTGAGTCGTAACGATCTTTCAGACTCATTACTCCTCACGCGGGAAGCGATGTAATATTACTGGTATTTCCGTCCTATGAAAGCTTTGAGTATCCTTTGAAAGACATTTGTTTTGTATAATTTACATAACTGTAAAGATGCGCATCTAGCGCGGACGCTAATACATCGATTGCGCAGTCAAAGAAACATTTTAACAGAAGCTGAACTGTCATTCCGCTTCGATCTAAATAAAAGATGACAGTAAAAAACGTTTGTAGATCTTCAGATTTTAATGTGCTTCTGCTTGTAATGTGAAAACGTAAAGGAGGTCGACTTTAAGTTAAAAAAGTGAGCGGTCTTGCTAGCGTGCAGACAACTTTATTAATTAATAAAATTAAAGTAATTCATGTTCGAAACTGTAAATCAGCAAGTTATTGTTATCGGAGGTGTTGAACAGTGCAAGAATTGTCTTCAACGAAAGGAGAAAAGTAGTGACTATAATTTGTGACAAAAAAAAACGTGAACCAAGGAGACAGCACAGGACAGGCTGAAATCTGATCGCACCATAGTGTTAGGAAAGTAATTATGTAAGTTGTATTGTTTATAAATAAGCCCTAATTTGCTAGTGAGAATTGTTTGAATATATTTAGTGTTTACCAGACTTCTTATTCTGTTCTTTTCCTTTATACTTTTTTATCCTCCGTGCCATATTATTTTTATAAACGTCAAACAGCCTTTACTACAGCAGAGAATACTGCGGCATCCTGGTCGTAGACAGAAGGCCGCTCCTTGTCTTCTATACAACTCATAGCTGCCCCATTTATTAATGATTTCATTTGCAAAAGCAATTTTTTTTACTATTCATTGTTAAAGGTCCCTTAGGTAATTATAAAATTCATACTGATTACGTAAAGAAATCCGGGTTGTTCTTTTCCGAATAATAGAAGTCTTTGCGTAATCAGAAAGTAGCCTCCTTCTGACAACGATCAGGAGCCGACCAGAAGACGAACGTCTTCGACCGCTTTCGTGTGTCCTGTGGCAAAGCTGTGCCAAACTGGGAACACGGCATTCTAGTATTAAATACAGATTTAAATTGATAGAATTGAAATATATTTAACGTAATAATAATTATAATTTTTTTTATCATACTAGAAAGTCCTTTGCTGTCTCTGACAGAATTACAATGTCATCGGCGAACCTCAAAGTTTTAATGTCTTCTCCATGGATTTTAATTCCTACTCCGAATTTTTCTTTGGTTTCCTTTACTGCTTGCTCAATATACAGATTGAATAACATCGGAGATAGGCTACAGCCCTGTCTCACTCCTTTCCCAACCACTGCTTCCCTTTCATGTCCCTCGACTCTTATAATTGCCATCTGGTTTCTGTACAAATTGTAAATAGCCTTTCGCTCCCTGTATTTTACCCCTGCCACCTTCAGAGTTTGAAAGAGAGTACTCCAGTCAACACTCTCAAAAACTTTTTCTAAGTCTACAAATCCTAGAAACGTAGGTTTGCCTTTCAGTATTGCCTCACGTGTTCCAACATTTCTACAGAATCCAAACTGATCTTCCCCGAGATTGGCTTCTAACAGTTTTTCCATTCGTCTATAAAGAATTCGTGTTAGTATTTTATGCATTCAAAACAGTCTAGTGATGTGTTTAATTTAACCAAGAGTATCAACACGGTTTGCAAAACAGTAAGAAACACCAGTAGCTCATCAACGACTGAGTAGCGCTCGGGCATGCCTTCTACTCCAAGCGACCTATTCCGACGTAGCTCTTTCAGTGTTATTTTAAATTCTTTTCGCAGTATATCCCATTCCACATTCAACTACTTCTTCTCCTCTTTTTTAATATCGTTTCCCCTGTACAGTCCTTCTGTGTATTCCTTGTCTTTCAGCCTTTCTATCTTTGCTTAATACTGACTTGTCATCTGAGGTCATGATGTTTATACAGAGCTGCGTCTCTTTTCTCGAAAGGTCTCTAATTTCTCTATAGGCGGGCTCTACCCGTACCACACTGAAGCATGCTTCGACAGCTTTGCATTTCTTCTCCATATCGTTTCTGCTTTGCTTTTTGCTCTTCCCATCAATGTCAGTTTTGAGATGTTCGCATTCCCATTTAACTGCTTCAGTTGCTGTATGTTGCTATTTCTCCTTTCGTTACTTAAATTCGATATCGTTTATTATCCTAATGTTTCTACTGGACTTTTTCTTTTAATCTATTTGATCCACTGCTACCTTCAATATTTCATCTTTCGAAGCTGCTCTTTCATCATCTGTTGTATTCATTTTCACCTTTTCACTCAACCACTGCCTAATGTCACCTTAAAATTCTCAACGATCGTTAGTTTTTTTTTCAGTTCATTCAGACTCACCCACGCAGTTTCCTACCTTTCTGCAATTTCTTCAGGTTTAATCTACAGTGCGTGGTCAGGGTACACATCTGCTTCTAGAAATGTGCTGTAGTTTTAAAATTCGGTTTCCATATCTCTATCTTATCACTGTACAGTCTGTCTGAAATCTTACAGTATGGCTATATTGTTCCTATATGGGTTCATTCTATCAGCCTCTAGCGCAGTCGATAATGACAGACACTTGACAATCGGTAAGCACTTGTTGGCCACGCCTCTCTTACCAGACTGTCCCCTTCCCGTCTCGTCTGCCATGCTACCTGCCTGCCACGTGTGTCTGCTCCGTCACGCAGCGGCGATATTCGTTAAGCCGTCGGCACACGGACCGCGCATCCGAACGTTGAGCGTTGAGCGTGCCTTGTTTCTGACGTGGCTAAGCCATGTCTCCGCTATATCCTTTCTTTCAGGAGTGCTAGTTCTGCAAGGTTCGCAGGAGAGCTTCTGTAAAGTTTGGAAGGTAGGAGACGAGATACTGGCAGAAGTAAAGCTGTGAGTACCGGGCGTGAGTCGTGCTTCGGTAGCTCAGATGGTAGAGCACTTGCCCGCGAAAGGCAAAGGTCCCGAGTTCGAGTCTCGGTCGGGCACACAGTTTTAATCTGCCAGGAAGTTTAATATCTGGCATGTCAGATATTCTGAGCGTGCGTCTGAGCGTTGACCAATGAGATGTCACAACGTCACCTACGTCACACGCACGCCGTCTCCACTCAGTACAGAGTTGTGAGGCGCCATATTGGCATTCATTTCAAGCCTATATGTATATATGCCGTTTCTGAGCACCAGCAAATTAAGAATACCGGAAAATCCGTTGTTAACTGTGTGATTCGTTCCAATAAAATAATGAGAAACATCATATTCGTGGCAAAACAATTGTTGTAACTTGCGTATTATGAGAGTAGGCTATTTGAAGGCAGCGACACCCAAAACGCATTGTTCTTGATACAATTTGTATTAATTAAATTTCAATTAGTAAGATGTCTACGATTAAGCTTTTCAGCACGGGCTAAGATAATGTGATTAAATGCGCTGCATGTGTTGTTGGTTTAACGTAATGAGTAGCGTCACTGTCCTATAATAAGAATTCAATGACGGCGGTGGTTGGCAACTTGACACTCCCATTTTTTTCTTAACATTCGCGTTTTTATTAGGTTCTGACACTTTATTATTAGTTTAATATAAGTATATACTATAATATTTGATGCTATGTAAATATAAGTTCCTTTTTTTGAGGGGTTACTTTGTTCGATTGGCTTAATCTACAGGACAGCTTGCGCTACTTGTATAAAGATATTTTGCTCCTTTTTCTTTTACGCTTCGTAATTTACATGTTGCAAACATTCTGCTACTGGGTAGGAACAGTGATCAAGTAACACTGACCTTGAGGTTTTACTTAAATGTGGGAATGATGAGATAATGTTTATCTTATGCGGAGAAGCATTCCAAATTTATATCGCACTGTTTGTAATGGAACTTTTATAAGCCTGTGTCCTTATTGACTGGACATGGTACTTTCCTTTTTGTGGACGAAGGAGGAAATGTGCGTTTTAATAGAGCTAACGTGGGAATTTTACGCTCACCCGTCGAGTAAACAGTGTGATTTACGAACTACAAGCATCCCTCAACTGCTGCTGGAGTGCGTTGCGATCCCATTTACCACTTTGTGGCCCACGTACCGTATGCACCTTGGCACGCTCAACATTAACGTCCGACAGCACGGTCCGTGTGCCGACGGCTTGAGCTGTTTCAGTGCTGGTTAGTTATCGCAATAGACTACTTTCATGTTTCAAATGGACATACAAAATATAGCTTTAAAAATTATATTGTTTTACGATGGGAAGCTGGTGCCTCTGCGGCTAGGCTGAAGAAGATTTTGCTCCTCCCTGGTGCCCAAATTATTGACCGCAAATGTACGTTCTTGCCGTTGCAACTAAATGGTAACTCCTCGAACGACGGTGGTCGATCGCCACAGGTCCTTAGGGATTATAATAGATCGCTACCTGGCCGAATGGCGGCACTTAATTGGCTAGAGGTTCCGCTTAGCCTCCTTCACCAAGTGCGGGTCTCAGACATCAGTATTTTCAGTAAAGTGTATTACATTGCACAGGTATTTCCGCTTCCCGCGATGATGGTCCGAAGGCTCGAACAACTATCCGGTCGATTCTTGTGGCGACGGCGTATGTTCTGAACTGCGAATTAAGTGGTGGCCAGGCCCTGCAAGTTCTGACGATATGAACGATATGAAAGTGAAGGCTTCCATCTTGTTTGTACGACACAGACTCCGTGTTTAATTACGAGGGTCACTCCAAAAGAAATGCACACTATTTTTTAAAAATCCATCTTTTATTCCGTATGTGAAAGTTTTATAGTGTGTAGATACATCCTTTAGGAACGATATTTTCATTTCTCCACATAATTTCCATCCCTCTAAACTGCCTTACGCCATCTTGGAACCAGCGTCTGTATACCAACACAATAAAATTCTGGACCAACCTGTTGGAGCCACTGTTTGGCAGCGTGCACAAGGGAGTCATCATCTTCAAACCTTGTTCCACGAAGAGAGTCTTTCAGTTTCCCAAAGAGACGACAGTCACATGGAGCCAGGTCAGGACTGTAAGGCGGGTGTTTCAGTGTTGTCTATCCGAGTTTTGTGATCGCGTCCATGGTTTTTTGACTGACATGTGGCTGTGCATTGCCGCGCAACAGCAAAACATCCTGCTTTTGCCGATGTGGTCGAATACGACTCAGTCGAGCTTGAAGTTTCTTCAGTGTCGTCACATATGCATCAGAATTTATGGTGGTTCCACTTGGCATGATGTCCACAAGCAAGAGTCCTTCGGAATCGAAAAACACCGTAGCCATAACTTTTCCAGCAGAAGGTGTGGTTTTGAATTTTTTTTTTTTTTTGATGAATATGCATGATGCCACTCCATTGATTGCCTCTTCGTCTCTGGTGAAAAATGATGGAGCCATGTTTCATCACCTGTCACAATTCTTCCAAGAAATTCATCTCCACCATTCTCGTACTGTTCCAAAAGTTCGCTGCATACCGCTTTTCTTGTTTCTTTGTGAGCCACTGTCAACATTCTGGGAACCCACCTGGCACAAACCTTTTTTAACGCCAACACTTTCAGTATTCTGTAAATACTTCCTTCCCCTATCGCAACGTAGTGCGACAATTCGTTCACTGCGATGCGTCTGTCAGCAGTCACCAATTCGTTAACTCTCTGCACATTGTCTGGAGTGTGTGCAGTACGAGGCCTTCCGCTGCGAGGACAATCCTCAATATTGCCGTGCCCACTTTCATCACGTAATCTGCTTGCCCACCGACGAACTGTACTGCTATCTACAGCAGCATCTCCATACACCTTACATTGATACCTTGCTTCACTTTAAGTGTCTCATTTCCTAATCTAATACCCTCAACATCACCCGACTTAATTCGACTACATTCCATTATCCTCGTTTTGCTTTTGTTGATGTTCATCTTATATCCTCCTTTCAAGACACTACTCATTCCGTTCAACTGCTCTTCCAAGTCCTTTGCTGTCTCTGACAGAATTACAATGTCATCGACGAACCTCAAAGTTTTTATTTCTTCTCCATGGATTTTAATACCTACTCCGAAGTTTTCTTTTATTTTCTTCACTGCTTGCTCAATATACAGATTGAATAACATCGGGGAGAGGCTACAACCCTGTCTCACTCCCTTCCCAACCACTGCTTCCGTTTCGTGCCCCTCGACCGTACGAACAATAAATGGTGTTAACTGTCTGTTAATCGCGGAACTGAAGTGTTGGTGATGAGTCCATTGGAAGGTTAGTGAGCAAGGAGAAACAGAACCCCCAAAAGCAAAACCATGGACGGAAGGTCACCACACAGTGACTGATTGATCAATCTGAACCAATGCGCCTATCATCCCGTACGACTCTCGTACCCTATGACTGCGAAATTTACATCATTTGCGCGAGGCGTGGCTTGGTCAGATGGCACGCAGGGTCGGACGTCAGCATGATGCTGCGCGTCCGCTTGTGAATTGCCATCGCCTTTCGCGATGAAGACGACCGATCCGTCCGCCTCTACTACGGCTCCCAGTGAAGAACTGCTTACTATGGCTCCCAGTGAGGAAGTGTCCGCTAAGGCTCCCAGTGACTCTCCTAATCCTTCTCGGTGTGACCCGCTGAAACTGCCATTTTGGCCAATCTGAGACCGCTTGTTTTATTCTGCCAATCCGAAATCTCCTAACGAGCTGGAAGCTTCGGCGTCAATTCTTTTGGAAGGTTTCGACCGCTGACCTATACAAACTCCTCTTTCCAGCGACCTGCCACTTCTGCCCAATGGCACATCGCAGGTCCCAAATATTCTGAGCTCCAATCTATCAAACGAAGTCGCGCAAAAAATTTTCCGTGAACTGGACTCTTTAACGTTTACTCTCGAGGCTTCGTCGACCCATCGGCACTGGACAAAAGACCTATCTGTGGAACCGCCCTACGGTTGCTGCACAATACTGCGATGTAATCACATGGGGCACGCCAGTTGCATGGGTAGTCTGTCGTTCAAAGAAGTCTCTGTGTTCAAATTCGCCAACTGGCGAGGACAGGGCGAGTTCGTCGAACTCAGCACGCAAGTGTATTCTTTACCCAGAGTGGTTAATTCCATCAAAGATGCAAGTCGCCCTCTGTTGTGGTCAAACCGACAGAGGCCAGCCCGTGGCCGGAGCTACCCCCCACCCCCCATTTTACAATCAAGAGAAATCAAAGGGAGTACTCTATCATCATCATCCACTCTAATGGATAACACCGCTCTTTTGCATATACATCGGAATTTATTAATCAATTTTACCTGTTCTGAGTAACAATAGGAATGAAACAGGAGGCTGGCTGCAGCCTGACGGATTTCAGTAAATACCGAAACGTCAGAGAAAAGGCGCCTGAAAACTCACAGGATAGACACACAAGGGGTAAGTGTATCACAGCTAAAAGCGAAAAATTACACGCATGAAAGTGATAAAAGAAGCAAAAGCTTCAAGAAAGCATGACTCCGCGAACGAGTCATTTGCGAAATGATAATGAATCTGTGGTTACGAGCCGACACTAATTTGACACTAATTTAGTACTAGTTTATCTGAGCTGCACACGTTTTTCGAGTAGGTCCCCATTTAACCGGATTCGAGTTTCACTCATGGCTTGTGACTGGCGAACGTGGGACGTGCATAATGAACAGCGGCACATTTCGCTTCTGGTCCAAGATTAATGGGTTGAGCAGGGTCTGTACTGTGGCCTCCAAGATCACCTGAACTCCATCCTCTAGATTCTTTAGTCTGGAGTAGAAAGAAAAGTGAAGTGTACAGCAGGCTGGTTGATACAGCTGAAGACCTACAGCAGCAAACTGTACGGTACTGTCAAGATTTACGACGTGATCAACATTTGTTCGAAACAATTCGTAAGTCACTGTAGTGAAGAGTGTAGTATTGCATTCAAATGTGAAGACGACGCTTGGAACACTTCTTTTAACAGATACAAGTGCACAATAAATTGTAATACTTTGTAGTTATAATTAGAGTGACGATGTTCCGTGTGCTGCAGTGCTGGTTGTGTACGTTGCAGGACACTGAAACATCGTATACATACTCATTAATCAGTCCACTCGTGGAGTATGCTGAAAAAAAAAACTAGTAGTTCCACTGTGCCGCCAGGTGAAACTATGGCGCTGTAAGCAGTCAGAATATGAAATATTTCCTGTTATGACGTCAGTGTGCTGTATGTCGCTTGGCGATGTGTGTTGATTTTTTTCTGAAATGACAGTCAGTATAAAGGATTAAGAAGGTTGAAGTTTTCTGTAGGAAAAGCGATGGCTATTCAGAAGAAGGTCCGCACCCAGTTGGTAAAGTTGGTTCATCAGAACGGCAACGGCAGCACTAGCGGCTCCTCATTACGGGAATAACGGCGACAAAAAACAGCTGCGAATAGACCTCCTGTCAACAAATGATTAAGAAATGTGGAGAAAAGATGAATTAGGTGGTCATACGAACTGTGTCCCCCCTGGTCAAGAGTTAAAAACATTTTGTGACGCATTTTACGCTGGTATTCCTACAAGATTCGGAATGTGCACCAAACGAATCCCCACGTTAGGCTACAATGCCGTGACTTTGCCATTAGTTTTTTGACACGCACGAAAATGGTTGACATCTAGCCAGAGAATATTCTTTGACAAACTGGTTATTGGCTTCCGTCATCGACTTTTCAACAAGACGGACTGATCGGACGTATATAGCGCAAACACGGCGTAAGGACTATTTATAATCCGACAAAGAAGATCAAACAGTGTCTTAGATGGGCAAAAGAGAAAAGGGACATACTTGCAATGTCGGTGTAAATTATGCATGTCCTTTGGAAGTCAGATATGAAAACTGGAGAGATCTGGAGAGATTGAATAAGAATCCCTAACCGTTCTTTCCACTAACCTGTCGTCTTCTAAAGTTGTGTCCACAGCGCAGGTGACAGCTCTTCGGTCGTGGGATCTTGTTCGACGGGGGCTGCTATGCTGTCAACTTGAACCTGTGATTGTGCTTTTTATGGGATGCCACTTGCCCTGGTTAGTCTGCGTGTCTACAGAGGGCAATATCTGTAGAGCTGACAATGATGGTAGGCAATACTTCTCATTACTGTATCCTGTTTTGTTATATTTCAAGAAATCACACATTTTAAACTATTACAGCACTCGACATAGCTTTCTTAATTGTACGATAACTTTTCTGACAACTTCCGATATAGAGTATGACATGTCTCTTCCTCCTGAACGACCAAAACAGAGTCACATGTCCGGCTCTGAAGAACGCCCAAAACAGTCTTACATTTCCGACTCTGAAGAATGCTCGAAACAGTCTTACTAGTCCAGCTCTGAAGAATGCCCGAAACAGTCTTACATGTCCAGCCCTGGAGAACGCCCAAAACATTCTTACATTTCCGGCTCTGAAGAACGCCCAAAACAGTCTTACACGACCAGCCCTGGAGAACGCCCGAAGTACTTCGCCACCCAGGCGCGCCAAAGTGACCCAAAGGCGCCCGAAGCACTCAAACAAGACAGTTGCTTCAACAAGAAACAAGAAAGCCTCAAGGTGAACGGACCCTCGATTCCTGTGCTGCAGAGAACGACCGCTGCAGGCAGCAAGGAGAGAACCACAGCGGAAATGACCAAGAAAAAGCCCTTGGACGTTGGCGCACCGTGTCCATATAATCTGCGGCCGCGAGCTCGACTCCACTACTCCACCAGCAATGGAGGGTGAAGCTTTGACAATGTCAGCCACTCGTGCTAACGGAACGTCAGAAAAATCAGCAAACAAACGTCGGCAGAAGAACGCGAGACAAAAGCCAACAGGCAAATTGCCGACAAATGGCGTCAAAAGCCACTTATAACCATCTAGATATATAGCTAACGTACTGTATTTCTTGTTAAGGTATGTGGATGGCGAAATTTTAGCCCCATTAAATGATGACTTAATCGAAAAATTACAGCTGTACGAACTAGTACAAATTTGATAAAATTCTGCGGGTTTTATACCCACAAGTTTTAGCCCGAGTACTCTGTGGCCACTGTCAAGTAGTAGTTGCCGCGTGGTTTCTGCTGCCGTCCTTACACAGCGGCGCTACCGCCTGTGACGTCACTGCTGACCAGTCCTGCGCCATATAACGCTATGTTTTGGTTGCAAGAGCTCCACGCCCACTTCAGCCTCCCAACGGCCAGTCTCAAGTTTTGTTGCAAATAGACCTCATTTGTTGAGGGCTGTTTTCACAAATTTTTATCTCTATCGCTTCTTTTGTGACGTTGGCCCAGAAACCCCCCAAAGAACAAGCAACAAGAGTATGTACCGAGTAAGAGGACACAGAGAGTCAGGTCGTGGAGGATGCGCTAGGGAAAACCATCGAATATCACTTCTTATTAACTATCTCGACCAAAAATTTGTTAACCAACATTAAAAACTTTTCCAAAACAGTAACCACACACAACAGTCAATGTTTTCTTTTGTATTTAACAAAAGATAAAATATTAAGATAAAATTTAAGAAAAGTTTCTACGCTCCAAATGCTAGATGTTAAACAATTTAGACATACTTCGCAGCTTTAAAGGGATTACAAAAGGTCAAACACATTAAATTACGACTGATGAGACCGACAATAGATCGGCCCACAAGCCCACTGGCGGTAAAACAAAATCTACGCGTAGACCGTGGGCCACAGTTCCCAGCGACAAGGCAAGCGAGATTAAGCTGATTGCTACAACATGTAGAGCACACACTCTCTTAAACAGTGAAAGGGTAAAACACAACTGAAGCCTTTGGCCCAGCCCTGAAGGGTATCACACTTAGAGTGGGCATAAATATAGTAATAACCAAGAATCAAAGGTTATATATACTTGAAATGTAAACCATGCATCTCCACGATCTCGACAAATGCAAAAACCGCTTTCAAAAATAATATCCACAACTCAATACGCTCCTTGACCCTTCTTATATGAATGGCTCTCTATTAGTTTAATGGTCACATCAGGGTTTTTAAATACTTTAAATAACCTTGTGGAATTCCTCATATATAATTTAACAGATGTAAGCACCGTTTGAGTATGATACAAAATATTCCACTAAAGAGTAGTTGTGCTGTCTAAGCAGGCAGATACACTGCTGACTGCAAAAACCAAGTCAATGCCATTGATTAAAATGTATCCTCTTTAAGAAAGTGACAAGAGGAAACCTTAACTTAAAATTCAACACAGGCCGTAAGGCCTTAAAATGAAAATCACAGCCGGCCGGGGTGGCCGTGAGGTTCTAGGCGCTACAGTCTGGATCCGAGCGACCGCTACGGTCGCAGGTTCGAATCCTGCCTCGGCCATGGATGTGTGTGATGTCCTTAGGTTAGTTAGATTTAATTAGTTCTAAGTTCTAGGCGACTGATGACCTCAGAAGTTAAGTCGCAAAGTGCTCAGAGCCATTTGAACCATTTTTTGAAAATCACAAAAAAAACAGTTTGAAATTTTACGTGAAAAAAAGGCACACTTTAAACAGCTAAGTCAGTTTCCATACGGAAGGGAGATGAGCATGTGCCAGCGGCACTTTCAATCACCAATTAAATGCAAAATGCGGGGACGTAGCACAACTGAAGTGGAAAACCACGCTGAATACAAGGCCCAAGCTGCTTCAAACAAACTGCAGACAGTCGAGACATTCTGGTGAACATCACGAATGACGCTCATCCATAAACAGGAAGAGGCAGGATGCGGCTGTCTTCGACCGGAAAAAACCAAGAAGACGTTGGCCTGGTGTCCAGTAAAATCCCACGATGGAGTTCCGAGCGACTTGGGCAGTCTGGGGCACGACCCGTAGGCTTCACCGAATCGCAGACTCATCCAGGAGGGACCTCGAAACCACGTGACCTAGCACGAGTAGGACAGGGGTAGCCTCGCCAAGAGCGTCACACGTCAACAACCGCACCGTGCTGTACTGTAAACGCCGGCTCACGACGCTCGCACACAGAAAATCCGTGCGCCAACAATACTGGCCAGTTGCTCCCCAAGAAGCACATACGTTGCGTCGGACACCACTACCAACCCCCGCCAGCTTTGACCACTTCCATCTCGCTAGCAGCTCTCCTGCCTTGCTACCACAGAGATAGACCAAAGACCCTCGAACCGGCAAAGAAAGTCAACTCGCTGGACGCGGCTATCGACCTCGCAGCGCGACTCAGCCCATTCGTCGAATGCAATTCGGTGTCCATTTTCCAAATCATGTTCTGGTACTACTGTTATCTCATGATGGCGCAGGGGTAAGCACCTCTCGGCCCTGTTCAATAGTGTGTGCTCTCTGTTCAACATCAAACTATCAACATCCACATGGTATTTTGTATACTCCTGACTTTCTGAGGCTGGCATCATGTTTCAACGATATCACGAGTTGCCGAATTTTTGCTGGAGGCCTGAAGTCTGAGATAGTTTCATACCAGCGATAGCCACACGAAAGTCAGCACTTGACAATGACCGAGGAGTACACGGCCTAAAGCCCGTGGGTTTTAAATCACTTGATGCAGCTAGAAATCTGTCAGAATTTCATCAGTATACATCGCCGTGCATTCCTGTGTAGGGCAATGTTTCATACCGAAATCAGTGGCAGCTCATAGCAACGCATTCGTTATTATCTCACAGTTCCCTGGAAGGGTTGCTTTCCTTTTATCGCATACTTTCGCCCGTGTCAGTTTTCGCTATCAGTTATGTAAACTTTGTATAAAGACTTATCCGTAAACTAAAATATTCTTTTGTTTTTCAAACTTTCTCCTCGCATAACGTGTGCTTTAGATATCGTATTCAACTGCTGGGCAATACTGAGTATTGGCTGGCCCAGTGTTGCGCATATTGGCAGTGTCATGGTAGAAAACTTTGATCTAAAGGAAATACAGAATTTGAAATAAAGAAAATAAATAATAAATCTAATTAAAACCCAAAATAAAGTAATAGCGTACTTACTGAAAACTAATTAACTGAAAGTCAGTACTGCAGTACGCTATGGAAGTTGCGTAAGATGAAGAGCAAAATTTGATTTGAAATATCCACGAAATAAAATACTCCACAACTCGGTAGAAAATAACCGTTTAGTATTACCTACACTGTTCACTATAAATTAATCAGCTAAAGAAACACAATACTGTGTACTGTTTGCTCAAAAGAAACCAAAGTGAGATCTGCCCCGAAATGAAAGTAACTTACCTGACGCTCAGCATGCTGTTTTGTGTCTGGTATACTGACGTTCTCGAAAGCAACTGAAATCAGCAAATGCAACAGCTAAAGGAAAATAATCTAGTCACTACAAAACTTGGTTTTTGCTTGTCTCCCGCCGGAGGTTCGAGTCCTCCCTCGGGCATGGGTGTCTGTGTTGTTATTAGCATAAAAGCGCGTTTACACTGATTTCGCAACATTGTTCACAACATTGTTCGTAACATTGTTCGTGGCTAGTAATGGACTACCGATGTTCGCAACACAAAATCAATGCTCCACGGCTGTGTCGGCAGAGATCAAAGAAACATTGTTCGGGTCCTGCTGCCACTAAATTCCGATACGCACCGCTAGTGTTCGTTTGCTCTGAGCGAGTGTTTTGGTGGTTGTTTTGCTGGAGTGTAGTGGTGCGTTTATTTTCTGTCCCTTGAATTTTATTTGAAATGGAGTGCTCACGAGACAAAATTTTCCAATTCATATCGCTCTATGAGCCAGAGGAGTGCCTGTGGAATGTACTTTGCGCAGGTTACAAAAACACTAAAATCAAACATGAGTCATTACAAAAAAATTAAATCACTCTTGTCTCAGTACCGACGAGAGAAAAGGAAAATAGAGGAAAGTAAAAAATCTGGATGTGGTATTGACACACTTTACGAAACGAAGTGGTTGAATTTAAATATCTACTTTTCCTGGATGATATGGAACTATCTGAGATACGGCAGGATTTGATAGGAGTCTCCTGATGCCAGAAAACGAAGAGTAACAGGAAGTCTTTGGTTCACAGGGACTGCTTTTCTGAATTTTGTGTCTTTCTTTGAAACAACTGGTCCTATAATATTCAACAACATTTCAAAATCTGACGGCGACATCCTAATGAAGTTACGAAAGCCAGAACCGTCTTCCAAATTCAGCTCACAAAGCATGTCATTCCCGCCACGTCTTCTATAGTATGTTTTGGTCCACCAACGACGACTACGTCGTTTTCTTCGTCTGTTCATTTCGTTAAGTATTTTTAATGCAGCACCAAATGTCATTCATTCTTCCTCTTCACTTGACATATATCTCTTGATTTGGATACACGAAGTAACCTATCAGTTCACCGCAGCACACTATGCGAATACGCGGAAATGTTGATCGCTAGTGTAAACGGAAATGCGAACAACGAACAATGTTGCCACCATGTTGAGGGAACAAGTTGCACACAAAGTTCCGAACAAAAACATGTTCTGAGCTCAATGTAAACGCGCCTTAAGTTAGTTTAAGTAGTGTGTAGGTCTAGGGACCGATTACCTAAGCAGTTTGATCCCTTGGGAATTCACATACATTTGAACATTTTTGCTTGTCAGAAACAATCTGTGGCTTCAGGTGGCGTAAGCTGCAATGAACAAACGACGAAGTATTCAAAACTTTACTAAGGACATGGAGGAGGGAGGGTTTTACTTCAAAGAAAGTCGTTCTTGGAAAGTTAAACTCTTATTGTTGTCAAAAAAGACTGTACAACATAAGAAGTCTCCAGCAATTACAAAACTCATTCCTTAGTAAAACAAATTACAGACGTTTAAACTACTTGCGCTACTTGCTACATAATGGAAACAATGAGATGAAATTAACGCTAATCATGAATGTTATTAGTTATCTAAGTGATCAAGATTTCCCACAATTAATAGTTGTGACAAACATTTCATTCTTACGAATGGTCTGGTTATCTCGAAATATTCCTTCGACAACCTTTTCCATCCATAGAATCAATGACATCATATTTTTAAAAATAAGTTTTTCTCTCCATAATAAAATATTTCAAATAATTTCTCCCAAATTCATAAATATCAAACCTCTTTCTCTGGAAACTCAACTGCTCGCCACTACATCTCAAATAAGAATGCCCAGCGCTGCACAACAGACAGGCGAGGCGAGCAAGCATACCACAGGTAAAGTCAAAGATCTTCACTATTCGTGTTACGCGCTGATTTATCTTTGTCCCAGTACAGTAAAGGTGCATAATGTTCAATAGCGGAAAACACGTGGACACCTTAGCACTACGATACACCCAGTATTTTTGTAAGAGGAATTCCGCTTTATGTATTGTACTTTTGTTTTGAGCGAGATATGTTCCAGCACTTTCTGAGTTATCTTCAGTGGGTTTGTTTATTTTCCTTCTTGCAAGGAGGTATTGCGTATTTGTGCTGGCAGGTTGACGTCTACTACGGAATGTACAGTTGGTTTTTTTCTTTTTTTTCTTTGATGCTGGGGTGTTTTTACGTCTTTGTGTCCATATAACTCGATTATCTCATTAATTTTTGTAGTTACACATTCATTTCATACGATTTCTTCACAAACACAGAGTTTTCACCACCATTATTGTGACTGTCACGTAATGGTGACGAAAACTCTGTGCTTGGCAAGAAATCGTATAAAATGAATGTATAACTACAAAAATGAATGAGATAACTGTGTTATTAGACACAAAGAAGCAAAAACACCTCAGCAAAAAAAACCTATGAGAATCTGTAGATTGCGTACCACATCTAAGGCTAATAGGATTAAATACCCAATAGCTCCATGTTGGAGGGAAGTACTCAGCAGCGCCATGTCACAGGGAAATAAACAGACCCACTGAAGAAAGCACAAAAAGTGCTGAAACATGCCTGGGTAAAAACAAAACTACAAAGGTGTCTTGCATATGGCGGAATTCCCCTCAAATTTTCTTAACAATCACGGAAATAAGAAGAACTGTAACATTCACAAGACGATTGTATTTGTTTATTAGCTGATGAAATTTGATTATCAAACACTGGATGATAGTATTGGTTATATGATCGGAAGTTCAAGTAAAGATTTAATAAATTTTCCATCCGATTGTGAATAGAGAGATGGAAAACCGTAGAGCGTAACTATGAAGTGTACGGTAAGGAAACAGCAGCATTCACACGACAGCGAATGATACTGTTAAGGTGCGCTCGCGTTTCTGTGACAGGAATTCGCCTTCAGGCGTTTTTCCTCCCACTCCTCGTCAGCCTTCGGCCGCAGCTGAGACATTGGGAATACCGCCACGGTGAATCTCTCACGGAACTGCTGACTCACCTGCTGTAGAGAAGTGTAGAGTGGTGTGGGTAGCTGGCTGTATTCTTTGTCCTTTGCTGCGGCTGCGTGTATTTCAAGCAAACTCTTTCGATTGGACCGACTTATTTCTTTAGAAACCACGGACTTCGCAATTAAAATACCGATAACAAAGGGGATGCGCCTTGCAAAGCATTTTACTACGCGTCTGGTGCTAGTTTACGGTAAATACACGATAAATAAAAAAGTAACCCTTATTACTGTATCTACATCTGTATCTATAGTCTGCAAGCCGACTTACGGTGTGTGGTGAAGGGTAGTTCTAGTACGACTTCCATTGCCCCCCCCCCCCCCCGCCCTTCTTGTTTTATTTCGTGAGTGGTGTGTGGAAAAAACGACTGTTCGCAGCTCTCCGTATGTGTTCCCCGTTTCTTATTCTGCCGTATGTGAGACGAAGTAAAATGTGTTGGATGACTCGTTCCGCTCCCGGAATTTCTAAGGTAAACATCTTATTGATGCTACTCGCTAAACATGCGTGGCGAAATATCAATTCAAACAGCGTCCGCCATCTAGCAGCCGTCAATCAGATTTTCTCTCAAACACGTCAGATACAATATACGGGGTGTATCAAATAGAATCATCCGATTTAAAAAGAAATCATAACTATTGTGTTATTTCAGACATGTGCGCGGTCCAACGTACTGTTGGAAAGAGCGAACTCTTGAGTTTTACATGGTTGTTGTACAACATGAGAGGGACTCTCAAAAATGTAATGTGTTTTTTGCAGTTTCGCGGGAAAAGGTGTATGGTCCATTTTTCTTTGACGAGAACACTATTACAGGAGGCACATATCTCGATATGCTTGAGAACTTTCTTCTCCCACGATTGGAGACTTATTCGAAGAACTTCATTTACCAACAGTGCGGGAATTTTTAAATCAAAAGGTTACTGTACGACGGATCGGTCGCACTGGGCCAAATGATTCAGCCTGACGTTACTGGTGTCCAAGGTGACACGACCTAACTGTAAGTGATAATTTCTTGTGGAGTTTTATAAAAGACTCGGTTTGTGTGCCTCCGTTACCAACAACAATTAATGAACTGAAACATCGCAGCTGCGGAAGCTGTAACTCAAGACATGCTCGCTGCAGTGTGTGAACAATTTGAATACCTCGTTGACATATGCCAGGCATCTCAAGGGGGGCATATTGAACACCCATAAAAAGGTATGAAAAAACACTTTTTAAGTTTCCCGTTCATCAAAAAACAAAACTCATTATATATGTTTATTAGTTTTAGGAATATAGACGTGCCAAACAGGATGATTCTTTTTGATACACCCTGTGTATTGGACAAACACATCAAACAATTGCAAACGAAATGACACAATTTCAGAGACTTTACTGGCCTCATACAGATATAATTTTATGTATACGGAGGAGGGAAGCATGCCAGGGTAATCCGTGCCTTATTTGAACCGATGTGCCAAGATGGATTAGCGGCTAACGCGCACCCTCCCAGTAAGCAGGAAACCTGAGTTCGATTCCTGGCCTACGTACAAATTTTCACTCCCCGCTTCATTCTATACAGGTAAAATCGTATCCGTATGAGACCAGTAAAGTTTCTGAAATTGTGTTACTGCATTTGGATAAGTCCCTACTCCTGGGTTTCAGACAGGATTCCCCATTTACGTTCGATGCCGAGGTGCCATTCCAGAATAAGGAGAGCCTCGGCAGTTCTGTTGGTGTGTAAGGGGGGATTCGGATCGAAGAGGGAGGCGTGCCAGAGTAATCCGTGGCGTTGCGTGAACCGCTGTGACAAGGTGGCTTAGTGGTTAACGCACCTGTCTAGTAAGCAAGAGACGTGGGTTCGATTCCTGGGCTTGGTACAAATTTTCCCTCGCCGCTCCATTCTATACAGATAAAACCATATGACAAACAAAGCCGCACACTGCCAAATAATTGGACAGACTAGTGAAGTTTTGACATATCTTACTACACGATCACGTGACGAAATGCGCCACATTTCTTTTGATGTATGTCGGCTGTTAATACTAACTGAAGAAAATTCTTGACAGACCCCACACAGACCCCTTCCTCACCCTCTGTCTTTCCCGCCATCTGTGTTCCTACTAACCGCTTCACCTCCTATATATCATCTCCGTAGTTTCCCCACCTAACAGACCCCTCTCTTTTGACTTACCTCAGCCTCTATGGAACATATTCTTTAGTCTCACAATACTTCTCACCCAGCGCAGGTCATTCAGTTGTTAAGTGAACGTGCGGTGCTCCAGTGCTTCTTCATAGAAGAAAATCACCAAATTGCATTTGTGTGTGATTTTTAATTGTTATGTCCGCACTATAACACAACAAATATTCCGTGAGACCAAATTTATTTGACCTTCTGTCACTCAAAACAAAACTTAAGTTCGACTACACAACACTTCGCTGGCTGTAGCGCCAAGGAGAAATCAGTCACTAGTAGAGAATACAAGTCCAAACCACTGCCAACGAGTCGATACCGACGCGTCGCAAGTTTCCAGCCGGGGAGGCCACAGTACGGTTCGGTCGTCGTGAATCCAGCAGCCGGGTAGTAACACAGTCATCGGCGAAGATTGAACTGGTTAAAAAGGCTCAGGGGGCACGATTAAATCCGCAGGTCCGGCCAATCAGAGTGTTGGTAGGTGGCGCCCTTATACGGTTGCTCACTCTGGTGGCAAGGGCAGTGCCGCCAGGGTAATCCGTATCGATAGTGGTGTGTACGCTGCCGCTAACCCCGCGACGACGCGTTCACTGGCGCCAGTTGTTGACATCGTGTGCGGCGCCAGCTGTACTCGCTGTGTGCCGCGCGTGTTGTAGCACGCCGCGCCGAGTTGACGGCTGCTGTGCGGCGGCCGATACGACATTAATTGTTTATATTTTTCGTCCCTTAAGCTGTTTCTCATTAATATTTTTCATTTAAAACGAAAACAGTCCTCATTTTTGAGCCGTGGCGGACTGGCGCCAGCACCGGGTACGCTCGTTATATCGTTGGAATCGATTTTGGAGGGTATATGAGATCTTTGCAAATCGTGTGGCTTTCTTCCGGGTTGGCGGGCTTCAAGAGACGGCCGTTAGCTTTCAAAAGGAAAACATAGAGAGACGTGGGACGTCTCCGGAGAAAGGAGTGTCGACTGCGACCGGGTGTGCCCTACCAGCGTGATATACCGCGCAATTGCATTGGTCGGCAAGTCTGTGTTTTGGGGCAGCTCGGAGATCCAAGTTTCGTGATTTCTATCCAGGGAAAGGTCCCTGATGGAATGTGGTTAAACTGTCTGAGCCGCCGAGTTGTGCTGTGTGCAAACATCAAGTAAGTTTGCCGTTAGTGTATGTGACTGAGCGACGCGTTGAGAGGCGTTTCACTCGCTAGATGATTGTGGATCTTACACATCCGTTAATTGAAAAGTATGTGGATGAGCTCCGTGTGAGCTGGTTTAATGTCGGCTTCGTAGTGAAGTCTTAGTTATAGCTGTATTAAGTGACTGAAAACTGCAGCTAAGTGATATTATTATTATTGGTGAACCGTCCTTAAATGGTTTCAATTTAAAGGGCAATGGTTGTTGTGGACGGAACATTTTGTAGACTGATGCATGTATGTCTGATGCAAGGATTCTGCCCTGTATTTTGTGTGTGTGTTTTAGAGAGTTGCAGTTGTCCTGTGTTTGTCAAAAGCTGCTGCAAGTGCCAATGCCTTGGCGGGGAGTGAGGTGTAACCCGCAGCCTAGGTCCTGCTGTGTTTACGTAATCCAGCCACGGCTGGATTGCTTTGGGCGAAGACCCCATACCACAAGTTTAGTATATCTGTTCCTTCTACCAAGGCGGGTAAAACGTGTTTTTTAATTTGTGATTTTCTGATGTTCAAACAAATGTTTTTTAGGTTACATAAAGATAGACCTGCAACTAAGTGTAATCTGGGTTTGTTTCATGTTAATCTTTCTCGCTTCTGTTACGTATCTATGTTCTAGTGAATTACGGTTAACCACGTGAGATTTAAGTGTTGTTTCGGCCGTGTAGTATTTAAATGCAATTAAGTGGCTGGCCCACTGTGATAGAAACTGTACTGTTAGTTGTAAGCTTTTGTTAAGTGTGGCGAAGCCACGGAAATACTGTTAAAAATGGTTCAAATGGCTCTGAGCACTATGGGACTTAACTTCTGAGGTCATCAGTCCCATAGAACTTAGAACTACTTAAACCTAACTAATCTAAGGACATCACACACATCCATGCCCAAGGCAGGATTCGAACCTGCGACCGTAGCGGTAGCGCGGTTCCAGACCGTAGCGCCTAGAAACGGTCGGCCACTCCGGCCGGCGGAAATACTGTGTTTGCTTGTTCTTTCTGAACTGTTTTACATTTTATGGTTATACTTGTTTTGTTTCAATAAGAACTAATACTAAGTAACCGCTGCTTGTAGAGAAGATTGTGGGGAATGATCTGCAGGAAATTTATTTTAATAAATTAAGTATGTGTAAATCGAAGTAAGACTACCAACCATCATTCGCCATCCCATTTCCCGTCCTGATAATAGTTCTGCAAGGTCGTATTAAAGGGGCCACGTACCAACATTCTCTTTCTCACATCTTTGTTATATCACTCAGAATACTCTTGGCTGAACAGGGGAGTATAATACCGCTGACAGCCGACACCCGTCCATATGGGACGAGGGAGATGGAATAACAATAAAGGAAAAATATCCGTGACAGATAAGTAATAGTCAAGAAACTATCAAACACTTGTTTCGTCAGCCACTTCTTTCACGGAGGTTCCATTTTAGGCCGGTGCTGACGCTTGCTCTCAAATATTTTACGGGTACTACGGCAGAGCTATCAATATCGCTGATGCATGCGCACTACCCCATCTCAGCAAGGTCCATGATTCAATGAGGAGTAATACTTTGGAATGAATGAATTACTTTATATAATAGTCCTCACAAAGATAATGTTCGATTACATAATTAGCGGTGATATTTGATTATACTGGATCGTAATGGATTTACTTATGATTTTCTCATCGAGTGTAACTGAAGGTAGCCTGCCGGTGTGGCCGTGCGGTTCTAGGCGCGTCAGTCTGGAACCGCGTGACCGCTACGGTCGCCGGTTCGAATCCTGCCTCGGGCATGGATGTGTGTGATGTCCTTAGGTTAGTTAGGTTTAAGTAGTTCCAAGTTCTAGAGGACTGATGACCACAGATGTTGAGTCCCATAGTGCTCAGAGCCATTTGAACCATTTAACTGAAGGTACAAGAACAAACGGAATGTCGCGGCTCTTTTGTTCTCTGGGGCTTGAGCAAAGTTCTATGTAGAGCAGCTTCCGATAATACACGTTGCGAAAGCTAATACGATACAAGTTCTATTTTGCTTACCCTATTCTGAAGCCTAAACTGTCACCGCAAGACGTAGTTCCCCGCTACGATGGAAACAATGTGATGCTCAGAGGTTTGTATATCACTAACAAGGGGAGGCCGCCAATTGTGAAATTCAGATTCGATTCATACTGCGCATAATAAAAGCTCATGGTCAGAGGTGTAATGTGGCAAAGCACCAAGATGCACTTCTCAGCGGTTGTCGAGAAAATCGACAATTAAAAGAAACCGTTGCGGTGAAATACTCTCTACGGTTAGTAGTTTTCTACAGCGTCGTGGCGCAGCGGTAAGCGCTCGGGCTCGTAATCCGAAAGTCGCCGGATCGAATCTCGCGCCATGTAATTTTTCTTATTATTAGTTTTTTGTAATTCAAATATATATATATATATATATATATATATATATATATATATATAAAACTATTAATGAATTGCTTATGCATGTTGGTGAAGGCGGATCGCTCTCCAATTGTACCGCCTCCATTTTTCCGTTTTTTTAACAGGGTGTACCAAAACTCTCCCGTCAGCACTGATTTTCGACGATGCTATAAGTTGCGCTAGAGACCGCATCTACCTTCTTTCGAAGTTGGCAGGCAACTACGCTGTTATGCGGCGGCTCGTTTCGGCCCATTCAACATCTGTCCTTCAAGTGTAACGAGCGAGTAACGGAGTTTATATTTCATACCTGCCACAGCAAATTTGTGTTCGTGGGGTTTCTATTCTAATTCGAACGTTTGACTTACGTTATACGTATTCGTTTCGGAATATCGTTTCTACGTCTTCCGTTAACTATACGTGGTTAACATTATGAAGACAGTTAATAACATTTGTGAAATACAACTTTGTTTGCGGAAAACATAATGATGTTCGAAGTCACCAGTTTTTCCACGACAAACGACTTTCAACAACTTATTATATGCATAATTGTTGCAACTGATTGCCGGGATGTATATATATATATATATATATATATATATATATATATATATATATATATATATATATATATATATCTGAATTACAAAAAACAAATACTAAAAAAAAAAGTTGCATGGTGCGAGATTCGATCCGGCGACCTTCTGATTTGAAACCCGAGCGCTTACCGCTGCGCCACGACGCTGTGGAAAATTATTACCGTATAGAGTATTTCACCGCAACTGTTTCTTTTAACTGTCGATTTTCTCGACAACGGCTGAGAAGTGCATCTTGGTGCTTTGCCACATTACACATCTGGCCATGAGCTTTTAATATGCGCAGTATGAATCGAATCTGAATTTCATAATTGGCGGCCTCCCCTTGTAAGACAGATATCTACAGCTACATACATACTCCGCAAGCCACCGCACGGTGCGTGACGGAGGGTTCTTTGCACCACTATTAGCCGTTTCCTTTCCCGTTCCACTCGCAGAGAGAAAAACGACTTTCTATATGCCATCGTATGAGCCTTATTTTCTCGTATCTTATATTCGCTGTGTATGTTCGTTTCAGTAGGATCGTTCTGCAGTCAGCTTCAGATGCTGGATCTCTATACTTTCTACGAAATTAATGTCTTCTTCCCCCCAGGGATTTCCACTTGAGTTCTAGCGGTAATAAATCCAGCATATCGCCTCTGAACTGCTTCGATGTCTTCTTTCAATTCGACCAGGTGTAGATCCCTTACACTCGAGCAGTACTCAATAACGGGTCTCACCAGCGTCCTGTATGCGGTCTCCTTTGCAGATGAGCCATACTACCCTAAAAGTCTCCCAATAAACTGAAGTCGACCACAATCCTCACGTGCTCGTACCATTTCATACTGCTTCGCAACGTTACGCCCAGATATTTAAACGACGTGACTGTGTCAAGCAGGACACTAGTGATATTGTATCCTACATTCACTGATCTTCGGCACCTTCCTGTAGGTCACAGCGTCATCAGCTATCAACCGCAGACTGCTGCCCACACCGTCCGCCAGATCATTTACGTATACAGAAAACAGCAACGGTCCTATCACACTTCCCTGGGGCAGCCCTTGTCTGCGATGAACGCTGGCCGTCTAGGACAACTTACTGGGTTCTATTACTTAAGAAGTCATCGAGTTACAAGTGGGCTGTTTAGGTTTTAATGTTGGTAACGCCATGTAGCGCTCTGTATGAAAATCACTGGATGTTCTGTGTGCAGTATGTGGCTGGTTGGCATTGTTGTAATATTCGCTATTGTAGTGTTGGGCAGTTGGCTGTTAACAGCGCGTAGCGTTGCGCAGTTGGAGGTGAGCCGCCAGTAGTGGTGATGTGGGGAGAGAAATCGCAGAATTTTGAGAGCGGACGATCTGGACGTGTGTCCATCAGAAAGAGTGAATTTGTAATATTGGATATCATGAACTGATATATATATATATATATATATATATATATATATATATATATATATATATGATGACTTTGGAACATTATTAAGGTAAATACATTATTTGTTCTCTATCAAAATCTTTCATTTACTGAATATGCCTATCAGTAGTTAATACCTTTCAGTAGTTAGAATCGTTTATTTAGCTGGCAGTATTGGCGCTCGCTTTATTGCAGTAGTTCGAGTAACGAAGATTTTTGTGATGTGATTCATGAAATGTATAGGTTAATGTTAGTCAGGGCCATTCTTTTGTAGGGATTATCAAACGTCAGATCGCGTTGCGCTAATAATATTGTGTGTCCGTTTAGTGATGATCAGAATAAGAAAAGAGAGATATGTCTGAGTACGTTCAGTTTTGCTCAGCTGTTTGAAAATCAAATAACGTAAGATGTTAGCAGCACAGTAATTCATTAATTTTTTAAGGGGACCTTTCATAGAGCCAGTCACATATTTGGGAGCCTATTTCCATATGCTCGAATCTTCGCTAATACTCTGCAGTGGTTATTTTGTCAAGCGCTTTTCTGAAATCTAGAAATGCGTAGCTACAACACCAGAAGGAAGGATGATCATCACTACTCTGTTACATCTGACTCTGGCGCAGAAAGGGGTGAATTACGCTGCCACAAAAATCTGTAGCCGTTTGCCAAATAGCATTAAAAGTCTGACAGATAGACAACCAACGTTTAAAAACAAGTTAAAATTCTTTCTGAATGACAACTCCCTCTGCCCAATGGGTGAATTTTAAATCTAAAGTAGTAACTATTTAACAAAATCAATCATCTTGTGTAAAGAAAGCTTGTGTTAAACTGACCTTTCCACATCATTAGTAAATACCGTATTTACGGTCTTTGGAATGAGTATTAATGTAATGTAATATGGAATCTACCCGTTGCCCTTCATCCATAGTTCTCGGTATGTCATGAGAGAAAAGAGGAAGCTGGGTTTTGCATGAGCGATACTTTCTAAAGCCGTGCTGATTCGGTGACGTAAGCTTTTCGGTCTCTAGGAAATTAATTATATTCGAACTCAGAATACGCTCTAGAAAATGGTTCAAATGGCTCTAAGCACTATGGGACTTAACATTTGAGGTCATCAGTCCCATAGACTTAGAAATACTTAAACCAACTAACCTAAGGACATCACACACAGCCATGCCAGAGGCAGGATTCGAACCTGCGACCGTAGAAGCCGCGTGGTTCCGGAGTGAAGCGCCTAGAACCGCTCTGTCACAGCGGCCGGCTACGCTCTAGAATTCTAGATGTTAAAGATATGGAATATAATTTTGCGCGTCCGTTCTTTTACCCTTCTTATACGTAAGAGTCTCCTGCACTTTTTTCAGTCGCTTGGCACTTTGCGCTGATGGAGAGATTCGCGATAAATGCAAACTAAGTAAGGCGCCAATGACGTAGAGTACTCTTCGTGTACCGTAAAGCACTTCAGACAAACTTAACTCCAAGAATGCCCTCCAAACTACACAGACAGAGAACTTGGCACTTACCGACTCTCATCACTGAGCATATCTTACCTACAAATATATACTACGGGTGGGAATGCAAACTGTGAAGCTAACACGAAGGTCTGAATATCAAATGAAACGCTGAACATTTTAACAACGTTCGGTACTTTTGGAAAGAGGAATATATTGATACAAGTCTAATGTTTTTAGCGAATCACTAGAAACAATTCACTGGGAAACGTTTTATATCTGAGGCGACGGTTTACCGGTACTGCATTTTTTCAGATCCTGTTTCAAAAAGGTTTATGTGGCAATGGGCGTTAAATGTCATTCCTCCACTTGTTCCATCGTTCAGTTGTAAAGCATACGTCGAATGGGAAGAGATCGGACTGTATGGAAGATGTCTAGCGCTTTCAGTGAATCTTGTGCAGCGTAGTGGAAACAACTTTGGCCGGGTCTGGGCGGCATTATCCTGCATCAGAAATTGTCAATGAGGAAACTTTGCAAAAATTAAAGGGCGCCGTCAAATATAAACGCCCAGGAATGTTGACGGACGGCATCATTTTGTTTCAGGATAATGCCCCTCCCAAACGTTGCAGACGTTTCGCTGGGAAGCCCTTACAGGTTCTTCATGTAGCCCCCATGTGCCCCCCATGCGATTTCCATATTTTTGGTGCCCTGAAGAAACACATTTGTGGTTGTCAATTGGTTTCGGTGCATGCCTGGATATAATCATGGTTCCACAGGCAACAGCATACATTTTTCCATGAAGGCACTGACCGTCTTGTCTGACAGTGGGATAAATGTCTCAACAGTTATGGCGATTGCTTTTCAAGTAACAAACAGTTTACTTACTTTTTTTCCCACGTGCCTCTTTCTCATTTTACCGCCCTTTATATTTCTCCTATTCTTTCACTTTTCAGCAGTGAGGGAAATCTTGTACAACACCAATCAGCAGCATTCGTGATGAACTTTGCTTTGGCCGTTAATAAACTCATCGTAACTTCAACTTACTCTCTTTCAAATTCTGAAGGTGGCAGTGGTAAAATACAGGGAGCGAAAGGCTATTTACAATTTGTACAGAAACCAGATGGCAGTTATAAGAGTCGAGGGTCATGAAACGGAAGCAGTGGTTGGGAAGGGAGTGAGACAGGGTTGTAGCCTATCCCCGTTGTTATTCAATCCGTATATTGAACAGGAAGTAAAGGAAACAAAAGAAAAATTCGGAGTAGGTATTAAAATCCATGGAGAAGAATTAAAAACTTTGAAGTTCGCCAATGACATTGTAATCCTGCCATAGACAGCAAAGGACTTGGAAGAGCAGTTGAACGGAAAGGAGGATATAAGATGAACATCAACAAAAGCAAAATGAGGATAATGGAATGTAGTCGAATTAAATCGGGTGATGCTGAGAGAATTATATTAGGAAATGAGACACTTGAAGTAGTAGATGAGTTTTGCTATTTGGGGAGCAAAATAACTGATGATATCGAAGTGTGTTGTTGTTGTGGTCTTCAGTCCTGAGACTGGTTTGTTGCAGCTCTCCATGCTACTCTATCCTGTGCAAGCTTCTTCATCTCCCAGTACCTACTGCAACCTACATCCTTCTGAATCTGCTTGGTGTATTCATCTCTTGGTCTCCCTCTTAGATTTTCACCCTCCACGCTGTCCTCCAATACTAAATTGGTGATCCCTTGATGCCTCAGAACATGTCCTACCAACCGATCCCTTCTTCTAGTCAAGTTGTGCCACAAACTTCTCTCCAATTCTATTCAATACCTCGTGGAAGATCAGTTTGGATTCCGTAGAAATATGGGAACACGTGAGGCAATACTGACCCTACGACTTATCTTAGAATCTAGATTAAGGAAAGGCAAACCTACGTTTCTAGCATTTGTAGACTTAGAGAAAGCTTTTGACAATGTTGACTGGAATACTCTCTTTCAAATTCTGAAGATGGCAGGGGTAAAATATAGGGAGCGAAAGGCTATTAACAATTTGTATAGAAACCAAATGGCAGCTATAAGAGTTGAGGGGCATGAAAGGGAAGCAGTGGTTGGGAAAGGAGTGAGACAGGGTTGTAGCCTCTCCCCGATGTCGGAGTATAGAGGATATAAAATGTAGACTGGCAATAGCACGAAAAGCGTTTCTGAAGAAGAGGAATTTGTTGACATCGAGTATAGATTTAAGTGTCAGGAAGTCGTTTCTGAAAGTATTTGTATGGAGTGTAGCCATGTATGGAAGTGAAACACAGATGATAAATAGTTTAGACAAGAAGAGAATAGAAGCTTTCGAAATGTGGTGCTACAGAAGAATACTGAAAATTAGATGGATAGATCACATAACTAATGAGGATGTACTGGACAGAGTTGGAGAGAAGAGAAATTTGTGGCACAACTTGACTAGAAGAAGGGATCGGTTGGTAGGGCATATTCTAGGCATCAAGGGAAAGGCTATTAACAATTTGTATAGAAACCAAATGGCAGCTGCCGGCCGAAGTGGCCGTGCGGTTAAAGGCGCTGCAGTCTGGAACCGCGAGACCGCTACGGTCGCAGGTTCGAATTCTGCCTCGGGCATGGATGTTTGTGATGTCCTTAGGTTAGTTAGGTTTAACTAGTTCTAAGTTCTAGGGGACTAATGACCTCAGCAGTTGAGTCCCATAGTGCTCAGAGCCATTTGAACCAAATGGCAGCTATAAGAGTTGAGGGGCAGTATCGGAGGGCAGTGTGGAGGGTAAAAATCGTAGAGGGAGACCAAGCGATGAATACACTAAACAGATTCAGAAAGATGTAGGCTGCAGTAGGTACTGGGAGATGAAGAAGCTTGCACAGGATAGAGTAGCATGGAGAGCTGCATCAAACCAGTCTCTGGACTGAAGACCACAACAACAACAACAACCTCAACACTGATGTAAACAAACACCTACTCAGTGAATGATCTCGGCTGCAGTGCATCTACATCACATGTTGTGACGGCAGGCACCAGAAATCAGCTTACTTGTGAATCAGTTATCTCGTTATTATACCAGCGCGAATGAGACAGTGAGCCAAACTAAGGCACTGGAACTCAAGGAGAGAGATAAAAGCTTTGAAAGTCCAGTGAGGCACACTGACGGATTGAAAGCCTTCACTGCTTTGCCAAACGCCGGTTTGGTCCTGTTTAAAATCTCACTGGACAATCGCTTTTTCCGTCCAGCCATTCGTGCCATGTGGTACTTTCGTTCATATGTGCTTTGAAAATACAGAGAGTTGATTCGTATTCGATAGTGAAGAACAGGAAAATTGTTGAAGAGCAGCGAGAAACTGATTGTCATTAATGCCTTCGAGAACTTTCCCCGAAACAAAAAACGTCTCTGCAGATACGGTAGACGGCACAAACAATATCTGATTTTACCGGTGTTACTGAGTAGAGTATATTTAGCGGCACGGAATGAAACACGAAACACAGCTAACCTGTCAGCTCCTGGCAAGAATAGAAGACAGTCGTCGTGTGTATTACGAAAATATGATGATTTTATGAAAGGCGCTGTGCGACCGAGGGTACATGTTTTTCTTCAGAAATCAATTAGCTACAGTAAAAATGAGGTACTTCAATTCAAGTCGTTAGCTACAACGACTGCTTGCCTACTTTTAAAAACAGCAGTTCCGGAAAACTTACGAAATTATTGGTTTCCAGTACGAAAACAGGAAACGAATAATAATTGTAACCAATAGAGACGATATTTTCTTGTGGAGGAGTCGATATCTCCGCCAAATTCAAGAATTCAAACGCGAGAAACGTAAGATTTATTGGTCTGACGAGACATAGGTTAACGCAGAATATATGACGCAAGAAATAAAGGTGTGTGGAAACCAGGGATGATGCAGTATAAACGTACCGCAATGACCGTACGCGACTGAACACGACAGGGTGCGATTTACGTTCCGCGTTAACCAGACTCCAACCTGCTAACAATAAACCCGCAGGAGTACACAGCGCGATGAAAGACTTTCGTGTTAAACTTACGATGGAGATCGAAATTTACGCAGACTTCAGTGCGAGATGCTTTTGATAGTTTCTGCAAACGGAACTCTGTCTCGAAATCTGACAGAAAATCCACAGGATCCAAAATCCAAAGTATACCAGATACATAAATTCCTTCACTGCGCAGTAGCGACGGTATTGTCACCTATGACAGCGCCACAAAAGCACACTTACTAAATACTCCGTTCGAACAGGCATCGGAAGGCCCAATATCGACCGACCGCCGTGCCATCTTCAGCCGATAGACGCCACTGGATACGGATATGGAGGGGCTGTGGTCAGCACACCGCTCTCCCAACCCTTGTCAGTTTGAGAGACCGTAGCCGCTACTTGTCAGTCAAGCAGCTCCTCAATTGGTCTCAGAAGGGCTGAGTGCATCCCGCTTGCTAACAGCTCTCGGCTGAGCCGGACGGTCACCCATCCAAGTGCTAGCCAAGATCGGCAACGCTAGTCTGACAGGAACCGCTGTTACCACTGTGGCAAGGCCGTTGGCTGAATTACTAAATATGATTTTCCGAAATTCCTTCACCAAAGAACGTGCAGTAAATAATCCAAAATTAGAATCAAGAACAGCGGCCAGTGTACGTTAAAAGCATGCCAAATTTAAAAGAATGCAAAATACCCAAGATTGGCAAACTTTTACAGAAGTTCGAAACATAGTGCGTGCTTCAATGCGAGATGCTTTTAATAATTTCCACAACGAAACTCTGTCTCGGAATCTGACAGAAAACCCAAAGAGATTCTGGTCATACACAAAGCACACCAGTAGCAAGAAGCAATCAATACCTTCGATGCGGATAACAATGACAAAGTCATTGATGACAGTGCCACCAAAGCAGAGTTATTAAACACTGTTTTCAGAAACTCCTTCACCAAAGAAGACGAAGTAAATATTCCTGATTTCCAATCAAGAACAACTGACAAGTTGAAAAACATAGACGTAGATGTCCTCGGTGTAGCAAAGCAGCTTAAATCACTTCATAAAGACAAGACCTCCGATCCAGACTGTACAACAGTCAGGTTCCTTTCAGAGTATGCTCTATATTCAGTAATTACATACAACACCTCGCTCACAGAAAGATAAGTACCTAAAGACTGGAAAATTGTTCAAGTCACACAAATATCCAAAAAGGGAAACTGGAGTAATCCGCTGAATTACAGGCCCATAGCACTAACAGCGATTTGCAGTAGGGTTTCGGAACATGTACTGTGTTCGAACATTATGAATTACCTCGAAGAAAACGACTTAGTGACACATAGTCAGCACGGATTCAGAAAACATCGTTCTTGTGAAACACAACTAGCTCTTTATACTCATGAAGTAATAAGTGCTATCCACAGCTGATGTCAGATTCATTCTATATTTTTAGATTTCCAGAAGGCTTTCGACACCGTTCCTGACAAGCGTCTTCTAACCAAACTGCATGGCTATGGAACATCGAATCAGTTGTGCGACTGGATTCGTGATTTCCTGTCAAAAAAGTCATAGACGGGAAGTCATCGAGTAAAACAGAATTAATAGCCAGCGTTCCCCAAGGAAGTGTTATTGGCCCTCTATTGTTCCTGATCTATATTAAAGACATAAGAGACAATCTGAGTAGCCCTCCTAGATTGTTTGCAGATGATACTGTCATTTTTCACCTTGTAATGCCATCAATGATCGAAACGCATTGCAAATTGCTTTAGATAAGATACATGTATGGCGCGAAAAGTGGCAATTGATCCTGAATAAAGAAAAGTGTAAAATTATTAACATGAGTACTAAAAGAAATCCGCTAAATTTCGATTACGCGATAAGTCACACATATGTGAAGGCTGTAAATTCAACTAAATACTTGTTGTTGTTGTTGTTGTTGTTGTTGTGGTCTTCAGTCCAGAGACTGGTTTGATGCAGCTCTCCATGCTACTCTACCCTGTGCAGCCTTCTTCATCTCCCAGTACTTACTGCAACCTACATCCTTCTGAATCTGCTTAGTGTATTCATCTCTTGGTCTCCCTCTACGATTTTTACCCTCCATGCTCTCCTCCAATACTAAATTGGTGATCCCTTGATGCCTCAGATCATATCCCACCAACCGATCCCTTCTTCTAGTCAAGTTGTGCTACAAAGTCCTCTTCTCCCCAGTTCTGTTCAATACTTCCTCATTAGTTATATGATCTACCCATCTAATCTTCAGCATTCTTCTGTAGCACCACATTTCGAAAGCTGCTATTCTCTTCTTGACCAAACTATTTATCGTCCATGTTTCACTTCCATACATGGCTACACTGCATACAAATAGTTTCAGAAACGACTACCTGACACTTAAATCTATACTCGATGTTAACAAATTCCTGTTCTTCAGAGATTCTTTAATTGCCATTGCCAGTCTACATTTTATACCCTCTCTACTTCGACAATCATCAGTTATTTTGCTGCCCAAATAGCAAAACTCATCTACTACTTTAAGTGTCTCATTTCCTAATCTAATTCCCTCAGAACCACCCGACTTAATTCGACTACATTCCATTATCATCGTTTTGCTTTTCTTGGTGTTCATCTTATATCCTCCTTTCAAGACATTGTCCATTCCGTTCAACTGCTCTTCCAGCTCCTTTGCTGTCTCGGACAGAATTACAATGTTATCGACGAACCTCAAAGTTTTAATTTCTTCTCCATGGATTTTAATACCAACTCTGAATTTTTCTTTTGTTTCCTTTACTGCTTTCTCAATATACAGATTGAATAAGATTGGGGAGAGTCTACAACCCTGTCTCACTCGATTCCCAACCACTGCTTCCCTTTCATGTCCCTCGACTCTTATAACTGCCATCTGCTTTCTGTACAAATTGTAAATAGCCTTTCGCTCCCTGTATTGCTAGAAACGTAGGTTTTGCCTTTCCTTAATCTAGCTTCTAAGATAAGTCGTAGGGTCAGTATTGCCTCACGTGTTCCAACATTTCTACGGAATCCAAACTGATCTTACCCGAGGTCGGCTTCTACCAGTTTTTCCATTTGTCTGTAAGGAATTCGCGTTAATATTTTGCAGCCGTGACGTATTAAACTGATTGTTCGGTAATTTTCACATCCGTCGACACCTGCTTTCTTTAGGGTGGAATTATTATATTCTTCTTGAAGTCTGGGGGTATTTCACCTGTCTCATACATCTTGCTCACCAGATGGCAGAGTTTTATCAAGACTAGCTCTCTCAAGGCCGTCAGTACTTCTAATGGAATGTTGTCTACTCCCGGAGCCTTGTTTTGACTCAGGTCTTTCAGTGCTCTGTCAAAATCTTCACGCAGTATCGCATCTCCCATTTCATCTTCATCTACATCCTCTTGCATTTCCATAATATTGTCCTCAAGTACATCGCTCTTCTATAGACCCTCTATATACTACTTCCACCTTTCTGCTTTCCCAGTGTTTAGAACTGGGTTTCCATCTGAGCTCTTGATATTCGTACAAGTGGTTCTCTTTTCTCCAATGGTCTCTTTAATTCTCCTGTAGGCAGTATATTTCTTACCTCTACTGAGATATGCTTCTACATCCTAACATTTGTCCTCTAGCAATCCCTACTTAGCCATTTTGCACTTCCTGTAGATCTCATTTTAGAGACGTTTGTATTCCTTTTTGCCTGTTTCATTTACTGCATTTTTATAATTTCTCCTTTCATCAATTAAATTCAATATCTCTTGTGTTACCCAACGATTTCTACTAGCCCTCGTCTTTTTACCTACTCGATCCTCTGCTGCCTTCACTACTCCATCCCTCAAAGCTACCCATTCTTCTTCTACTGTATTTCTTTCCCCCATTCCTGTCAATTGTTCCCTTATACTCTCTCTGAAACTCTGTACAACCTCTGGTTTTTTCAGTTTATCCCGGTCCCATCTTCTTAAATTCCCATCTTTTTGCAATTTGTTCAGTTTTAGTCTACAGTTCATAACTAACAGATTGTGGTCAGAGTCCACATCTGCCCCTGGAAATGTCTTAGAATTTAAAACCTCGTTCGTAAATCTCTGTCTTACCACTATACAATCTATTTTAAACATTCAAATATCTCCAGGCCTCTTCCATGTATACAACCTTCTGTCATGATTCTTGAACCAAGTGTTAGCTATGATTAAGTTATGCTCTGTGCAAAATTCTACCAGGCGGATTCCTCTTTCGTTTCTTACCCCCATTCCATATTCACCTACTACGTTCCCTTCTCTTCCTTTTCCTACTGCTAAATTCCAGTCACCCATGAGTATTAAATTTTCATCTCCCTTCACTATCTGAATAATTTCTTTTATCTCATCATACATTTCATCAATCTCTTCGTCATCTGCGGAGCTAGTTGGCATATAAACTTCTACTACTGTGGTATGCGTGGACTTCGTGTCTATCTTGGATACTATAATTCGTTCACTATGCTGTTTGTAGTAGCTTACCCGCAATCCTATTTTTTATTCATTATTAAACCTACTCCTGCATTACCCTTATTTTATTTTGTATTTATAACCCTGTATTCACCTGACGAGAAGTCTTGTTTCTGCTGCCACCGAATTTCACTAATTCCCACTATATCTAACTTTAACCTATCCATTCCCCTTTTTAAATTTTCTAACCTACCTGCCGGATTAAGGGATCTGACATTCCGCCCGCACTCCGATCCGTAGAACGCCAGTTTTCTTTCTCCTGATAACGACGTCCTGAGTAGTCCCCTCCCGGAGATCCGAATGGGGGACTATTTTACCTCCGGAACATTTTACCCAAGAGGACGCCATCATCATTTAACCATACACTAAAGTTGCACGCCGTCGGGAAAAATTACGATTGTAGTTTCCCCTTGCTTTCAGCCGTTCACAGTACCAGCACAGCAAGGCCGTTTTGGTTAGTGTTACAAGGCCAGATCAGTCAATCATCCAGACTGTTGCCCCTGCAAATACTGAAAAGGCTGCTGCCCCTCTTCAGGAACCACAAGTTTGTCTGGCCTCTCAACAGATACCCCTCTGTAGTGGTTGCACCTACGGTACGGCTATTGTACCGCTGAGGCACACAAGCCTCCCCACCAACGGCAAGGTCCATGGTTCATGGGGGGAGGATCAAATACTTAGGGATTACAATCAGAAATAACCTAAATTGGAACGATCCCATAGATTAATGTTGTGGTTAGAGGAAACCAAAGACTGCGATTCATTGGCAGAATACTTAGAAGGTGCAACAGATCAACTAAAGAGACTGCTTACACCACGCTTGTCCGCCCTATTGTGGAGTACTGCTGTGCGGTGTGCGATCCGCATCAAGTGTGACTGACGGATGACATCAAAAAAGGGCAGCTCGTTTTGTATTATCGCGAATCCGGGGAGATAGTGCCACGGACATGATAGGTGGATTGAAGAGGCAATCATTAAAGCAAAGGCGTTTTTCGTTGCGACGGGATCTTCTCTCATGAAATTTCAATCACCAGTTTTCTCCTCCGATTGCGAAAACATTCTGTTGGCACCCACCTACATAGGGAGAAATGTCATCACAATAAAATAAGACAAATCATGGCTCGCACAGAAAAATTTTCCCGTGCGCCATTCGAGAGTGGAACGGTAGAGAGACAGCTTGAAGGTGGTTCACTGAACGCTCTGCCAGGCACTTCATTGTGAATAGCCGAGTAACCACGTAGATGTAGACGTAGTTGTAGACAAGACAGCTGCGTCGTGCGAGAAGTGATAATTAACCCCAAATTATAAATATTGTGGAGTCCTCCAGCAGAGTGCTACAAAAAAAAAGTTTTAAATTGCGGTTACACGCTAAACCTCATACATTTGTCGCTTCAACTAAATACCTAGGGATTAGAATTACAAACAACTTAAACTGGAACCACCAAACAGAAAACATTGTGGTAAGGGTGAGCTAATGACTGACTGCATTTTCTACACCTACATCTACATTTATACTCTGCAAGCCACCCAACGGTGTGTGGCGGAGGGCACTTTACGTGCCACTGTCATTACCTCCCTTTCCTGTTCCAGTCGCGTATGGTTCGCGGGAAGAACGACAGTCTGAAAGCCTCCGTGCGCGCTCTAATCTCTCTAATTTTACATTCGTGATCTCCTCGGGAGCTATAAGTAGGGGGAAGCAATATATTCGATACCTCATCCAGAAACGCACCCTCTCGATACCTGAACAGCAAGCTACACCGCGATGCAGAGCGCCTCTCTTGCAGAGTCTGCCACTTGAGTTTATTAAACATCTCCGTAACGCTATCACGGCTACCAAATAACCCTGTGACGAAACGCGCCGCTCTTCTTTGGATCTTCTCTATCTCCTCTGTCAACCCGACCTGGTACGGATCCCACACTGATGAGCAATACTCAAGTATAGGTCGAACGAGTGTTTTGTAAGCCATCTCCTTTTTTGATGGACTACACACAACTGGTCTGATATTCCGTAGGCTCTTACTTTGTTTATCAGCCGACAGTGCGGAACTGTATCGAACGCCTTCCGGATGTCAAGGAAAAGGCATCTACCTGGGAGCCTGTATCTAATATTTTCTGGGTCTCATGAACAAATAAAGCGAGTTGGGTCTCACACGATCGCTGTTTCCGGAATCCATGTTGATTCCTACAGAGTAGATTCTGGGTTTCTAGACACGACATGATACGCGAGCAAAAAACATGTTCTAAAATTCTACAAAAGATCGACGTCAGAGATATAAGTCTATAGTTTTGCGCATCTGCTCGACGACCCTTCTTGAAGACTGGGACTACCGGTGCTCTTTTCCAATCATTTGGAACCTTCCGTTCCTCTAGAGACTTGCGGTACACGGCTGTTAGGAGGGGGGCAAGTTCTTTCGCGTACTCTGTGTAGAATCGAATTGGTATCCCGTCAGGTTCAGTGAACTTTCCCCTGTTGAGTGATTTCAGTTGCTTCTCTATTGCTTGGACACTTATTTCGATGTCAGCCATTTTTTCGTTTGTGCGAGGATTTAGAGAAGGAAGTGCAGTGCGGTCTTGCTCTGTGAAACAGCTTTGGAAAAATTTGTTTAGTATTTCAGCTTTACGCGTGTCATTCTCCGTTTCAATGCCGTCATCATCGCGTAGTGTCTGGATATACTGTTTTGAGCCACTTACTGATTTAACGTAAGACCAGAACTTCCTAGGATTTTCTGTCAAATCGGTACATAGAATTTTACTTTCGAATTCACTGAACACTTCACGCATAGCCCTCCTTACGCTAAATTTGACATCGTTTAGCTTCTGTTTGTCTGAGAGGTTTTGGCTGCGTTTAAACTTGCAGTGAAGCTCTCTTTGCTTTCGCAGTAGTTTCCTAACTTTGTTGTTGAACCACGGTGGGTTTTTCCCGTCCCTCACAGTTTTACTCGGCACGTACCTGTCTAAAACGTATTTTACGATTGCCTTGAACTTTTTCCGTAAACACTTAACATTGTCAGTGTCGGAACAGACGTTTTCGTTTTGATCTGTTAGGTAGTCTGAAATCTGCCTTCTATTACTCTTGCTAAACAGATAAACCTTCCTCCCTTTTTTATGTTCCTATTTACTTCCATACTCAGGGATGCTGCAACGGCCTTATGATCACTGATTCCCTGTGGCAGACTCTGTAAGAGAGGCGCTCTGCATCGCAGTGTAGCTTGCTGAAGCCAGAGATAAATTCTACCGAAATTTTTACAAAGGCACAGTGTTTAGAAAGGATAGATTGCATGCAACTGGTGGTGGCGTGTTTGTCGCTGTTAGTAGTAGTTTATCCTGTAGTGAAGTAGAAGTGGATAGCTCCTGTGAATTATTGTGGGTGGAGGTTACACTCGACAACCGAGCTAGGTTAATAATTGGCTACTTTTATCGACCTCCCGACTAAGCAGCGTTAGTGGCAGAACAACCGAGAGAAAATTTGGAATACATTTCACATAAATTTTCTCAGCATGTTATAGTCTTAGGTGGAGATTTCAATTTACCAGATATAGACTGGGACACTCAGATGTTTAGGACGGGTGGTAGGGACAGAGCATCGAGTGACATTATACTGAGTGCACTATCCGATAATTACCTCGAGCAATTAAACAGAGAACCGACTCGTGGAGATAACATCTTGGACCTACTGATAACAAACAGACTCGAACTTTTCGACTCTGCGCTTACAGAGTCGAAAAGTTCGAGTCTGTTTGTTATCAGTAGGTCCAGCATGCACAATGGGCTTTTCGTTAGAATGACAACGAACCTTACGTACATGAAAATGCTGATCCAGGGGTGTACACTACATTTTTGCTTTAAAGTATTTAAGTACTTATATTTTTGTCGAACATACGATTTTTAAAATCAGTGTTTCGTAATTCGGTATTAATATTTTCCGTTGTATTTTCTGGTCGTAAGTAAAAAGTTATAAATGGGTCCGATGGGAAATGAAATAAATTATAACGTCTTCCAATTGTAAAAATTTAGGCGCTCTTACTGGAGGATTTCCATTCCCCTTCATCAGCGCGCCGCGTAAGGACTCTCGGCTCTTCTACTTGCGATCAAGTTGCAGAGTTGAGACTTTAGGCGGGGGTGTGGGCGGATTAGTGAATCCTTCCTCGGCCATTTCTGGGTGCAGATTTCACTGGATGCAGTTTACAGGACACCATGTTTTCGCATTCGGAAGAGAAAATTGCTGCGGTAAATTTCGTGAAAAGATTTCGCCACAACAAAAAACGCCTTTGTTTAGATAATTACTACCGCAACTCGCTTCTAATATCCGTGAAGCTCTCTCCCCATACTGCGCACCTGTACTAAAGAAGCGGACAGACAAGTCTAGTGTTGGCAGTCTCTGTAGCAGATTTGTTCATCTTTTTAAGTGTTCCGCCACTGCGAGTGCTGTGTTCGGATGCGGGCTGAGTTGGCATCCCTTCGCTCCCAGCTTCAGGCAGTGCTGGCCTCGGTCACACAGCTAGAGGCTGTTGCCAATGAGCATCACTTTGGGGGTCCGGATGGGGGTTTGTCGGGGACGGCCAGCTCGTCCCACGCATCCCCCGATCGGACTATGACTGTGGCTGCCCGGGATACTGCCCACATTGAGGCTGATCCCTCACCTGTGGCAGAGTGGGAGGTCGTCTCGAGGTGTGGCAGGGGGCGAAAGACATTCCAGAGGGCTGAACGGAAGGCCTCTCCAGTTTGTCTGACGAACCAGTTTCAGGCTTTGTCTCCGGCTGATACTGATCTTCAGCTAGACATGGCTGCTTGTCCTGTTCCAGAGGTTGCCCCTCAGTCTGCAAGATCCGGGCGGTCGCAGAGGGTGGGCTTACTGGTAGTTGGGAGCTCCAACGTCAGGCGCGTAATGGGGCCCCTTAGGGATATGGCAGCAAGAGCGGGGAAGAAAACCAATGTGCACTCTGTGTGAATACCGGGGGGAGTCATTCCAGATGTGGAAAGGGTCCTTCCGGATGCCATGAAGGGTACAGGGTGCACCCATCTGCAGGTTTCATATCAGCGCACACTCCGCTGTAGAGTGAAAATTTCATTCTGGAGGAATTATTGCGTACTACGTCTCAGTAGGCGCTGTAATCAATGTAAACTGTCCTGACTATCCCAATGGGACCGACACGTAGATGGTTGTAGAATATTCCCGGAATCATCACTTAAAACTCCCTGAGTATCCTTTCTTGGGGTAGTTTGCCTCGATCTTCAAGCGCCTGCCAGATCAGTTTGATCAGCATCTTCACCCATGGGTCAGACAAAGCTGTGACCGCTAGCGCTGCCTGCCTTTCTGAGTGTACGATGAATGTCACCTTTTTCACCTATCTGGTTCGGGTGCCTCACACCAATATTCTGGGATGTGCAGCACCAGTGTTTAGTAAGCTATCTCCTTTGTAGACAGATTGCATTTCCCTGATATTCTGCCCATGAACCGAAGTTTGTCATCTGCCTTACCTACGACTAAACCTATACAATCGTTCCATTTCATGTCCCTAGAAATTGTAACGCTCAGGTATTTATATGGATTGACCGATTCCAACCATGACTCATTAATATTGTAGTCATAGGATATCACGTTGTTTTCGTTTTATGACGGGTACAGCTTTCCATTTCTGAAATTTTAAAGCAAGTTACCTGTCTTTTTACAGCTTTGAAATCCTGTCAACATCTAATTGACCTCGGGCATGGATGTGTGTGATGTCCTTAGGTTAGTTAGGTTTAAGTAGTTCTAAGTTCTAGGGGACTGATGACCTCAGAAGTTAAGTCCCATAGAGCTCAGAGCCATTTGAACCATCTAACTGAATATTTATGCAGCTTTTTTCAGATGGTACTTTCTTACAGATAATGATATGCGGAAAGATTGTAGCGAGTAACATATTCTCCGCAAGATCATTAATATACAAATTAACGACAAGGGTGCCAACACAAGGCACATTTGAAGTTGCTTCTACATCTATTGATGACTCTCCATCCAAAATAAATTGCTGCGTCCTCCCTAATAAAAAATTCACAGTCCAGTCACAAATTTCGCCTGATACACCAACACGATCGAACTTTTGGTAATAAGCATAGGTGTAGTACTGAGAAAAATGCTTTTAGGAAATCGATAAAAACTGTATCTACCTGACTGCCCTGGTCCATGGCTTTCAGAATGCCAGGTGAAGAAACTGTAGGTTGGGTTTCAAATGGTTGATGTTTTCTGAATACATGCTGTTTGGGATGGAGGAGGTCATTCTATTAAAGGTACCTCACTGCGTGCTAAGATTCTTCAACAAATGAATCTCAAGGATATAGGACGTTAGTTTCGCGATTCACACCTGATACGCTTCTTGTAGATTGGTGGGAATGGTGCTTTCCCCCAAAATCTGCGCAAGGTTTTTTGTTCGTCATAAAGGAGGCAAATGCAGATTATATGATAGCGGAACAAACGCTGGTAGCAGTTACTTCTGTAAAATATCTGGGAGTATGGGTGCGGAACGATTTGAAGTGGAATGATCACATAAAATTAATTGTTGGTAAGGCGGATGCCAGGTTGAGATTCATTGGGAGAGTCCTTAGAAAATGTAGTCCATCAACAAAGGAGGTGGCTTACAAAACACTCGTTCGACCTATACTTGAGTATTGCTCACCAGTGTGGGATCCGTACTAGATCGGGTTGACGGAGGAGATAGAGAAGACCCAAAGAAGAACGGCGCGTTTCGTCACAGGGTTATTTGGTAACCGTGATAGCGTTACGGAGATGTTTAGCAAACTCAAGTGGCAGACTCTGCAAGAGAGGTGCTCTGCATCGCGGAGTAGCTTGCTGTCCAGGTTTCGAGAGGGTGCGTTTCTGGATGAGGTATCGAATATATTGCTTCCCCCTACTTATACGTCTCGAGTAGATCACGAATGTAAAATTAGAGAGATTCGAACGCGCGCGGAGGCTTTCCGGCAGTCGTTCCTCCCGCGAACGGCACGGTTGATATCCCACAACCTCAATTTCGCCATTGGGTGCTGGGCAAAGGGAAAAATTGACGCTGTGTCTAGGGTGACACGCCTCCACTTGAAAATGGCGTTGCCTTCTGTTGATATCAAGTGTGAATCGACCTGACGGGTGCCCTTTCCCGATCTATTGGAAATGAAATTACATTGCATATGGCGTTACAAGTCACACGGCTTGTGCAAGTCTGGGAGACGCGCGACGATGATGATAAAATTATAAGGACAACACACACAATCAGTCCCGGACGAAGAAAACCCGCGACCTGGCCGGGAATCGAATCCGGGGCCCGAAGACCAGAAGTCAGCTACGTTAACCGCAGGACCACGATCTACTAGAGACTAGTTAGTACACGAGTCCGATCCGGAGGTGGACTTTGTCGCAGTAGTCGCGTAAATGCCGACGACGGCGCAACCGGACCAGAGCCGGTGCGCCCACACTGACCGCTTCCTTCCGTGTCCCAGCCGCAACTGCGCGCTCCGTGGCAACCGGCCGGGGCAAGTGGCTGGCCGGGCGACGGTGGCGCCGCGCGCGGCCACAGCCGCAGTCGCCGCCGCCGGAACCAAAGCGATAGCGGCGACCGCAGGCCTTCAGTCTCACAGCGGACAGCGACGCTCACGAACCTCGCAGGGGAACGCAGCCAGCCGCGCCGGCGCCAGCATCCAGCTCCGAGAAGAAACGACAAATCAGCGCACCGGCCGGGATCAATGGTGGTGCTGCGCGGGTTGCCGTCCGGTGCTTCCAGCAGGCGCTCATTGTGACACGAGAGTTTATTTCAAAAAGTGAGTGAGTTTTCGAGAGAGTTTACCGATTGCCAAATAGCCACTTTAAGCCCACTTGTTCATTTGGTGGCAAGTGAAGAGGGAGTCAGACCTTCGAATTGCACTCTCAGTCAAACCCACCGGTATTTGACATGCCGTTGTTCTGGAGATGTTCGTCGTATTTCGGAAATCCGTGTTTGAGGTGCAGAACACTCCCAATTTCAAACGCGGATTGTACTATTTGCAGGTCGTTCAGCTACATTTTTTAATAATATACTGAAGAACTGTGTAATTGGTATACATACTAATTTCTACTTGACTTGCTGCCTTTTGACGTTGGTGGCCAACAGCAACGGAGGGTAAAGTGAAGTAAATTGGTATGGCATGACTGCCTGGCATTCCCACGAGAGAGATGCGCAGCCTCCTCTTTGCGAGTTCTTCCTATTGGGCGCCACTTGTGCGAATTGTGCGCCCTTAACCGGGGAAAGGCGACCTATACATTAACGTGGAATGCGAACCACGTGTCGTTTGGGAATGTATTCACGTCATTGAGAGGCGGAGACTGCAAAATTCTGGTCTCTGAGCGGGAATCGATCTCGGGACCTCACGGTCTCCAGTCTCGCACTTTAGCAGTTGCCACCAAGGCCGATAGAAAAGGAGGCTGAGTCTCTTCACAATGCTAGCCACTCGTGGTGGCGAAACGTTAGAAAAAAATCACTAAACAAACGTCGGCCGAAGATGTCCCGACGAAAACCAACGGTAATGTAATACCTCAACAGGTGGCCATGAAAGCCTCAACAATTTTGTTAATTTCTGCTTCTGAAGACGTAGGTGATGAAAACATGCGAGGGTGGTTAAATAGCGATACCTGTGAGGTGAGACGTGAGCAGCAAGATGATGCGAATATAGTGGGCAACGTGTGTTCGGTAGAAAGAGAGAGAGAGGGAGACAGAAAGAGAGAGAGAGAGCGAACACAAGGTGATTGAGAAATCAGTTATCAGGCACACAGAGGTAATTAAGTGTGCAGGTCTGCTATTAGCGTATACAGGTCAAAATTCATCTGGCCGTACAAATGTTTTGATTTTCAGGAATATGGCAACCATCGTGATGAAAAAAAAGTGAATGATACATGGAAACAGAGAAAAATGAACGATTATTCCCCAAAGATGAACTGGAAGCAAGTGATAGGGAATACAATGTGTTTTAAGTGTGATTTCATAAATAACTTGTCAGTTTCCGGTGGGTAATGAGTAAGTAATGCTTTCATATGTGACAATTATACACATTATAAATTAAACTCCCCTGCCGAATTTTTGATACGTTTTCACTACTGGATAGATTGGCATGGAAGGTTTGCGTATAAATCTTATTTCGGCTACACCACACAGATCTCCAGATACTTAGTGCTTGCCAGAAGGCTTTTCGCTACGGTCACAGGTTCGAATCCTGCCTCGGGCATGGATGTGTGTGATGTCCTTAGGTTAGTTAGGTTTAAGTTGTTCTAAGTTCTAGGGGATTGATGACCTCAGATGTTAAGTCCCATAGTGCTCAGAGCCATTTGAACCAGAAGGCTTTTGACACTGTTCCTCATAACCGACTTTTAGTCAAATTTCGTGCCTGTGGAGCATCGTCTCAGATGTGTGACTGAATTCGTGGTTTCCTGTCGGAAGACTCTCAATCCGTACTAACTGACAGCAAGTTATCTAGTAAGAGAGAAGTGATGTCTGGCGTTCCCCATCGGAGTGTTGTAAGCCCTCTGCTGTTCCTGATCTACATAAGAGATTTAGGAGACGTTCTGAGCACCCCTCATAGATTATTTGCAGATGATGCTGTTACTGACCGTCTTGTGAAGTCAACAGGTAATCAAAACCAATTTCAAAATGATTTAAACAAGAAATCAGCATCGTGGGAAAAGTGTCAGTTGACTCCAAATAGTGAAAAGTGTGAAGTCATCCACATAAATACCAAAAGAAATCTCCTAAATTTTGGTTACACAATAAAACACACAAATCTAAAGACTGTAAAGTTACTAAATGATTAGGGATTACAATTACGCGTAACTTAAATTGTAACGATCACAAAGACAGTGTTGTGGGAGAGGCGAGCCAAATACCGTTTTATCTGCAGAACATTTAGAAAGCGCAACAGGTCTACTAAAGAGACTGCTTACACTACGCTTGTCCGCCCTCTTCTGGAGCATTGTGTGTGGGAGATCCACATCAGACAGGATTGACGGTCGACATCGAAAAAGTTCGAAGAAGAGCAGCTTATTTTGTACTGTATCGCGAAACAGGAGAGAGTATGCGACGGATTGATACGCGAATTAGGGTGGCAGTCATTACACGAAGGCGTTTTTCGTTGTGGCAGGATCTTCTCATGAAATTTCAATCACCTACTTTCTCCTCAGAGTGTGTAAATATTTTGTTGGCTCTCACCTACATAGGGAGAAATTACCATCGCAATAAAATAAGAGAAATCAGAGCTCGCACGGGAAGATTTAAGTGTTCTGTTTCCCCGCACGCTTTTCGAGAGTCCAACAGTAAAGAAATACCTTAAAAGTTCGATGAACGCTCTGCCAAGCACTTAATTGTGAGTTGCAGAGTAATCATATAGATGTAGATGTACCTGTACTACCACGGAGGGCGTCGCTAGTGCAACATCTTCCGTAAACATAGTTAATAGTAGTTTCCCGAAAGAACGTGTATATTTTGGACAATCCGTGTTTTTTGGTTATTTGTTCAGTCGCGGATCCACATTAAGGCGCATTGTTGAGATATGTTGTGAGTTAAATTAAAGCCAACGGTCACTTATTAAAAAGTAATAGCTTTTAAACCACCTCTGTGTTTGCTGTCGACCTTCGTAGCGTATTATCAGTCAAAGCGGCATTCTTTTTAATCTCAATTAGCAATCAGTGGCTTTTGTATTAAAGATGTGTGATAAGTGTTGTTCGGTAAGATGTAGCATTTGATTGATCTAGATGTGTACTCTATGAATCATTGCGAAGTAACCGGCACAGGGTATTTTTTATTATGAAATGTACTAAGGTTTCGTCGCGCGCCATTCGCAGATACTGCATAGGAATATTGACTAACTCTGCGCTTTTTTACGAGCTGTTACTTGCCTAATTTCATCTACCCAATCTCCACGAGATAGAAACTTGCAGGGCTGAAAAAATATTCCTGTCTGTCCTGTGAGAAGGTTTTTAAACTTTTCCATGCAGTTTCTCGCATGTTTACGGCGGATTTAGTGAAGTGTGTTTCCAGTATAGTTTTTTCACCATACGAGACGCAAATTCTGATAGGCAAACAAGCCTGAGAGCATTCGCATCGTCCTTCATTGTACATGCTCTTTGTTCCCTGTTAGTCCACTTGATGTGGGTCCCATATTCCTGCGTTTGGTTCCATGAGCTTGAGCAGTATCGAAGAATTGGGTGTTCAAATGTTTTGTGTGAAGTCTATCGTCTCTTTCATAGACGAATAGCATTTTTCCAGTATGCTACCTATGAAACCTAACCAGATCTTCCGGTACCATAACTCGGCACTCCAAAATAATCGTATGACTCGCTCTGTAACTGACTCATTAATCCTGTAGTTCAAGGATACTGCACTTCCAGTTTTCGTGAAGTGTCCTACTTCTGCGTTTCTCTTCATCACGAGCTTGTAGGCGGTCTTTTCACCACGTCGACATTTTTCTGTAAGCCCATCTTTGTACAGGTTGGTAGAGGGACTTCGGCTGCTCAGTATAAAGCGTAAAATTAAAAACAACTTCAGCCGTCTATGTTTCGAATGCACTTCGTTTTTGCGACCAGTTTCGACGTTTCACTACGCCGCCTTCAGGCTCCCTCACCAAAGTGTAGGAGGAAACCAACCTCATGTGCGGTCGAGCATTAGGTAACTGGTATCCGTAGACTTCTAGCTTCAACAAAGCGAGCACTTCATTCATTAATTGAAGACTCAAATGATGAACTAATTGATCGCGCTGGACGTGTTTTTAATTTTACCTTTTAGGTCGATAATTTGTCAAGACCTAACTCGATATTGCAGTAATTTTTACCGCTTACGATTTCATCATAGCTGCATCATCTGGAGTTAACGATAGATTGTAATTAATTATATCCACTAACTCATTATGTATGACTTCAGTTTCTGCAGATGACTATCTTTCCGGGATAAAATTCTTTGTCTACCCTGTCAAGAAATTTTCTGTCCAATCGCAGTCCCGATGAGATAAACCAAAGGAACGTAGATTGCTTCTAATCAGATAGCACACTGTTCAATTTCTCATAGAAGGTGTGTGTTCTCTTTCCAAACCTTCTTAAATTCCACGGTGTAGTATTTCTGGTAAAATAAAACTAAGTAAGTTAGATGTGTACAGTTTGTCTGCACACGTACAATATTGTAAATTTATGAAATCTCTTGTTTACAATATTTTGCATACCATATGAAGGGCTTATTTCAATAGTGGTACAAGTTCATATTGAGATACAGAGTCCTAAAGTTAAATGAGCGCTGAAAAATCTGCAGTTGGGATACTAGAAATATTCAAGCTTATGGCTTCTTGCTAGAGATGAACCTTTCTTTCTGTTTGTTTGGCTCGTTAATTTCAGAAGCATTATAGACAGAAAAGTGGAGGTAATGGACTTGAACCTCTATTGAAATAAGCCCTTCGTATGCTCTATGGACGTGCATTTGGCTCACCGTCCTTGTACATAAAAGGAGTTCGTAGGTATCGGAATTCATCTCGTGCTTTTTTAAAACACGCAAATAAGGTTCTATTTTCACAAACCCAATTTCTCGTTGCGACGGCTATAAAGTGTAAATACAGGTTTTCTTATCTTCGTTTTATTTCTTTCAGTAAAAGGTCCGTCAAAGTTTTCGTGCTTGTTTCTCACGGGACAACCATTAAGCAACTTCAAAGCTCGCGATTTCAAATCATAGACGAGTTGAGTTTGTCTAGTATTCCTTCCTTTCATCACTGGGATTGTTTATCAGCCTTCATAAGACTCAAGTTGCAATGTTCAAATTAACTGTTAATCTCTTGCTGTATTAGTATACGGCACATAAAAGAAATATTTTGTATATTTGTGTTTTAAGAATCCAGGATTCCTTCAAGACTACTGTAGTTGAATACATTTTATAAGCGACACCAATAGTTTCACTTAGCTTTTAATTTATTGGCATCTGTTTCAAGCTGTCTTCCACCATTCAAAACAACTGTTATCACTTCTATTTTAGCGCCACATTCTAAGGCAGGAATGGAACCAACGACACCAGTGCTTTTTGAGGCAGCAGGAAATGGTTGCAGATAACACATGGTTGTCTAATTACCACAGAACTGCCAAACACTTTTTGCTCTTGTGTTCAGGGTTGGCGACTGTCAGAATATATGTTGCCCTAAAAAGCTATCCCTTTTATTTTACGTCTCTGGGAACTTCAGTAAAAGTATGCATGGGACGATATGAAAATACTTCATTCTCGTTATTGAAGACAGACTGTAAACGCGCTTTCTTCTTCTGTCATTACTGGTCAATACGCAGCTGTCTCATTATGCGTGCTGTCCATTAGCCTTTGGAACACCGTGCAACATTTCGTCGTCCACCACTTAGTAATTGCAAGTCATTGTGACAGCGTAGGTTAACAGGTTTTTGTACTCTTAAACATTATCGGCGAGGGTTTTTTTATGACTAACGACTGACCACGAATCGTTATCACTGCCAGATATAACCACTTTCCCGGCTCGCTGTGTTTGTGAGTAAGCCTTTTGATTCCATGCGACGCGCAGACTCTGCATAGCTTAATATCTGTTACGTATTCCAGCCTTTGTCTTTTCGCTTCTCATTGTTGCACGGTTACTTCCACGACTATTTTTATGATTTTCGCCCATCTGTGCCCTCCGATCGTAAGGATTCTCCATTATCTTTGTCTAGATGTACTCGGCACATTATGTCCACCTTCTCGATCACTTATTTAAAATACTTTGTTTTCTTGATTTCCAGTTTCACTTGTGTTGAAGGTTCTCTTGCACACAGTGATATACCGATACTTACTGTCTAGTTAAATACACTACTGACCATTAAAATTGCTACGCCAAGAAGAAATGCAGATGATAAACGGGTATTCATTGGACAAATATATTATACTAGTACTGACATGTGATTACATTTTAACGCAATTTGGGTGCATAGATCCTGAGAAATCACTACCCAGAACAACTACCTCCGGCCGTAACAAAGGCTTTGATACGCCTGGGCATTGAGTCAAACACAGCTTGCACGGGGTGTACAGGTGTAGCTGCCCATGCAGCTTCAACACGATACCACAGTTTATCAATAGTGACTAGCGTATTGTGACGAGCCAGTTTCTCGGGCACCATTGACCAGACGTTTTCAGTTGGTGAGAGATCTGGAGAATGTGCTGGCCAGGGCAGCAGTCGGACATTTTCTGCATCCAGAAATGCCCGTACAGGACCTGCAACATGCGGTCGTGCATTATCCTGCTGAAATGTAGGATTTCGCAGGGATCGAATGAAGGGTAGAGCCACGGGTCGTAACACATCTGAAATGTAACGTCCACTGTTCAAAGTGCCGTCAATGCGAACAAGAGGTGACCGAGACGTGTAACCAATGGCACCCCGTACCATCACGCCGGGTGATACGCCAGCATGGCGATGACGAATAAACGCTTCCAACGTGCGTTCACCGCGATGTCGTCAAACACGGATGCGACCATCATGATGCTGTAAACCGAACCTGGATTCATCCGAAAAAATGACGTTTAGCCATTCGTGCACTCAGGTTCGTCGTTGGGTACACCATCGCAGGCGCTCCTGTCTGTGATGCAGCGTCAAGGGCAACCGCAGCCATAGTCTCCGAGCTGATAGTCCATGCTGCTGCAAACGTCGTCGAACTGTTCGTGGAGATGGTTGTTGACTTGCAAACGTCCCCATCTGTTGACTCAGGGATGGAGACGTGGCTGCACGATCTGTTACAGCCATACGGATAAGATGCCTGTTATCTCAACTGCTAGTGATACGAGGCCGTTGGGATCCAGCACGGCGTTCCGTATTACCCTCCTGAACCCACCGATTCCATATTCTGCTAACAGTCATTGGATGTCGACCAACGCGAGCAGCAATGTAACGATATGATAAACCGCAATCTCGATAGGCTACAATTCGACCTTTATCAAAGTCGGAAACGTGATGGTATGCGTTTCTCCTCCTTACAAGAGGCATCACACCAACGTTTCACCAGGCAACGCCGGTCAACTGCTGTTTGTGTATGAGAAATGGGTTGGAAACTTTCCTCGTGTCAGCACGTTGTAGGTGTCGCCACTGGCGCCAACCTTGTGTGATCTGAAAAGCCAATCATTTGCATATCACAGCATCTTCTTCCTGTCGGTTAAATTTCGCATCTGTAGCACGTCATCTTCGTGGTGTAGCAACTTTAATGGCCAGTGGTGTATTTCACGTCAGCGGTTCTTCATTCTGAAGATGTCAAAACTGATGGAAGTGAAGAAAGCCACATTATTCCGAATTAAACGTACCTATGTAATTGAAATATCAGAACTCTTCACTTAAAAGAAGTGTATCTTTCTCACTTTAGATGTATCCGTAACTGTTGCAGCTTTTTATGTTATTCGATAAAAACCAAAACGTTTTGTATTTTATTAAAAGTAATGAAGTGCTTCCCACGTATGTAGTGCGAAAACGTTCCAGAGCACGTTTCTGGGCCTCTGTTGACTAGGTTTGTGAGTTATTCTGCTTAATCTCCGGTGGCTTAGTCGTAAGACTCATTTATAACAATATTTTATTACGTCGCTTCCCTTGTCTGTCTGTTTAGTACAAATTTTTGAAACTGATTTTAAGCTAACTTCCCTATAAGCTACAGATTTTAAATTTTAAAAGTAGCTCAGAGCTGGATGACAGCGCAATTGTGTGAGGTAGGAACCGCCTTCCTGCTAGGGTAGGGGGTGCAGCTGAAAACAGGGCGATGAAGAAGGGAAGCGCAGAGTGCCACCTGTCCAGATGGAGTTCCTGCATGATGACCGTGCTCAGCAGAGTGCGTCACAGCCTCTACAGCCGCAGTGTGCGTAAACTACCTGCAGCAGAATGAGTCTGCCACACCTTATTCGATTTATACGTGCACCTCAATAACACCTGAAGCAATTTCTACCCAACTGGGCATCACTTATAACCTGGAAAAAAATTAGTGTAGCCATAAGAACGCCTAGCACATCTACAGCTAAGGGTGGGGGTGAAGAGGGGTGATATAAATGCGTAATTCAGGGTCGCCTAGAACAATTTCAACAAAATTTGGTATATACATAGCTCATTTTATTACTATTTAATAACTTGCTTTCTTGTATGTCTGTTCTGTACAAATTTTACAATTGATTTTAAGCTAACTCTCGATGAGCTAGTAAAACCCGACCACTACTACTGTAATTTAGTATGTTGTTGTTGTTGGTGTTGTGGTCTTCAGTCCTGAGACTGGTTTGATGCAGCTCTCCATGCTACTCTATCCTGTGCAAGCTTCTTCTTGTCCCAGTACCTACTCCAGCCTACATCCTTCTCAATCTGCTTAGTGTATTCATCTCTCGGTCGCCCTCTACGATTTTTACCCTCCACGCTGCCCTCCAGTACCAAATTGGTGATCCCTTGATGCCTCAGAACATGTCCTACCAACCGATCCCTTCTTCTAGTCAAGTTGAACCACAAGCTCCTCTTATCTCCAATTCTATTCAACACCTCCTCACTAGTTATGTGATCTACCCATCTAATCTTCAGCGCTCTTCTGTAGCACCACATTTCGAAAGTTTCTATTCTCTTCTTGTCCAAACTATTTATCATCCATGTTTCACTTCCATACATGGCTACACTCCATACAAATACTTTCAGAAACGACTTCCTCACACTTAAATCAATACTCGATGTTAACAAATTTCTCTTCTTCAGAAATGATTTCCTTGCCATTGCCAGTCTACATTTTATATCCTCTCTACTTCGACCATCATCACTTATTATGCTCCCCAAATAGCAAAACTCATCTACTACTTTAAGTGTCTCATTCCCTAATCTAATTCCCTCGGCATCACCGGACTTAATTCGATTACATTCCATTATCCTCGTTTTGCTTTTGTTGATATTCATCTTATACCCTCCTTTCAAGACACCGCCCATTCCGTTCAACTGTTCTTCCAAGTCCTTTGCTGTTTCTGACAGAATTACAATGTCATCGGTGAACCTCAAAGTTTTTATTTCGTCTCCATGGATTTTAATACCTACTCCGAACTCTTCTTTTGTCTCCTTTACTGCTTGCTCAATATACAGATTGAATACCATCGGGGAGAGGCTACAACCCCGTCTCACTCGATTCCCAACCACTGCTTCCCTTTCATGTCCCTCGACTCTTATAACTGCCATCTGCTTTCTGTACAAATTGTAAATAGCCTTTCACTCCCTGTGTTTTACCCCTGCCACCTTCAAAATTTGAAAGAGAATATTCCAGTCAACATTGTCAAAAGCTTTCTCTAAGTCTACAAATGCTAGAAACGTAGGTTTGCCTTTCCTTAATCTTTCTTCTAAGGTAAGTCGTAGGGTCAGTATTGCCTCACGTGTTCCAACATTTCTACGGAATCCAAACTGATCTTCCCCAAGGTCGGCTTCTACCAGTTTTTCCATTCGTCTGTAAAGAAGTCGCGTTAGTATTTTGCAGTTGTGACTTATTAAACTGATAGTTCGGTAATTTTCACATCTGTCAACACTTCCTTTCTTTGGGATTGGAATTATTATATTCTTCTTGACGTCTGAGAGTATTTCACCTATCACATACATCTTGCTCACCAGATGGTAGAGTTTTGTCAGGACTGGCTCTCCCAAGGCTGTCAGTAGTTCTAATGGAATGTTGTCTACTCCCGGGGCCTTGTTTCGACTCAGGTCTTTCAGTGCTCTGTCAAACTCTTCACGCAGTACCATATCTCCTATTTCATCTTCATCTACATCCTCTTCCATTTCCATAATATTATCCTTAAGAACATCGCCTCTTTTTAGACCCTCTATATACTCCTTCCACCTTTCAGCTTTCCCTTCTTTGCTTACAACTGGGTTTCCATCTGGGCTTTTTATATTCATGCAAGTGGTTCTCTTTTCTCCAAAGATATCTTTAATTTTCCTGTAGGCAGTATCTATCTTACCCCTCGTGAGGTAAGCCTCTACATCCTTACATTTGTCCTCTAGCCATCCCTGCTTAGCCATTTTGCACTTCCTGTCGATCTCATTTTTGAGACGTTTGTATTCCTTTTTGCCTGCTTCACTTACTACATTTTTGTATTTTCTCCGTTCATCAGGTGCATTCAGTATCTCTTCTGTTATCCAAGGATTTCTACTAGCCCTCGTCTTTTTACCTACTTGATTCTCTGCTGCCTTCACTATTTCATTCCTCAAAGCTACCCATTCTTCTTCTACTGTATTTCTTTCCCCCATTACTGTCAATTGTTCCCTTATGTTCTCCCTGAAACTCTGTACAACCTCTGGTTCTTTCACTTTATCCATGTCCCATCTCCTTAAATTACCACCTTTTTGCAGTTTCTTCAGTTTTAATCTACAGTTCATAACCAATAGATTGTGGTCGGAGTCCACATCTGTCCCTGGAAATGCCTTACAGTTTATAACCTGGTTCCTAAATCTCTGTCTTACCATTATATAATCTATCTGAAACCTTCTAGTATCTCCAGGGTTATTCCATGTATACAACCTTCTTTCATGATTCTTAAACCAAGTGTTAGCAGCAATCGGTATTGTAATTGTCAACTGTCGAAGCTGCGTTGGTGAAGTACCGGAACTACAAGCGCTCATAGAAAGCACCGAAGCTGAAATCGTTATAAGTACAGAAAGCTGGCTTAAGCCAGAGATAAATTCTGCCGAAATTTTTACAAAGGTACAGACGGTGTTTAGAAAGGATAGACTGCATGCAACCGGTGGTGGAGTGTTCGTCGCTGTTAGCAGTAGTTTATCCTGTAGTGAAGTAGAAGTGGATAGTTCCTGTGAATTATTATGGGTGGAGGTTACACTCAACAACCGAGCTAGGTTAATAATTGGCTCCTTTTACCGACCTCCCGACTCAGGAGCATTAGTGGCAGAACAACTGAGAGAAAATTTGGAATACATTTCACATAAATTTTCTCAGCATGTTATAGTCTTAGGTGGAGATTTCAATTTACCAGATATAGATTGGGACACTCAGATGTTTAGGACGGTTGGTAGGGACAGAGCATCGAGTGACATTATACTGAGTGCACTATCCGAAAATTACCTCGAGCAATTAAACAGAGAACCGACTCGTGGAGATAACATCTTGGACCTACTGATAACAAACAGACCCGAACTCTTCGACTCTTTAAGTGCAGAACAGGGAATCAGTGATCATAAGGCCGTTGCAGCATCCCTGAATATGGGAGTTAATAGAAATATAAAAAAAGGGAGGAAGGTTTATCTGTTTAGCAAGAGTAATAGAAGGCAGATTTCAGACTACCTAACAGATCAAAACGAAAATTTCTGTTCCGACACTGACAATGTTGAGTGTTTATGGAAAAAGTTCAAGGCAATCGTAAAATGCGTTTTAGACAGGTACGTGCCGAGTAAAACTGTGAGGGACAGGAAAAACCCACCGTGGTACAGCAACAAAGTTAGGAAACTACTGCGAAAGCAAAGAGAGCTTCACTCCAAGTTTAAACGCAGCCAAAACCTCTCAGACAAACAGAAGCTAAACGATGTCAAAGTTAGCGTAAGGAGGGCTATGCGTGAAGCGTTCAGTGAATTCGAAAGTAAAATTCTATGTACCGATTTGACAGAAAATCCTAGGAAGTTCTGGTCTTACGTTAAATCAGTAAGTGGCTCGAAACAGCATATCCAGACACTCCAGGATGATGATGGCATTGAAACAGAGGATGACACGCGTAAAGCTGAAATACTAAACACCTTTTTCCAAAGCTGTTTCACAGAGGAAGACCGCACTGCAGTTACTTCTCTAAATCCTCGCACAAACGAAAAAATGGCTGACATCGAAATAAGTGTCCAAGGAATAGAAAAGCAACTGGAATCACTCAATAGAGGAAAGTCCACTGGACCTGACGGGATACCAATTCGATTCTACACAGAGTACGCGAAAGAACTTGCCCCCCTTCTAACAGCCGTGTACCGCAAGTCTCTAGAGGAACGGAGGGTTCCAAATGATTGGAAAAGAGCACAGGTAGTCCCAGTCTTCAAGAAGGGTCGTCGAGCAGATGCGCAAAACTATGGACCTATATCTCTGACGTCGATCTGTTGTAGAATTTTAGAACATGTTTTTTGCTCGAGTATCATGTCGTTTTTGGAAACCCAAATCTACTATGTAGGAATCAACATGGATTCCGGAAACAGCGATCGTGTGAGACCCAACTCGCTTTATTTGTTCATGAGACCCAGAAAATATTAGATACAGGCTCCCAGGTAGATGCTATTTTTCTTGACTTCCGAAAGGCTTTCGATACAGTTCCGCACTGTCGCCTGATAAACAAAGTAAGAGCCTACGGAATATCAGACCAGCTGTGTGGCTGTGGTGAAGAGTTTTTAGCAAACAGAACACAGCATGTTGTTATCAATGTAGAGACGTCTACAGACGTTAAAGTAACCTCTGGCGTGCCACAGGGGAGTGTTATGGGACCATTGCTTTTCACAATATATATAAATGACCTAGTAGATAGTGTCGGAAGTTCCATGCGGCTTTTCGCGGATGATGCTGTAGTATACAGAGAAGTTGCAGCATTAGAAAACTGTAGCAAAATGCAGGAAGATCTGCAGCGGATAGGCACTTGGTGCAGGGAGTGGCAACTGTCCCTTAACATAGACAAATGTAATGTATTGCGAATACATAGAAAGAAGGATCCTTTATTGTATGATTATATGATAGCGGACAAACTCTGGTAGCAGTTACTTGTGTAAAATATCTGGGAGTATGCGTGCGGAACGATTTGAAGTGGAATGATCATATAAAATTAATTGTTGGTAAGGCGGGTACCAGGTTGAGATTCATTGGGAGAGTGCTTAGAAAATGTAGTCCATCAACAAAGGAGGTGGCTTACAAAACTCTCGTTCGACCTATACTTTAGTATTGCTCATCAGTGTGGGATCCGTACCAGATCGGTTTGACGGAGGAGATAGAGAAGGTCCAAAGAAGAGCGGCGCGTTTCGTCACAGGGTTATTTGGTAACCGTGATAGCGTTACGGAGATGTTTAATAAACTCAAGTGGCAGACTCTGCAAGAGGGGCGCTCTGCATCGCGGTGTAGCTTGCTCGCCAGGTTTCGAGAGGTTGCGTTTCTGGATGAGGTATCGAATATATTGCTTCCCCCTACTTATACCTCCCGAGGAAATCACGAATGTAAAATTAGAGAGATTAGAGCGCGCACGGAGGCTTTCAGACAGTCGTTCTTCCCGCGAACCGCACGCGACTGGAACAGGAAAGGGAGGTAATGACAGTGGCAGTATAAAGTGCCCTCCGCCACACACCGTTGGGTGGCTTGCGCAGTATAAATGTAGATGTAGATGAAGATGTAGATTAAGTTATGCTCTGTGCAAAATTCTACCAGGCGGCTTCCTCTTTCATTTCTTAGACCAAATCCATATTCGCCTACTACGTTTCCTTCTCTTCCTTATCCTACTGTCGGATTCCAGTCACCCATGACTACTAAATTTTCGTCTCCCTTCACTACCTGAATAATTTCTATTATCTCATTATACATTTCATCAATTTCTTCATCATCTGCAGAGCTAGTTGGCATATAAACTTGTACTACTGTAGTAGGCGTGGGCTTCCTGTCTATCTTGGCCACAATAATGCGTTCACTATGCTGTTTGTAGTAGCTTACCCGTACTCCTATTTTTTTTATTCATTATTAAACCTACTCCTGCATTACCCGTATTTGATTTTGTATTTATAACCCTGTATTCACCTGACGAGAAGTCTTGTTTCTGCTGCCACCGAATTTCACTAATTCCCACTATATCTAACTTTAACCTATCCATTTCCCTTTTTAAATTTTCTAACCTACCTGCCCGATGAAGGGATCTGACATTCCACGCTCCGATCTGTAGAACGCCAGTTTTCTTTCTCCTGATAACGACGCCCTCCTGAGAAGTCCCCGCCCGGAGATCCAAATAGGGGACTATTTTACCTCCGGAATATTTTACCCAAGAGGACGCCATCATCATTTAACCATACAGTAAAGCTGCATGCCCTCGGAAAAAATTACGGTTGTAGTTTCCCCTTGCTTTCAGCCGTTCGCAGTACCAGCACAGCAAGGCCGTTTTGATTAGTGTTACAGTCAATCATCCAGACTGTTGCCCCTGCAACTACTGAAAAGGCCTCTCATCAGGAACCACACGTTTGTCTGGCCTCTCAACAGATACCCCTCCGTTGTGGTTGCACCTACGGTAGGGTTATCTGTGTCGTTGAGGCACGCAAGGCCTCCCCAACAACTGCAAGGTCCATGGTTCGTGGGGGGACGTATCACTTATAACCTGGAAAAAATTAGTGTAGCGATGAGAACGCCTAGCGCATCTACAGCTGAGGGTGGGGGTGAAGAGGGGTGATATAAATGCGTAATTCAGGGTCGCCTAGAACAATTTCAACAAAATTTGGTATATACGTAGCTCATTTTATTACTATTTAATAACTTGTTCTCTTGTATGTCTGTGCTGTACACATTTTGCAATTGATTTTAAACTAACTTTCGATGATCTAGTATAACCCTACCACTACTACTGTAATTTAGTATGTTTTTCCCTAAATAGCAGAAAATCCTGTCTTTATGTTGCCATGTATAACCCTCTTTCTAAATTTAGTTTAGTTTCTAAATAAAGTACACTATGGGAGGATGGTCCTGTTAATAGGAAAAGCTAATCAATAGAGTTACCATTTTTACAGGATTTCACAGTGTGTGTGTCTAATGGATAAGTAAATCAGACTATTGAATTCTTTTCCTCAGATCTTACCAGGCAATGAAACAGAGAAGTATTGAAAAGGCAGAAGAATGAATTTTGCCTGCTTTCTTGCTACTATTTTAGTTGCTTCTTCAAATAAATATTACTCCACTTAAACAATGTTGGTGCAGACACTGGAATTATTTGACTACTACATCCTTATACATTACGCCATTAAAAGAGAAAAAGGCCAGCACATAACTTCAAGGAAGCTAAAAATTTGGCCAGGGGGAACTTCAGAAAAGCACTTTCCATAACCAATACACTTCAATACTAAAATACTGAGATACTAAAGCACACACTTTTTATACTGAGCATTTCACTTCAAGAAAACCTCTCTCTTACTAGAATTTATTTGCAATAGCTATTACTCTTTGAACTCACTCTGTATAGCCATTTAACAGATTCTAGTAACTTTTCTTCACTCTGACTGAATTTTACGTAAGCAAACTTTTGCTATAACACTTTGCAATAGTCAAGAAAACTTTTAAAACAAGAATAATTTGACTTTATTTGTCTGTAATGTACTAAATCATGGACGTGTTATTACTCTAACTAAAATGTTCATTGCTACAGGATTTAGTACCTCACACATATATCTCATTATTTACACAAAAACAAATTAAATGGTGCCTCTTTGGCATTTCATAAGTCTGTGAAACAGGATACACGGATTAATCAAACACCAGTAAGGAACTCTATATACACTCCTGGAAATGGAAAAAAGAACACATTGACACCGGTGTGTCAGACCCACCATACTTGCTCCGGACACTGCGAGAGGGCTGTACAAGCAATGATCACACGCACGGCACAGCGGACACACCAGGAACCGCGGTGTTGGCCGTCGAATGGCGCTAGCTGCGCAGCATTTGTGCACCGCCGCCGTCAGTGTCAGCCAGTTTGCCGTGGCATACGGAGCTCCATCGCAGTCTTTAACACTGGTAGCATGCCGCGACAGCGTGGACGTGAACCGTATGTGCAGTTGACGGACTTTGAGCGAGGGCGTATAGTGGGCATGCGGGAGGCCGGGTGGACGTACCGCCGAGTTGCTCAACACGTGGGGCGTGAGGTCTCCACAGAACATCGATGTTGTCGCCAGTGGTCGGCGGAAGGTGCACGTGCCCGTCGACCTGGGACCGGACCGCAGCGACGCACGGATGCACGCCAAGACCGTAGGATCCTACGCAGTGCCGTAGGGGACCGCACCGCCACTTCCCAGCAAATTAGGGACACTGTTGCTCCTGGGGTATCGGCGAGGACCATTCGCAACCGTCTCCATGAAGCTGGGCTACGGTCCCGCACACCGTTAGGCCGTCTTCCGCTCACGCCCCAACATCGTGCAGCCCGCCTCCAGTGGTGTCGCGACGGGCGTGAATGGAGGGACGAATGGAGACGTGTCGTCTTCAGCGATGAGAGTCGCTTCTGCCTTGGTGCCAATGATGGTCGTATGCGTGTTTGGCGCCGTGCAGGTGAGCGCCACAATCAGGACTGCATACGACCGAGGCACACAGGGCCAACACCCGGCATCATGGTGTGGGGGGCGATCTCCTACACTGGCCGTACACCACTGGTGATCGTCGAGGGGACACTGAATAGTGCACGGTACATCCAAACCGTCATCGAACCCATCGTTCTACCATTCCTAGACCGGCAAGGGAACTTGCTGTTCCAACAGGACAATGCACGTCCGCATGTATCCCGTGCCACCCAACGTGCTCTAGAAGGTGTAAGTCAACTACCCTGCCCAGCAAGATCTCCGGATCTGTCCCCCATTGAGCATGTTTGGGACTGGATGAAGCGTCGTCTCACGCGGTCTGCACGTCCAGCACGAACGCTGGTCCAACTGAGGCGCTAGGTGGAAATGGCATGGCAAGCCGTTCCACAGGACTACATCCAGCATCTCTACGATCGTCTCCATGGGAGAATAGCAGCCTGCATTGCTGCGAAAGGTGGATATACACTGTACTAGTTCCGACATTGTGCATGCTCTGTTGCCTGTGTCTATGTGCCTGTGGTTCTGTCAGTGTGATCATGTGATGTATCTGATCCCAGGAATGTGTCAATAAAGTTTCCCCTTCCTGGGACAATGAATTCACGGTGTTCTTATTTCAATTTCCAGGAGTGTAGATGTATGATGAGGATGAAATAACAGGGTCAACCAGTTTCTTTAAAGTTCAAGAATGATTATTCACTAATATAACACAGTTTAAATTAATGGTTCACGCCGTACAAAAGTAAACTCCAAAAATTCTTATCTGGTGACTGTAGGTTTCCGTGTGGCGAACAATTACGAAGGCTACACTACCCACAAGTACCTTGCTGTATGGGCTCAATTTCTCTTCTTGGCATCGTTCAATTTTACATACAGTAGTGCAACAACTCGCAGCTATTATTTGAGGAATCAGCCTCAGTTGCACAAGTTTTCTGGTCTTTACCAGGTTTCGGCTAAATTAATCTGGTCTTCTTCAGAAGGCTTCTGAAGAAGGCTAGATTAATTTAGCCGAAACCTGGTAAAGACCAGAAAACTTGTGCAACTGAGGCTGATTCCTCAAATAATAGCTTCTGAAGAAGGCTAGATTAATTTAGCCGAAACCTGGTAAATGCCAGAAAACTTGTGCAACTGAGGCTGATTCCTCAAAATATTAGTCTATCACATTTGCTGACGGGGCTGCAATATGCTAAAAATTCTTACTCGCAGCTATACCGTAAGCCGTTTGCAGTCTTCATCCGAGGCATTTTTGTGCAAATTTGCAGGCAAAGATTCTGCTGCTCCACAAGGGTGTTGCCTCAATCACTGCTGCCTAGAGACTGTATGACTTACGTCCTGCGCTTTGCTCTAGGTAGCGCGCCAATTCGCCCTTGCCACCTTTTCCACTTCCTAGAGCCACTATTGTTTCTAACAAAAGCACACTGGCTTTTACACAACACCTATTCTTAGATTGTTCCTAAGCATGACCATTTCTTACAATTGTCAAATTTACATCAACAAAAATGGCCCTGAGCACTATGGGACTTAACTTCTGAGATCCTCAGTCCCCTAGAACTTAGAACTACTTAAACCTAACTAACCTAAGGACATCACACACATCCATGCCCGAGGCAGGATTCGAACCTGCGACAGTACCGGTCGCGCGGGTCCAGACTGTAGCGCCTAGAACCGCACGGCCATCCCGGCCGGCTTACATCAACATGAACAGTTTATACACACAAATATTTTTAAATACAAAAGTGATCAGAAAATTATTTAAAGTAATAAACAATTTACATAGTATTTTACATACATTACTCACACGCAATGCAAAGAACTTCAGCCTCCAGTATAGCACACTTTACTTTACAGATACATAAATTATAGTACCAATATGCGAAAATTTTAAAGGAAGAAATTATAGAATATTTAGATGAACCATAAACAAATAGTGTTATATTAGAGACTTGAAATTTTAAAAATAGCTCGAAACTGGATGACGAAGCAATATTAAGTCGCTTTCTTCCCTGGTGCGTGGTGGAGTGTACTTGTGTACCACTGTCATTTCGCCTTTTTCCTGTTCCAACGGCGAATGGTTCGCGGAAGAATGGTTGCTGGTAAGACTCCGTCTGAGCTCGAATCTCTCTGATTTTTATCTTCACCGTCTTTTCGTAGAATATACTTCGAAGGAAGCAAAACACTGGGTCACTCGGGTGAAATCAAATAAACATGAAATTTACCACATGTCTCTACTGTAATGTGAGATGTATGAAATATATCGAATCATTTCTCACACACAATACGAAACAGCAGAAAATAATTACTTTGATAAAATAAATTTTTAATGTAATACGTTTTTAACTACATCTACGGCTACTTCTACATACATACTCCGCAAACCACGTGCGGTGCCAGGCAGAGTGTAACTTGTACCAATACCAGTAATTTCCTCTCCTGTCCCATTCGCAAACAGAGCGTGAGAACAACGACTGTCTAAAAGCCGTACGATCCCGAATTTCTCGCAAATTGTCTTCATTGTCCTTACGCGAAATGTACGTTGGCTGCATAGAATCATTCTGCAATCTGCCTCAAATGCCGATTCTCTAAATCTGCGCGATAGTGCGTTGCGGAAAGAGCATCGTCTTCCCTCTAGGGATTTCCATTTGAGTTTATGAAGCACCTTCGTAATACTGTCTATGGGTTCTTATGTTCCACGTTGGTAGCGAATCTAGTATCCCGCATCCGAACTACTTCGATGTCTTCCTTCTTTAGTCCGACGCAGTAGGGATGCCAAACACTCGAACGTTACATGGCTGTTCTCCCCTACTCGTCCGCATTAGCTTACGTTCTAGGGACTCAACTGTAGTGGTCATCAGTCCCCTAGAACTTAGAACTACTTAAACCTAACCAACCTAAGGACATCACACACATCCATGCCCGAGGCAGGATTCGAACCTGCGACCGTAGCGGTCGCGCGGTTCCAGACTGTAACGCCTAGAACCGCTCGGACACCTCGGCCGGCCGTTCATCACACCAACTTGAAACTTTGTCTATGTCATCTTTTATATTCCTGCAAGTCACTCAACGACGACACCTTCCCGTACACCAAAGTCAAAAAAAGTAAAATGACCGTGCGGCATTGATGTCCGAGGAGGCCCCACGCGGGGAAGTTACGACCGCCGGGTTCAGATCTTACTACGGGTAACGCCACACTGGGCGACTTGCGTGTAGACGATGATAAACTGATGACGAGGACAGCACAACAGCCAGTCCACGAGGGGAGAAAATCTCCAACGCGACCGGGAATCGAATCCGGGCCCGTTGCACGGTAGGTAAACACGTTACCACTAAGCTAAAGAGGCGGACGTGTGCCACAGCGTCGTCAGCAAACACACGTAAATTGCTGCCCAGGTCATCTATGTGCGAGTATCTAGAGAATAAAAGTGGTCCTGTCGCACTTCCCTGAGGCACTCCTGACGATACCCTTGTCTCTGATGAACACTCGCTGTCGATGACCACGTCCTTGGTTCCTTACGTTGGACTAAAACGAATAAAATAATTTCACCCATCTCCATACAGGTTCGTAACCTTGAACCTCGTACACATAGATTTGACCATTTCTGGCTGTAATTTCTTAGTAGCTATAAACATACTTTTAAGATTTATACTGAAAGACTTGGTGCACATGCAATACATAACTTCAAGTGTTATCCTAGCTATTGAAAATTCACACGCACACAATTTCAGAATTATCTATATGGGGTTAGGAATCTGCATGGCGATGTAAATATGGGTTGTGTTAAAATATTACTTTAAATTAGTTACTACGTGGTCACGTACTTTGAAGGAACTGCGTAACTACAGCGTCCCTGTTCCTTTCCTGAATTCCATGGTTAACTGCTTCCAGCAACTAAAACTAACTATGTGCTTCTGTAATCTTGGCATTGTCATTTCCATGACGTATTTTGAGATATGCAGTCTGTGGACCTATTGCTCAAACGTTACGTACACTACTGGCCACTAAAATTGCTACACCAAGAAGAAATGCAGATGATAAATGGGTATTCATTGCTCAAATATGTTATACTAGAACTGACATGTGATTACATTTTCACGCAGTTTGGGTGCGTAGATCCTGAGAGTTCAGTACCCAGAACAACCACTTCTGGCCGTAATAACGGCCTTGATACGCCTGGCCATTGAGTGAAACAGAGCTTGGATGGCGTGTACAGGTACAGCTGCCCATGCAGCTTCAATACGATACCACAATTCATCAAGAGTAGTGACTAGCGTATTGTGACGAGCCAGTTGCCCGGCCACCATTGACCAGGCGATTTCAATTGGTGAGAGATCTGGAGAATCTGGTGGCCAAGACAGCAGTTGAACATTTTCTGTATCCAGAAAGACCCGTACAGGACCTGCAACGTGCGGTCGTGCATTATCCTGCTGAAATGTAGGGTTTCGCAGTGATCGAATGAAGGGTAGAGCCACGGGTCGTAACACATCTGAAATGTAACATCCACTGTTCAAAGTGCCGTCAATTCGAACAAGAGGTGACCGAGACGTGTAACCAATGGCACCCCGTACCATCACGCCGGGTGATCCGCCAGTATGGCGATGACGAATACACGCTCCCAATGTGCGTTCACCGCGATGTCGCCAAACACGGATGCGACCATCATGATGCTGTAAACAGAACCTGGATTCATCAGAAAAAATGACGTTTAGCCATTCGTGCACCCAGGTTCGTCGTTGAGTACATCATCGCAGGCGCTCCTATCTGTGATGCAGCGTCAAGGGTAACTGCAGCCGTGGTCTCCGAGCTGATAGTCCATGCTGCTGCAAACTGCGTCGAACTGCTCGTGCAGATGATTGTTGTCTTGCAAACGTCCTCATGTGTTGACTCAGGGATCGAGACGTGGCTGCACGATCCGTTACTGCCATGCGGATAAGATGCCTGTCATCTCGACTGCTAGTGATACGAGGCCGTTGGCGTTCCGTATTACCCACCTGAACCCACCGATTCCATATTCTGCTAACAGTCATCGGATCTCGAGCAACGCGAGCAGCAATATCGCGATACGATAAACCGCAATCGCGATAGGCTACAATCCGACCTTTATCAGAGTCGGAAACGTGATGGTATGCATTTCTCCTCCTTACACGGGGCATCACAACAACGCTTCATTAGGCAACGCCGGTCAAATGCTGTTTGTGTATGAGAAATCGGTTGGAAACTTTCCTCATGTCAGCACGTTGTAGGTGTCGCCACTGGCGCCAACCTTATGTGAATGCTCTGAAAAGCTAATCATTTGCATATCACAGCATGTTCTTGCTGTCGGTAAAATTTCGCGTCTGTAGCACGTCATCTTCGTGGTGTAGCAATTTTAATGGCCAGTAGTTCAAATGGTTCAAATGGCTCTGAGCACTATGGGACTTAACAGCTGTGGTCATCAGTCCCCTAGAACTTAGAACTACTTAAACCTAACTAAGGACATCACACACATCCATGCCCGAGGCAGGATTCGAACCTGCGACCGTAGCAGTCGCGCGGTTCCGGACTGCGCGCCTAGAACCGCGAGACCACCGCGGCCGGCTGGCCAATAGTGTATGTTTTCTTGGGGAAAACGTGCGTATTTTCTGGTCATAATCACCTCTGTGTGAGCATGTTCTGGGAAGTACAGCGTCAGTGCGTGTCAAGAGGCCTGCATTGGGCGTAGCAAGCACATTATCTCCAAAACAGTCCTTTGCAAGTTGTACCGCTCCTCCGTTTCAAGACGGTATAAGCGCGGCACGTGACTTACTGCCAGCTGTATTCCCCATAGTGTATTCAGCGGTTCTGAAGCAGAGAATTCTGCAGTGGTTCATCTTTCTTTCTGTGAATGATTTGTTGTCACATCTGGGGAAAAGCTGCACAGGGTGTTATTTCTTAACGTCCTGTAACGCCTTTCAGCGAACTGATGAGGATGTTCTGGAGTATAATCGCGAGTGTCCTATGAGTTCACATAGTCGACCAGTCTGAACCGAGAGCTTATCACATTAACTTAAAAAGCGAGGACGCAAATTGTCGATACTGCTTCATTCAGTAACCACCGGCAGAACAGAATGCGACCGAGTTGATCTAGAATCTTAGGCACACGGAACGCTAGAAAATTTGTGAGGATAAAGATGCAGGTCCTTTCGGTGATGTTCAAACTCGACGATCTACAAATTGCCACTTACAGGGAACAGTGGCGTTGTCATTTTGCCGGACATATATTTGAGTGGTTTTGTTCTGGCGGTCAGATTCGTCTCCGGTAGTTTTCTAATCGTCTCTTTAGCGGTTACTGAACATTTTGCAGGGCCAGTTCTATTTTGGCCACGCTACAGTAGCTGGCGGAAACACAGCAGACTAGGATTATCGCTCGTGATGAACCAAGAGCATGCTCTCTTATCATCAACCAAACTTCCGAAACGATGTTAGCAGTTCACTAGGTCGTTTGAGAACTTTGCGATAATAGGGCCGTTACAAGTAAACGATGTTTTCCAGCCTCTTAGGTGAAGAACCAAGCACGCCTATATTTGTCGAATTTATAGCACTACTACAGTGAGAATGGAACTGTGCAAACCAGCTACCTTACTAATTGCAACGACACATCTGTCACTTTCCTACGCGGCAGTCCGCCACAGTTATTGAGAACACTTTCGTTTTATTCGGGGGAGCACTTTGAAATGCCGATTCGGCATTCCCGGTTCTGTTATGTCATTTGTTTAATTTAGAAATAGTGGTTTTAGTGCAAATGTCATCCTGTCATTTTAATGATATGGATCCCACAGTTAAATTTTTTCCTGTATTTCCTAAGGTTAGATAATCATCAGATTGGTGGAGGGAGGAACTGCGCGTCCTCTGAGCACTACAGAATTTTCAGTGATAATAATAAAATGTTTGGCAGTTTGTTAGATTAACAGGGAAATGGCCCGTTCGGATGCACTTACGAAAATAATGGAATGGGATAGCAACACACCAAACGTTTTACTACGTTATTATACGCTGCTTGTAGCACAAAAATGACTAAATAACCGGTAATGCGAACCACATACCAAATTTTTTACCTCTTTTTTATCACTATTTCCCAAGGTCGGTCACTGTAATGATTCTCATTAATGTCTCCGAAGAAAAAAAAAAAAAAACGGACGCCTAGGGAGTCACAGCTTCCTCCCGCATCAGCACTGTTACACTGCAATTCCGTAGAACATTCTCGATATGACAGTTCCCATTCAAGTCGTTGGTAACTGCAATTCCTACATGCTTAGTCGAATTGACAACCTCTAAATTTATATCATTAATAGTGTAACAAAAATTCTGTTAGTACTCATGTAGGGGCCCTCACACTTTTTATGTTCTTTTCTAAATCATTTTTACTTCGTTTTGAAATTCTGCTGATTCACTAGACAGCGGCAAGATATGCAAACAATATAAGAGGGCTGTTTAGAATGTTTTCTAAATCATTCTCCCTGTATTAATTTGCCAACAGAAGACAAATCACTTGACTTAATCGTTCCGGAGCACAGTTGGACACATAGCTGTGCAGATTCAAGATAACAATAGAACAAAGACAAAGAATCCGACAGTAACCGATTACATTTGTAATGAACATCTCGAGTATGTCACATCGTTTACATATTTAGAACTGTTTGTTACTAAAGAATACAATAGAAGACCAACGGATTGCTTTAAGAGAGGAAATAGTGCAGTCAGCAGACGATGAGGAGGGTAAAAAGACAAACCTTAGAATAAATCTTTGTATGACACAAGAGATATTTGATACAATGGACGAAAAGAAATGAAGATGGCAGAAGGAATTACAGATATCTAAAAATTGAGATTGATATGAAGTGCAAAGGAAAAATAAGGAATGACCAGAGGAAAAACGCATTGTAGTAGAAGAACGCAAGGCTATAGGAAAATTAAAGAGACATTTTGAGACAGATAACAAGCAAAAATGAGAAAGCTGAAAAATGGCAGGACTATACAGAAGGATTATACAAGGGAAACGAACTAGATAATGTTATAGAAAGCGAAGAAGTAGAAGACGAAGATGAAATGGCAGCTATGACACTGTGCGAATAATTTGACAGAGCACCGAAAGACCTAAGTGGAAATAAGGTCACTGTAGCGTACGATGTCTCCTGAGGGTTAATGAGGTCCTCGGCAGAGCCAGGCATGACAAAACTGTTCCACCTGGGGTGCAAGATATGAGACAGGCGAAAAACCCCCAGACTTAAAGAAGAATGTAGTAATTCTTATTCCAGTGAAGGCAGTCGGTGACAGGTGTGAATATTACCTATCAGTTTAATAGATCAAGTCATAAAATATTGACACCAATTATTTGCAGAGGAACGGAAAAAACTTGTGAGAGGGACGTTCTGAAAGTAAGTGTCGTCACTGTTTTTCATATGGTAACTTTATTGCAAATACATTATGGCGTTATGAACTATACACCTTGCACTATTTTTCGACATAGCCGCCACCGACATTGAGATATTTGTCGTAGCATGCAAACAGTTTGAAGAAACCAATCTGGTTAAACAGGGCGCCCTACTATGCAAGGGATTGTCGCACAGCCTGCTCCATATCAGCATTGGTTTGGAAGCGACGTGGTGAAAGTACGCCTTTCAGTGTAGGGAACAGGTGAACATCCTCTGAACGTGGAACACCAGCGACCAACCACTTGACAGGACATGACCTGTTCACCATACGTCCACGGATGACAGAGACACTACTCTCACGTGCCCATTCGTACCAGATAACATCACACATTTCCACTGGCGACGTGTGTACTCGAATAATGTCGGCACACCAGTCTGCTGTTACTCTCTCTTCTTTGGCGCTCTGCGCATGCGTCATTCCTCCTCCGCTGACGCCCTTTCGGTCGTTGAACCAGCAATGGGTTTGGATTCATATCGCATTTGTTTATGTCACCTGGTGTACGAATTTCTCTTTCAGGAACAATGACGAGACTTACTTTCGGAAAGTCCCTCGTGGAAGATCAATTTAGGTTCCGGAGAAACATAAGAAAAGGCGAGGCAGTACTGACTTATCTTGTACGACAGATGAAAAAAGGCGAACCTACTTGTATAGCATCCGTAGAGTTAGAGAAACCGTTTGACCTTGTTGACCAACGCACACTTTTTGAAATTCTGAAGTTAGCAGGTATAAAACGAGAGGTCACCTACAACTTGTACAGAAACCGATCGCCAGTTAGAGTCGAAAGACACGATAGGGAAGCAGTATTTGAGAAAGTAATGGGACAGGATTATAGCTTCCCGGGTGTTATACAATCTGTGTACTGAACAAGCGTAGTGATGAGAAGACTGCAAAGGAAATTAAAGTTCAGGAAAAATAAATGAGAACTTTAAGGCTTGCTGAAGAGATTTTAATTCTGTCAGAGACTTCAAAGGACTTGAGCGCAATGGCTAATGTTTTGAAAAGAGGTTATAAGATGAACAGGAGCAAAAGTGATAAGTATATGGGATCCATGTAACCATTGCTAATGATGCTGGCCCGCCTGCCGAGGAAGAAGCGCGCTTGGTGATGGAGTAGCACAGTCTTATGCGGTTTATCATATGCCCATGCTTGCTGATTGCGGAAATTGGTAATGCCATCTCGTGTGAACTATTTTTCACCTGTGAAAAATACCAAAGCTGGAAAGTTTGGACCTATAGCACACTGATGCAGGAACCAAGGCAGAACGTAACTCATGCAGGGTAATATACTGGCGAAAGAATGGGTACACGTCGCAAATGATAAGGAAACAACTGTGTCTCGCAATAGTCTTGGGACCCTTGCAACGCTAACGTCTGGACGTCTGGAGTTGATGCAGGAACCAAGGCAGAACGTAACTCATGCAGGGTAATATACTGGCGAAAGAATGGGTACACGTCGCAAATGATAAGGAAACAACTGTGTCTCGCAATAGTCTTGGGACCCTTGCAACGCTAACGTCTGGACGTCTGGAGTTGTAGAACTTGGTTGCATCCCTCTCAGGACAGAGTACGCAAACTTTCCTAGAGGGCAGAGACGACGATGGACACATTCAAATGTCTTCCGGTCTGGTCATCTTTGCAGTGATTGTCTATCCTAGTACAAACGCCGCCCAGCATTTCCGTCCGTCGTAACACACATGAAACGCACTTCTCACTAATCATGATTTGTCTAACCTTCAACTCAAACCTTAATACACAAACATTCGGAACGAATTGTCCTTCTGTCACGGCAAGCACCTGCGGAAAGAAAAAAGTTCCGGTGACTATCCCTGTTTTGAAGGCCTTAACTCGGAAACCCAGCATTTGCGGGACACATGTTGTAATGAACTATTTTTGTCGTCTACATATAGGGAACACGAACCGAAAATTATGCCATCTATTTTTGAAACGACCTGTATAACGTAGGTCTTGGTAGGCCCGGCGTGAAGTCGTGACCGTGGTGATGAATGTTATTGTCACAGTCGCTTTCCCCGACGTGTGACGACCTGTCATTAGCAGTCTTCTTCCCACGTGTGACAATAATCTCTAGACTTGGAGGGAAAGGGGGGGGGGGGGGAGGGAATCGTTCAGAATAATTGCAAGAGGCGAGTCAGGCAGTGGTTGGCGTTGTGTTCCACATAGGCGGCTAACCGCCGCGCCGTCTGTCTGTTTTCGGGCATCTGAAGAAGTCGGCCAAGGTTAGAAACGTATAGGATAGCGTAGACCGATACATATACCGCTCTCACCCGTCTCAGTAATCTGTTTGTTTTCTGTCAGTCTGATAGAGGAGGCCGCGTCATTCGACTAGCTGTCAGCGGGTATCATTACACACATGCGCGTCGTTGGAACTGGACAGAGCTACTGTGTGTGTGTGTGTGTGTGTGTGTGTACCTGAGAAACATGCCAAAAGCACTCATTCAAACTGCCACGGAAACGTTGAGCAATAGCACCGTTAAACATCGTCATTATGCTTCTCAAGTCGTCAAAGGAAACTCCCTGGGCAGACAATGAGAGCCAGTAAACAAACGGCGGACGGTAGACTCCATTAACAAACGATTCCCGCCTTGGAAACTGTCCATTATTAGAGGAGAAAGGAAGTCTGAAGACGTGTCTCGGAAGAATAAAGAATACAACTTTGTGTATCATGACACGTATCCATTTCAAAACGAAGAGTATAAAAGGGAAAAAATCTTTTGATGAAGTGTCTTGAAAATTTGAGTAGGTGTTTAATGAATACTTGCTTTTATGTGTTTAACGATTACTTAGTTTTCTGGAGAACTGGTTCAGAAAAAATCCTTATGAAAAAAGGATCAGATTCTTACAGCCCATTGAGAGAGTATAGTTTCGTACAGTTACGGTAAAAACATGGTAGAATTGTTTATTTGATATTCATTTCATACGTTTTGTCTATATAATGTGTGCATATTTCCGAAAAGTGCCATGTCAGATCTCCATAAGACTCCTACTAAAGAAGCTACCATCTGCCAAATACATAACAAATCGACTGAAACTTCCTGGCAGATTAAAACTGTGTGCTGGACCGAGACTCGAACTCAGGACCTTTGCCTTTAGCGGGCAACTGCTCTTTGCGCGCGAAAGGCAAAGGTCCTGAGTTCGAGTCTCGGTCCGGCACACAGTTTTAATCTGCAAGTGAACACTCATATCAGTGCACACTCCGCTGCAGAGTGAAAATCTCATTCTGGAAACAAATCGATTCTTCGTCGACAGAGTCGATACAATTGGAGCGAGTCCAACCTAGATGAACACTTTCCGAGTTTACTAGCAGTGCGTTACAGGCGATGGTCAGTCAGCAACTATGGGTTAGTAAGAATATAATGTGGCTACCGGTAACAGTAGCTGTTTTCTCTCTTTTTTCCGAGTGTAACCTCAAGTCGTACATAGTAAAACTACCAACGTTCCGGTTGTTAATGCTGGCAGTCCTTGACCCTGCTGGAGGCTGCCTGCAGTAGCGACCGAAACATCGGAAGGTTCATCACATATGACGCGGTCACATATACGGAACTATTTTATTGAAATGGTCGCCAAACACGAAAGCCGACGCTCTTACAGCTAAAAAAAAAGAAAACAGCTCTAAGCACTATAGGACTTAACATCTGAGCTCATCAGTCCCCAAGACTTAGAACTACTTAAACCTAACTAGTCTAAGGACATCACACACATCCATGCCCGAGGCATGATTCGAACCTGCGACCGTAGCAGCCGCGTGGTTCCGGACTGAAGCGCCTAGAACCGCTCGGCCACAGCGGCCGACCCACTGGGTGAGATTGACCGGTGGCGTATTTCAGGAATGCGGCGCTGGAGAGCAGCTCGTGCTACTTGTGAGGAAGGTCTTCTGTGAGCAAGCGTGGTGCAAAAGCGTTGCTGGTATTTTAGTACTAATACTGCAGAAAAAAATCACATTCTCTGTTCTGGTAAACGGAAAAATTTTATCGTGTAGTTACATAATTATATCATTAAGGCTTAGTTTGCACAATATAGACGCAGTTTTATCACCGCAAGGTTGACAAATATGTAGGCATGAAGCTGATCTACTATGGCTGTCGATGTCGCTACCCGTTGAGTGCCCACACTCCTCGAAATCGCTACCTGCGGACAGAAGTCGGGGTGGTCCATCTCTCCCTGACAGTCGGGAGACATGGACCAGTGTTAGTTGACAGATATGGACCACGTGTCTTAATGTGGGTGTGACGGAGCGCAATTAAATTTAGCTTCAAGGCATGACACACTGAATACGGCCGCAGTTCCAGATTATGCTTATTTGTCGGAAGATACGTCTTTGCCAACAAATGGAAGAGCATAAACTCACACACAGGCTAACCAACAGCTTCAAAGCTCGTCAAAACGCCTAGTGATCGAAAACACATCAAAAGTAAATAGTTAGCTGTATAAGTCAAATTTCTTCACTGACTCGATTTTGCACTTGAGTCCTTGTAAATCAAAAACGTCCAAGATTTCCACTTCAAAACTAACCACTCCTAAACCAACACAGACAAAACTTTTGGAAGAAATGTCACCTATTCCTTATATTGATAAAACCATGAATTTTAAGAGGAAGGCAGCAACTGTATCTAGTAAATTGTACCTATTGTTTTGGAGTAAAATATTTTATGGTAAAATTCTGCATTCACTACAACGTATTCCAAATAAAAATGTGTAATTTTAATTTAATCTTTTCTTCATGTATAGTCATTTTTATATGGCCTTTCTCTCTCTGTACACTGGTCTATGTCACCCATACCTGTGGTTGAGGTGCACCACTCATGTATATTTTCACTTTATCATATCTGCTGTGTATTAAGTGGGAGTGTCTCAGTAATATATTGTACTTAAGTTTGTATGAAATTCTATGCAGATAAACCGCCAGAGGTAAAAAAAGTTAAAAAAAAACACCCTAATTTTATGCTGAAGAAAAAAATAGGTCCAACTCTCCTGACTTAACCTGTTAAACCGAAAATTCTTTAAGTGAAGCCGTGAGGTTTGATCATAGCGCTTATCTGGAATAAGACCAGACGAACCGCTGGAGGATTAAATATTAACGACGCTGAGTGCTTCACCCAGCAGAACGTGGCAGAAGGTCTTCGGCGGTGACACAATCGCGCGTCAGATAAATTACATGTCACTCTTGCATAAGCCGCCAACAGCACGTTATCTGTGGTCGACAAATATCGCCGACCACTTTAATTCCACAATAACCGCCAACGGTACATTAATGACCTGCTGGAGCTGAAAGCCATACAAACAAGTTTCTTTCTATTTCGATATCTATGTCCAGTTTTATGAAAATTATTTTGCATACACATCGCATACGAAGAGTAGTTTCCGTGCATCTCCTACCACGCTTAGTACGCCGAGATGTTGTTCACCTCAAACATTTCATTTATTGTTTTTATATCAGGGACAGTGATGGAAATTCAGAAAAAGGGTATCGCGCTATGCGAGAAAGTAGCAAACAGAAAAGCATACGTCAGAGGGTGGCAAAACCCTTTCGTCCGGAGCTGAGCGAAAACTTCATCTTCAATGTGGCGAGTACATTCGGTACAGGTATACGAATTAAGTAGATAATTGTAAAACAGTGCCACAGTGTATAAGAATCATTACGTTCGAGAATGAATTAAAAGCGTCGTCTTGAGAATGGCAACTACACTCCGCATAGGTGCGTTCGCCCAGGGTGATCTGTCCAAGGGAGACTGAGCCCCCTTCAGTATCCCCTGCAGCCGGACCACCACAAGGTGCCTGAAAACCTCTGCAGGGTAAGGAGTCTACGTAAGTTCTATTGCGCAACTCACACACATTCTACAGCTTGCTGCTGCAACTATCAATGAGGGCTGACGTAGCGCTCGTATTCGAAAATGACTTTAGTCAGTTGCAATATGCTTATTGTTTGATGTTTTCCTGTGTCTGGTTAATTTGTGCTGAACATAAACTGATACTTATTACTACACTACCCGTTACTTTTTGTGATGTTTAAAGATATTTTGTTGCATGTCTGGATAAACAGACATTTTTTGCCAGGGTACATATGTATTTCATCTTGCACTTGCTTCCTCTCACGCTCTCAGCTTCCCACTTCATAGCCTCTCTTTCTTCCACCTGCGTTCCCACACTCACTTTCTTTTCCACCTGCCGACTGCGGATCTCCATCCTCTACAAGCCTCCTACACCTCCCTCTCCTCCGCCTTCTGTCTGTTCATCTCTTCGTATTTAATTGTATTGCCATCTATCTGTATGTTTTATACTTCTTATACAGCATATGTTATTGTGTTTTTATGTATTTGTTTAAACATCTGTATGAAGTATAAAATGATGTGCATTGCAATACGCTAAATAAATAAATAAATAAATAAATAGATTTCTTCATAGCCCCCTCTCTCTATCCACCCCCCTCCCTCTACCCGTCTTTGCCTCTACACACTCTCTGTCCATCTCTTCCTACACTCCCCCCCCCCCATCTCTCTTTCCCCTTCTTCTTCTCCTCCTCCTCCTCCTCCTCCTCCTCCTCCTCCTCCTCCTCCTCCTCCTCATCTCTGCCCGTCTCCTTCTTCCCCTCTCTCTGTCCATCCCCTTCTCCCCCTCTCTCTGTCCATCCCATCATGCCCTTCTTTCTCTGTCCACTGCCTACTCCACCACCTCCCTCTCTCTCTCCACCTCATCCTCCACCACTGTTCATCTCCTCTTCCCCTTTCTCCTTGTCTGTCAATCTCCTCCTAACGCTCTCTTTGTATATTATCTCCTCCCCCTCATCCTATCCATTACCTCCTCCCCTCTGTCTCTGCCTTCCTCCCTGCTCTGTCCATTCCCTATCCCCTGCATCCCCCCCTCAACATATGTCTCCTCTCTCCAACCATTCCCTCCTTCCCCCTCTCTCTGTACATCTCCTCTGCCATTTCTAACCATCCCCTCCTGCCAACCCTCTCTCTGCTCATACCTCTCTATCCATCTCCTCCTGTCCCCTCTCTGTGTTCACACCCTCTTCTATCCATCTCAACCATCACCCAGTTGTGCAGACGATACTACTGCAACACAGCGTACCGAGCAGGGTAGCACAGTGGTTAGCACACTGGACTCGCATTCAGGAGAATGATACTTCAAACCCACGTCCGGCCGTCCTGATTTAGGCTTTCAGCGATTTCCCTAAACTGCTTGAGGTAAATGCCAGGACGGTTCTTTCTAAAGGGCACGTACCCTTTCCTTCTCCATCCTTCCCTAATCCCAGCTTGTGCTCCATCTCTAATGACCTCATTGTCCACGGGATGTTAAACACTAATCTCCCTCCTCATCCAACACAACATGCCTCTCGTGCAGGGCAGCCTAGATATCGGGGGCTGGAAAATCGTTCCTTGCCCCTGACTTCAGGCTGCCCTGGAAATCAGATCGATAAGGCAGGCCAGTTCTACAGGAGGGACAAAAAAACACTTTTTTGCGCATGTCTCTGCACTAACAATACTGTAACTCGTGAAGTTTGCTGTTTGTGTGCCAAATTTGGTAGAAATAGGTACATGGGTTTGGGAAAATATCCGACATACATACATATATACACATGTGATACAATCATTCAATGAAAAGTTACGACCTGCTTTAGTTTCTAGATAAAATTCTTGTATGTGTGCCAGCAATGAAAAATAAATGTCTGGAGTTCTTAGAGCCAAGTTAGGCCATTCAAACAGGAAATTGGTGTTCGCCCGTACACTCTATTTGTGAGATACACAGCTAAATCGGGTGTGGAGATGGGGAGTCGTTGTTACCTGATTCTTTATTTTGAGCTTCCCTTTTGCCTTTGAAGTGGCCTAACTACTGCCACTGGCTGCTGTTCCAGAGATGCCCTCACCCCGAGAATCTCCGCCAGAGGAGGCAGCCACCCCCGCATGCAGTGACCGTGCCACGCCCCCGCCAGAGGCGGACGCCGACCCAGACGACGGGCGTCTCTTCAATGCCACCACCCGAAATGCCAGGGGAGCCGCTGACAACCACAGGTAAGTCTAGCTACTGGCCAGTAGAGAGGGAGAAATTCACATTATCCTTTTCATTTACGAAATCAGCTATAGCGGTCAGTCAGATTCGTGTGAATATTAAAATTTTTCTGGCGACGTTTCGGCATTGCAGCCGTTCGTTCTGCACCACACGTCACGAGCTCTCAACTAGGCACCTGCCAGCCATCTTCATGTGACTCATCAAATCCTGAAGAAGACTTCCCCCCTCCAGTAACTCATCAGCGCGCTGTGTGTATTCTGTGCATGGACTAAGACAGAGGGCCGGCCGCGGTGGCCGTGCGGTTCTGGCGCTGCAGTCCGGAACCGCGGGACTGCTACGGTCGCAGGTTCGAATCCTGCCTCGGGCATGGATGTGTGTGATGTCCTTAGGTTAGTTAGGTTTAAGTAGTTCTAAGTTCTAGGGGACTTATGACCTAAGATGTTGAGTCCCATAGTGCTCAGAGCCATTTGAACTAAGACAGAGGGACCGCAGTACACAGGAAGCAGCGCCCTCGCTGACGGAAATGCAGAACCCAACTGTCCTCATGGTTGCTGCTCGCCGTGGCCATCGGCTCACCCTGTCATTTGGAACAAATAGTGGAAATTATGGGATGACATGCATTATCCAAGTAGCACCTGGTATCACTGTTCATCAGATTTTCAAATGGTTCAAATGACTCTGAGCACTATGGGACTTAACTGCTGAGGTCATCAGTCGCCTAGAACTTAGAACTACTTAAAGCTAACTAACCTAAGGACATCACACACATCCACGTCCGAGGCAGGATTCGAACCTGCGACCGTAGCGGTCGCGCGGTCCTAGACTGAAGCGCCTAGAACCGCTCGGCCACACCGGCCGGCTCATTAGATTTTCTGCCATGTATATTTCCATCGGCTCTTCAATATTGAAGTCATAAAAAGATGTTTCTGTAGCCATAAATTAATGGAAACTAGAGGTTCTGCGTCACCTCAGGTCCATTCATAACAACATTCAAATCACTATGGAAATAGAAAAAGATGGCTGTCTGTCTTTTTTGTATGTTTCGATTAGGCAGAGTATTAAAGGACCTGATCAAAATCAAAAGCAAGTTTAAATCTAATCATGGCATCCTTAATTCAGATGACTTAGGGAAGAAGTTAAAGACATGCAAACCCCTAGTGCGCCGGCCTGAGTGGGCGAGCGGTTCTAGGCGCTACAGTCTGGAACCGCGCGACCGCTACGGTCGCAGGTTCGAATCCTGCCTCGGGCATGGATGTGTGTGATGTCCTTAGGTTATTAGGTTTAAGTAGTTCTAAGTTCTAGGGGACTGATGACCTCAGATGTTAAGTCCCATAGTGCTCAGAGCCATTTGAACCATGCTGTCTCCATAACTACGAAAGTGCTGTCGCTGCAAGAATTTGTGCACGAACTGACCTCTCAATTATAAAAAATGGTTCAAATGGCTCTGAGCACTATGCGACTTAACTTCTGAGGTCATCAGTCGCCTAGAACTTAGAACTAATTAAACCTAACTAACCTGAGGACATCACACACATCCATGCCAGAGGCAGGATTCGAACCTGCGACCGTAGCGGTCACGCGGTTCCAGACTGAAGCGCCTTTAACCGCACGGCCACACCGGCCGGCTCCTCTCAATTATATCCCATACATACTCGGTGGTATTCTTCAGGCGATGCGGGTGTCCAAATCATTCGCTGGAATTGTCCAAAATATTCTTCAAATTAATCATGAACAACTGTGGCCTGGTGCATTGACATTCATAAAAATTCCATCGTTGTTTGGCAACAAGAAGGCCACCATGAATGGCTCCAAATGGTCACCAAGTAGCCGAACATAAGCATTTGCAGTCAACAAGTTCCATGCAAACACAGCCCACACAGATATGTAGCCACCACCAGTTTGCACATTGCCTTGTTGGGAACTTGGCTTCTTGAGATGTGCGCAATACTCGGACTCTACAATCGGCTCTTATGAACTGAAATCGGTAGTCGTCTAACCAGGCTACGGTTTTCCAGTCCGTCTGGGTCCAATCGGTGGGATCACCAGCATAGGCGAGGCGCTCCAGACATCGTCGTGCTGTTAGCAAAGGCACTCGCGTCTGTCTTCTACTGCCACAGCACATTAACACCAAATTTCGCCACGCTGTCCCAGCGGGTACGTTCGTTGTAAGCTCCACATTGATTTCTGCTTCATTTCACGCAGTGCTGCTTGTCTGTTAGCACTGACAACTCTATGAAAAGGCGCTCCTCTCGGTCGTTAAGTAGAAGCCCTGACTGGAGGTAATGTAGCGCCTGCAATTTGGTTTACTCTGCTCTGACACTGTGGATCTGAGTACTGAATTACCTAGCGTTTTCGAAAATGGAATGTCCCACTACCATTCCGCGTCCAAAGTGTTGCATCCCGTCGTGCGGCCATAATCGTGTCGGAAACCTTTCCACATAAATCGTCTGAGTATAAATGACAGATCCGGCCAATGCGCCGCCCTTTTATACCTTGTGTACACGATACTACCACCGTATGTATATTTTGATATCGCTAACCCATGACTTTTGTCACCTCAGTGTACACTGCCGGACAACAGATGTGAAACAATCAGAAGAGGAGATGCATACGAAATGAAACTTCAAGAGTTGACAGGATAATTTTTGTTATTTCAGTGAATACAAAATCGAGTCAAATTTACAAAGAACTTATCAGTATGAGCTCTCTTAGCAGTATGACGTTGCAACCCGTCTTGTATCGGTCTTTGTACGGATTGGATTGGGAATTGTCTCACAAAGTCGCTGTACCCTTTCCAGAGGCACGCTGGCCCACACCTCTTGTACTTATTCCTTCATGTCCTGAATACTGGCAGTGAGACAGAGCTGACGTCCGAGGTCGTCCCACACGTTATGTCGTGGGCAGATCTTGCGATCTTGCTAGCTACTGGATTACCTCAGTGTCAAGCAGAAAGCTCAAAAGCACGTGTCTCATGCGTGGACGAGCGTTTCCCTGTTGAGACATGGCATCACGATAGTGTGGCATGCCATGTAACTTGTGAGGATGCAGGATCTCCATATACGTGCTGCCGTACCTTCCAAGTTCCCTCGATCACTTCCACTCGTGACCCGAAGTCATATTCAATGGCTCCCCACACAATGGCGCCGAGAGTAACACCGTTGTGCCACTCTAAAGCATACGAAGAATGAATGGCAGACGTAGTCCCAGTCGATGGTCATCCGGGTAGGACTGAACCATGATTCATCACTGAACACAATACGACGCCACACATCAGCAGTCCATGCTCCCGAGCCAGGGCACCACCCCAAACACAGCCGTACGTGTTGTGGTGTTACCATCAGCCTAAGCATGGGTCGGTAATACTGTAATCCGCTGCCACTAGTGTCCAAACTAGTGCTGTGGGATGTTGCAGGGAGTCCACAACTTGGTCTCAGAGGGTAGGCACAGATGGGAATGGGTCACCAGGAGTTTGGTGCACAACACGGCGATCCCCCTTGCAGTCGACCACCACCGCGAGTATGCCTGCCCTCACACGCCATGCAGTCCAACATTGGGCCACTGTCACATCCGAATGCCACACCAATCTGGATATTGCACGATTTGATCAGCTGTTCAAATGCAGCCTACAATAAAGCGCCCTCCAAACTGTGTTAGGTGATAATAATGCTGCCTCACATGAGTACGAGGCATATCCATGTGATCACTGAACATCTAACGCTGCACGCTCTTGTCCGAATGCCACACCAATCTGGATATTGCACGATTTGATCAGCTGTTCAAATGCAGCCTACAATAAAGCGCCCTCCAAACTGTGTTAGGTGATAATGCTGCCTCACATGAGTACGAGGCATATCCATGTGATCACTGAACATCTAACGCTGCACGCTCTTGTATACCATACCAGGACTAATGCACTGGGGCGGCTGTTCTATCTGTCACAAAGAATTGCAACTCTAATCATTTACATGTGTACATGTACAATGTTACATTGGCGTCCGACCATGAATCCTGGGTGATTCACTTTATTTTGAGGCAGTGTAAAACGGCCAAGAAAATCTGTGCACTTTAAGGTAGGCAACCCAACTTACCTCATCCATCTCGGCTGCAGGTGATGTAGGCTCGGTTGCGTGTTTTAAGGTGCATGACATATTTTCAGGCCAGTTCCCTGTTGCTCACACTGTATTTGATGAGGCATGTTTTCTGTCACAACTGTCAGATGCCTGCATTGTCACACAGAGATTTGCGACATTTCACACCAAGCAACCAGTGGCACAACTGAGGCGACGAGCGCCCAGAACAGACATCGTTTTTATGCCTGATCCTGTCATCAGTCAGTTTCATATCGCTAATTAGCTTGTTTCTTCTTCTATTTTATTCTTTATTTTTTTTTCTTTATTGAAATTCAATTCCCCATCCGGGGCGGGCTGACGGCAGTATCTTTTATTGAGACCACACATTTTTAAAACGCAATTAAACATTGCAACATTTGAGTAACTTCTTTTTGTACGATAAAATTCAACACATGCAACAACAACCAGTTCAACAGCGTCGCATTGCTTGGAACAGTAACTGGATGTCACCTCCACTGCTCATTGCCAGTTAATGTAAAGCCGTTAGAAATGAAACAACTAATATAAAACATATCTTTTACACTTTCGCCTCCTTAGTGCACCTGGCATAACGACAGTGGCTCCATCTAGTAGCCGATAACTAGAAATAAGCACTGGAACTGTTGCTCATCGTAGTCTAAACTGAATCAAAAATGTTCAAATGTGTGTGAAATCTTATGGGACTTAACTGCTAAGGTCATTAGTTCCTAGTTGCACACTACTTAACCTAAATTATCCTAAGGACAGACACACACACACCCATGCCCGAGGGAAGACTCTAACCTCCGCCGGGACCAGCCGCACAGTTCATGACTGTAGCACCTGAGACCGCTCGGCTAATCCCGCGCGGCTAAACTGAATCGGCTTATGATTTCTTTTGATACACCACCGCCTCTATTTCATTTTAGTGCCGTCTAATACTTTCTTCTTCTTCCTCTTCTTGCTACCTCTCCCTCCCTTTTGCCCTTTTCTTCTGCCCTTCTTCACTTTTATCGCGTGGCACTGTAAGATGACCCCGCGCTATTGGCGGCATTGCTAACTCTACATCCTGTCACGGCGCAAGGCACTGTCGCGTATTCGTTTTGCGGCCAACTAAAGAAATATTGCTGTCCACAGTTCTCCTTTCCAATCAATTCGGTATCCTCAACATTTCGACAATCGTCTTCGATCCATTTCGCAGAAACTACGTATCTACAGAGAAGTAATTTTGCGTGTTCGCTCTTGTCGTCTTGCCGATATTTAAAGCAGGTCTGGGCATCGTAACAACGAAGTGCACAGTGTTGGGGGAAACTATTACAGGAGGAAGAGGGGCTAGGGCAAGCAAAGCGGCCCCGCCGTCCTCGAACTTTATCGGCGGGAAGAAGATTTATTGGGAGGTGCGGGACCGCCTCTCTGAAAAGCTCATAGATAATAAGACGTTGCGTTAACTTAACACAAGCAGTAAGTTTTGTTATGTTAAGCTTTCAGATACCGTTACTTTACTGTAGCTGTACAGAATGGATCAAATTAAAAACTTCCTCTGTATTTTTGAACATCATCCCCACTCATCAGCTGAGTACCTAACTCATTCAGCTATTACTGCGAAAAAGGTGTTCAAACGCAAATATCTTCCAAAACAAGGAAAGCGAGTGATGTGGCGCGATAGTAAGAAGAAAGAAGAAAGAAAGAAACTGCACTCGCATCTGGGAGGACGGCGGTTCTAACAGCCTTCCGGTCATCCAGATCTGGGTTTTCCGTGGTTTCTTTTATTGGCTTAAGGTAACCGGCGGGGTAATGCCTTCGGAGAGAACGTGGCTGGCCTCTTTAGAAAACGTGACTGACCTCTTTCTCGTGCTTCCCCGCTGAGACCTTGTGGTGCATCTCTAACAGCCTCCACGTCGAACTGAGTCACACCCTAATAGTCTTGTTATTGACTCTTGAAGTTTTCCCGGCGTATCGAATATTCCACAAGATGTCGGGATTGCAGCCGGATCTCATCGACTTCTTTCCACGATATTTCGGCTGATACTGTCAAACACTCGCCTGAAGATGGCTGTAAGGTTGTCAGCCGAAATATCGTGGAAAGAAGTCGATGAGATCCGGCTGCAATCCCGACATCTTGTGGAATAGTCTTGTTATTCTTACTTTTAACCAGTGGAACAATCCGACCTGGAGCAGATCCTCGTACTGAAGCAGTACTCGCAATTAGTCGCGCAAGTGATGTGTATGCGGTCTCCTTTACAGATGAGCTGCACTTTCCTAGAATTCTCTCAGTAAACCGAAGTGGGCGGTTCAGCTACCCCACAAAGCGTGTCCGTTTGCAACGTCATGCCTATACATTTAAACGACGTGGCTGTGTCAAGCAGCACACCACTAATAATACAGTAATCGAACAATACAGCATTGTTTTTCCTACTTATCTGCATTCTTACGTTGTTTCACTCTTAGATCGAGCTGCCACTCATCACAGCAAATGGAAATTCTAGTCAAATCTTCCTATACCCCTACAATTACTCAGCGATAACACTTATGTCTTGATTGAAATATAAGTAACTGGTGCAGTGTTCATTATTTAAATCATGAATGACACAGTTGCAGACTTTCCCAAAACATCTAATACGATGCACGAAATTAACACTAAAGTCTGTTGACATTAAAAACCTGCAATGTGTTAAAATACGCTTTAAAAGTGACAGAACAGTGCAATCTCTAGTCAAAATCGGTTACAAATGATTTAGTATGTGTAATGATGTCAGAAGTTCATTGACAGGATTTAGCCGTTCAGTTATCATATCCGAACATTTCGTAAACAGAAAACAACACCTGGGAACAGGCACGTGGTACTATCAGTTGCTTAATGGACGACACTTGTACAGAGACAAAAGAGAAACGTTATCCGGGTAGCCAGAGATTAGGGACCATAAATCCACAGACTTATTCCGTCAGATAAACTCACTTCTCAGAAGTGTTTTCATTGAGCGACTTTTTTTTACGTCTGCGAACAGTAAAGCGTTCCCACGTACTCTGCATTCAGCTGCAGCCTTATCGGGGAAGATTTTTTGGCTAAAACGTTCAGTTTAGACACTTTAATCTCTTCGAATACAAGCCATTGGTCTGAAGTCCAACAATTACCCCCGCGCAACTCACTGCAATGTTGTCTACAATACATTTTTCTGTGGTTAGTTTAGCATTCTTCACAAAGAAAATGTTAGAATTTCTGGAGAGAGACTCAAGGAGTGTAACAGCACGTTATCCTAGCAACGGCCCACACAGCCAAGTAGTAAACTCAGAAACATGAGGCAAAATTAAACTCTAGTTACGTTACACACATGGCGTGAACGTGCCTCGTTTAAAGTTAAGATTATCCTTAAAACTAGTAAATTAAGGAACGAGTCAAGTGATAAGAACAATCTTAAAGTATCATCAAAGATCCTGTTACAAATCCTAATGAATGTGTAAACACACGTACAGGCTTCATAGCTTAAAAAGCTTAGAGTAAATTGGAGTTCTCCATGTAGTGTTTTATCCCTTTGTTGTTCACATTTTACACACTCCAGTCAAAATGCAGGATACCATTTCCAACAGTACAGTAATCACAATTCGGAGAGGGTGTTAACGTTACTAGATGTTTTGAAGGTCATCTAGTACGCTATTAATCTGTCAACGGAGTAAGCTTCCTTCCGCTTTGCGGCTGAAGTCATCACTACGTAACGATTACCATTCTTTTTTAGTATTATATATATATATATCAGCCTTCTGAGTGCGTGACGAATATTACAGTAGGTGCGAGTTATTTGTACGTTTTTGGCAATCTGGTTAGCCCGTTCGCTGCCACTTACGCCGATGTGGCTCGATATCCAAGGATAACAGATCGATTTATGGAGATCTTTCGAAAGCAAAATTTATTTAATGACAAGTTTCGAATGTCAAGCATCCATTTTCAGGATTCAGTTAACGGTCTATTTACTCTGAGGGAGATGCTATATATGTAAAGGGCCAAGGGAAAAAAAACCCTGCGATAGTCTGGTCGGGTAGTAAAAGCAGTAGCGCTTTTGTTGCCATCTGCGACAGATCATGCAGGGGTAGAGTGGTTGCTAGTTTTGGGTATTGTGCAGTGCTCGGTACCGTTGTCATTACTTAGGTCGTCATAAAGAGCTTCAGTCCTTTCGAGGAGGGGTACTGCTGGGCTGGATACCTGTCTAGCCTCCTGACCCAGCTGCAGCGTCTGTACCTGTAACAAGCCAAGACTGTCATATAAGTGCTCGACTGGTCATAAATCGATCACTGTTTAAGGGTTTTGGTTGGGTTTGTTTGCGTTTAGTATTCAATACGGCTTCCCTGCATTGCCGGTACCGACCGAGATGGCGCAGTTGTTAGCACACTGGACCCTCATTCGGGAGGACGGCGGTTCAATCCCGCGTCCGGCCATCCTGGTGTAGGTTTTCCGTGATTTCCCTAAATCGCTTCAGGCAAATGCCGGGATGGTTCCTTTGAAAGGGCACGGCCGACTTCCTTCCCTAATCCGATGAAACCGATAATCTCGCTGTTTGGTCTCCTCCCCCAAACAACCCGATCCAACCCATTGCCGGTAGATCGGCTAGTTTACACCTGGCAGTGCCAGTTAATTTTGCTGTGCTGCAGAGGTTCATCATTATTTGTTATGTTTGTGTGTTGGTGTTATCGATAGGAGGTTAACTGTCCCTAAGTAGTAGTATTTTAGGGCGGTTGTCTAGTGCCCTAGCCGGGTTTATATCTCGCACGTAACAGCAGGGATTGCAATATGACACAGCATTCAAAATAATTTACAGTATAAACCTGCATCTAAAATTTTAGTGCCGTGCTGATAACAAAAAAAAATCATCTTTTCTTGTGCCTTTGTCCCGTGTCGGCATGGTTTTAACAGTTTTTGCACCTTTAATTTAAGGGGTTGCCGGATGCCCCTCCCATGCCACCCCGGTTTGCGTATCGTGCAAGTGAGGCAGAACTTGGCTACCAGCCCGGTACTCACTTGCTAGGGCGTGGGAAACCGCCTAACAGCCGCATTCGGGCTGGCCGGCACCCCGACATACGCCGTTAATCAGCTGGCGGATTCGACGCGGCGCAAGAGAACCTCCACGTCTCAGAAGCGGCGCATTAGCATGCACGGCCATCCGGGTGGGTGTACTCATAACAAAAAAAAGGTAATGACGGATGTAAATCGCTGGTAAGACAGTATAAACAGTTATGTCGATCGTCCATTCAGAAATTAAATACTAGCTCCTTCTTCTTGTGATGGCTCTGGTACGTAAAGAGGTCATTACTGTGGACTTGATTGGTAGGAAGGACACAGCACGTCGTCTTTGGCGCAGAGTCGAGAGATGTGGAAGAACTTCGGGCCTGCCCCGGGGGAGTATTCTGGGGTTCTCGTTACGGCACATTAAAGACCTGAGATGCAAGATTAGTAATAACCTCACACTTTTGTAAATGATGCAGTGACCTATGATGGAGTACGGTCAGAGAAAATATGCAAAAACATTCAGTCGTTCCTTGATAAGATTTCAGTCTGGTACAAAGATTGGCAAGTTATCGTAATTAAGACATGTTACTTTCTGAACCTCAGAACACTAAATATCGTAACATCCTGAGACTACAATAACAATGAGTCACAGCTGGAATTGGCCGACTCATAAAGGAAGCTGGGAGAATTTGTATGGGTATGAAATGGAATAATCACATATCCTCAAGCCGGCCGCTGTGGCCGAGCGGTTCTAAGCGCTTCAGTCTGGAACCGCGCGACCGCTAAGGTCTCAGGTTCGAATCCTGCGTCGGGCACGGATGTGTGTGATGTCCTTAGGTTAGTTAGGTTTAAGTAGTTCTAAGTTCTAGAGGACTGATGACCTCAGATGTTAAGTCCCATAGTGCTCAGAGCCTTTTGAACCATTTGAACATATCCTCAGTCGTAGATAAATCAGGTGGCAGACTTCGTACAAGTGGGTAGAATACTGGGAAAATGTTCAGTCTACATAGGATGTTGATTACAAAACTCTCGTGGGACCCGTCACAGAACATAGCTCAACAGTGTGCGACGTGTGCCAAATATTACTAATGGGGGGGGGGGGGGGGGTAGAGAACGTACGCAAACGCAAATGACAGCATGGATGGGGATAGGTTCTTTTTACTTGTAGAGAAGCATCACGTAGACGCTAGATAGCCTGCAACAGCAATCTGTCCCATGAAAGCCTCCTTACCAAGTCACAAGAACCTCTGCTAAGTGAGGAATCTAGAAATATACCAGGGGCAGTCAAATGAAAACGAGACATGGGAAAAAATAACTACAAAAGTAATAACTTCAAAAGTAATCGCCATAATTGTTAATGCATTTATCCCACCGTCACACTAGACAGTCAGTGCCTTACGGAGAAATATGTACACTTGCCTGTGGAACAATGACTGTATCCAGCTGTGCACCCCTTGGACCACGCAAATCGACGACCACGAATGTATTTCTTCAGGACTCCAAAAAAGGTTGAAATTGCATGGAGAGAGATTTGCACTGTATGGAGGATGTGTGAGGACTTCCCAGCGAAACTTCTGCAGCGTAGTCGAAACAACCTCGGCAGCACGTGGGCAGGCATTATCCTGCTAAAGAATCTGCCGTCCGTCAACGTTCCTGGGGTACCGGACTCGACATGGACACTGTGTAAAAACTGAAGGGCGCCATAAACTTCAAACGCCCAGGAATGTTGACGGACAGAATCTCAATCAGTTGCAGGAAAATGCCCGCCGGCATGCTACGCTGCAAAAGTTTCGCTGGAAAGCGCTTCCACCTCCTCCATACAATCCCGATCTCTCCACATTTACATATTTTTGGAACCTTGAAGAAAAACGTTCATGACCGTCGATTTGCTTCGGACGAAGAAGTGCACGCGTAGATGCAGCCATGGTTCCGCAGGTAACCGCAGACATTTTGCCATGAATGCACTGACCGCCTTGTCTCACAGTCGGGGAAATGCTTTAACAATTACTGTGTTTTCTTTTGATATAGAGAACAGTGTACTCCATTTTATCCCATCTGTCTCGCTTTCATTTGATTGCCCCTTATATTACAATCCCCTACGTGCCGTTCGCATAGCGAGTATGATTGGCCGGTTAAGATTACCGTTTATTGCTTTTGGAGCAATTTTAATACCACACTTTTATGTCACGACTACTATGCTTTTAGATACAGATTTATACTGCAAATTCTTTTAAATAATGTTCACTTGCAAAGCATTTTTCAAGTGAGAGATGTACTAGGAGAGGATCCGGGACTGGCCATTGTTTATGGCACTGTAAGCGGCGACAACTGTGATTAGAAAATGGGTGCTAGGATTCCGAACTGGACCTTAGGTAAATTTTACTGTGCAAGTTAGCCTCTGTGCTGGAAACTACAGGTTGACTACAGTCAAACTTTCGCTACTTGAGCCAGTACAGACGGAAAACTGTTTACCGTATGGTTACCTGGTTTTATAGGAAGATGTATAGACTGTACGCTACATGATTTGACCTGCTAGTAGTGTTAGTGTCATGATTTGCCGTTAGGCGCCGGTATTGGTACGGCAACGTAGGTTTGAAACACAAGGATTCAGTAGATGTCATGTACGCGTACAGAAAAATGGAAGAACGCAGTTTCAGAAAAACTGGATGAGTTATTTAAGAGAACGAGCTTACAAACTGAGCAAGTCAGTAATGCGTTGGTCCACCTGTGATCCTTATGCAAGCACTTATTCGGCTTGGCATTGACAGAGTGGTTGGATGTCTTTCTGAGGGATATCGTACCAAATTCTGTCCAACTACCGAATTAGATCGTCAAGGTTCCGAGCTGGTTGGACGGCCCTCCCCATAATGCTCCAAACATTCTCAGTTGGGGAGAAATCCGGCGGCCTAACTGACCAAGGCAGGGTTTGGCAAGCACGGAGACAGGCAGTAGAAACTCTCGCCGCGTGCGCGTGGACATTATCTTGCTGAAATGTAAGCCCACGACGTCTTGTCATGAAGGGCTACAAAACAGGACGTAGACTATCGTCAGCGTAGTGCTGTACTGTGGTGTGCCGTGGATGGCTACAAAAGCGGACCTTCTATGAAAAGAAATGGCGCCCCACCATCACTCCAGGATGATGGGCCGTGTGGCAGGGGACAGTCAGAGTTGTATCCCACCGCTGTCCGGGGCGATTCCAGACACATCTTAGTTTATCACTGGGGCTCAGTTCGAAGCGGAACTCATCTCTGAAGACACTCTTACTTCAGTTGTGTCTGGTGCCGCTGCAATGGGCTACCTGGAGTACAGAGGAGAACGATAAATGGTCGTTGTGGTCACTGTAGCACGGGCGACTGAATCTCTGACAAATTCAGTGGCGCCAGACGAATGTAGAATGGCACTGAAGCATCGATCCAGTGTTTTGGGCCCTTGAACCCCACGATCCACCCACCCATGCATCCACGAGCGGCTGCAGTGAGTGAGACTACACTACAGGCCATTAAAATTGCTACACCACGAAGATGACGTGCTACAGACGCGAAATTTAACCGACAGGAAGAAGATGCTGTGATATGCAAATCATTAGCGTTTCAGAGCATTCACACGAGGTTGGCACCGGTGGCGACACCTACAACGTGCTGACATGAGGAAAATTTCCAACCGATTTCTCACACACAAACGGCAGTTGACCGGCGTTGCCTGGTGAAACGTTGTTGTGATGCCTCGTGTAAGGAGGAGAAATGCGTACCATCACGTTTCCGAGTTTGATAAAGGTCGGATTGTAGCCTATCGCGATTGCGGTCTATCGTATCGCGACATTGCTGCTCGCATTGGTTGAGATCCAATGACTGTTAGCAGAATGTGGAATCGGTGGGTTCAGGAGGGTAATGCGGAACGCCGTGCTGGATCCCAACGGCCTCGTATCACTAGCAGTCGAGATGACAGGCATCTTATCCGCATGGCTGTAACGGATCGTGTAGCCACGTCTCGATCCCTGAGTCAACAGAGGGGTACGTTTGCAAGACAACAACCATCTGCACAAACAGTTCGACTACGTTTGCAGCAGCATGCACTATCAGCTCGGAGACCATGGCTGCGGTTACCCTTGACGCTGCATCACAGACAGGAGCGCCTGCGATGGTGTACTCAACGAGGAACCTGGGTGCACGAACGGCAAAACGTCATTTTTTTCGGATTAATCCAGGTTCTGTTTACAGCATCATGATGGTCGCATCCGTGTTTGGAGACATCGCGGTGAACGCACATTGGAAGCGTGTATTCGTCATCGCCATACTGGTGTATCACCCGGCGTGATGGTATGGGGTGCCATTTGTTACACGTCTCGGTCACTTCTTCTTCGCACTGCCGGCACATTGAACAGCGGACGTTATATTTCAGATGTGTTACGACCCGTGGCTCTACCCTTCATTCGATCCCTGCGAAACCCTACATTTCAGCAGGATAATGCACGACCGCATGTTGCAGGTCCTGTACGGGCCTCTCTGGATACAGAAAATGTTCGAGTGCTGCCCTGGCCAGCACGTTCTCCAGATCCCTCACCAATTGAGAACGTCTGGTCAATGGTGGCCGAGCAATTGGCTCGTCACAATACGCTAGTCACTACTCTTGATGAACTGTGGTATCGTGTTGAAGCTGTACCTGTACACGCCATCCAAGCTCTGTTTGACTCAATGCCCAGGCGTATGTAGGCCGTTATTACGGCAGAGGTGGTTGTTCTGGGTACTGATTTCTCAGGATCTATTCACCCAAACTGAGTGCACATGTCAGTTCTAGTATAATATATTTGTGCAATGAATACCCGTTTATCATCTGCATTTCTTCTTGGTGTAGAAATTTGAATGTCCGGTAGTGTATAAACGTGTGTTTGTTGCGTCGGTGTGCCCACAGCCGGCAGGGCGGGCGCGGCCAGCAGCAGAGTTCTAGCAGCTGCTCGCCGTGCTCGACGCCCAGCCAGCGGCAGGGGGCGCTGCGCAGCGCGCGCTCCACGCCGGGGGACCTGGGGTGCGCGGCGTGCGGCGCCTGCGGGGCGCGCCTCCACCCGCAACTGCAGCCGCCCCCGCTGCGCAGCGCGCGCTCATCCCCCGCCGACGTCAGCGGCGGCCGCCCCCAGCAGCAGCAGCAGCCGCCGACGCGCAGGCCGCACGCCGGCCGGCCCGCCTCCTGCCCCGAACACACCAGCGCCGCACCGCCGCCGGCCTCCAGGTATCTGTCTACATTACTGAACAATCAAACAATGGAAAATCCAGGATGTAATGCAACAATACGAGAGAAGGAAAGCTGCTACTCACCATATAGCGGAGATGCTGAGCCGCGATGTTGTTGTTGTGGTCTTCAGTCCTGAGACTGGTTTGATGCAGCTCTCCATGCTACTCTGTCCTGTGCAAGCTTCTTCTTGTCCCAGTACCTACTCCAGCCTACATCCTTCTGAAACTGTTTACTGTATTCATCTCTTGGTCTCCCTCTTCGATTTTTACCCTCCACGCTGCCTTCCAATACTAAAGTAGTGATCCCTTGATGCCTTAGATCATGTCCTACCAACCGATCCCTTCTTCTAGTCAAGTTGTGCCACAAACTTCTCTTCTCCCTATTTCTACTCAATACCTCCTCATTAGTTATGTGATCTACCCATCTAATCTTCAGCACTCTTCTGTAGCACCACATTTCGAAAGCTTCTATTCTCTTCTTGTCTAAACTGTTTATCGCCCATGTTTCACTTCCATACATGGCTAAACTCCGTTACTACTTTAAGTGTCTCATTTCCTAATCTAATTCCCGCAACATCACCCGACTTAATTCGACTACATTCCATTATCCTCGTTTTGCTTTTGTTGATGTTCATCTTATACCCTCCTGCCGCGATAGGCACAATAAAAAGTTCACACAGTCATAACTTTCGGCCATTAAGGGCTTTGTCAGCAGTAGACACACACACATACACACACACACACACACACACACACACACACACACACTCACGCAAGTGCAACTTGCACACACATCTACAGTCTCAGAGAGCTGAAACTGCACCGCGGTCAGCAGCACCAGTGCATGGTGGGAGTGGCGACTGGGTGGGGGTAAGGATGAGGCTTGGGCGGGGAGGGGGAGGGATAGTATGGTGGGAGTGGCGAACAGTGAAGTGTTGCAGTTTAGACGGGGGGTAGGAAAGTGGTGCAGAGGGGGCAGGGGGGTAAGTAGCGGAAAGGAGAGAAATAAAAATAAAAATAAAAATGAAAGAAATTAAAAGACTGGGTGTGGTGGTGAAATGACGGCTGTCTAGTGCTGGAATGGGAATAGGGAGGGGGCTGGATGGGTGAGAACAGTGACTAACGAAGGTTGAGGCCAGGGGGGTTACAGGAACACAGGATGTATTGCGGGGAAAGTTCCCACCTGTGCAATTCAGAAAAGCTGATGTTGGTGGGAAGGACCCATATGGCACAGGCTGTGAAGCAGTCATTGTGATGAAGGGTATCATGTTTGGCAGCGTGTTCAGCTACAGCGTGGTCCACTTGTTCTTTGGCCACAATTTGTCGGTGCCCATTCATGCGGATAGACAGCTTGTTGGTTGTCACACCCACATAGAATGCAGCACAGTGGTTTCAGCTTAGCTTGTAGATCATGTGACTGGTTTCATAGGTAGCCCTGCCCATGATGTGATAGGTAATGTTAGTGACCGAACTGGAGTAGGTGGTGGTAGGAGGATGTATGGGACAGGTCTTGCATTTAGGTCCATTACAGGGGTATGAGCCATGAGGTAAGGGATTGGGAGCAAGGGTTGTGTAAAGATGGACGAGTATATTGTGTAGATACGGTGGACGGCGGAATACCACGGGAGGAGGGGCGGGAAGGATAGTGGGTAGGACATTTCACATTTCAGGGCGCGACGAGAGGTAGTCGAAACCCTGGCGGAGAATGTAATTCAGTTGCTCCAGTCCCGGATGGTACTGAGTTACGAGGGGAATGCTCCTCTGTGGCCGGACTGTGGGACTTTGGGAGGTGGTGGGAGACTGGAAAGATGAGGCACAGGAGGTTTGTTTCTCTCCTTTCCGTTACTTACCCCCTCCCCCTCCTCACCACTCTCCTACCCTCCATCTAAACTGCAGCACTTGACTGTCCCCCACTTCCACCATACTATCCCTTCCCCTCCCCGCCCCAGCCTCCTCCTTACCCCAACCCAGTCGCCATTCCCACCATGCACTGGTGTTGCTGATGGCAGTGTAGTTTCAGCTCTCTGAGACTCCAGAAGCGTGTGCAAGTTGCGCTTGCGTGAGTGTGTGCGTGTATGTGTGTCTACTGCTGACAAAGGCCCTAATGGCGGAAAGCTATGATTGTGTGAACGTTTTATTGTGCCTATCGCGGCTCAGCATCTCCACTATACATTACTGAACAGCTAGCCTCAGCCACCATCCCAGCTGCAGTCTGCCTATTCAAAGACCTTCAAGGACAACAGAAATTTCATGTCCATCAATTTGAAATAATTACAATAAAGTTATGCTATTTTCCTTCTTTTGCGATTGTAATAAAACTGTGGCACTGTCAGTCAATACAGGGACGTTTAATGCTGTTTCTGGGTGACGCTGGGGTTGTAATCCGTTGATGTCACGTATGTTCTAGACTGGATACAGATCTGGTGAACGAGCAGGTCAAGGCAACATGAGGACATTCTGTAGATCATTTTGGTTACAACAGCGAGCTTTATCCTGTTGGACGCAAACCCTGGAATGCTGATCATGAATGGCAGCACAACAGGTCAAATCAAGAGACTGGCGTACAAATTTGCAGTCAGGGTGCATGGGATAACCGCGAGAGTGCTCCTGCTGTCGTACGAAATCCTACCTCAAGTGTGTAACTCCAGGTGTAGGTCCAATCTGTCTAGCACACAGACAGGTTGGTTGCAGGCGATCAACTGGCCTCCTTCTAACCCACACACGGCCATCACTGACACCGAGACAGAACAAGCTCTCATCAAAAAACACAACAGACCCCACTCTGCTCTCCAATGAGCTCTCGGTCGACACTACGGCGGTGGTTTGGGGTCACTTGAATGCACGCTACAGGGCGTCTGGCTCAGAGCTGTCCTTGAAATAAACATCAGATAACCAGGGGCATTGTACCGGTTGCAGTCTGCCTATTAACAACCTTCAGAGGCAACAACGTTCTTCACTACTTCAAGTAACAACATGTAATGTACTTTCTATTCCATCTTTTGCTACTGTAATAAAAGTTTTATTTAGACTATACGAGTTTCGCTTTATTTCAAAGCATCTTCAGTAGTTACTGTAACAGTTTGGGTTTTCTTAGTAAACTATTTGTCGTGATCACAAACAGTTTTTATGTCTTACACTACCATTATTAAACACTGTTAAATTAAGAATCAACTCGCAAATTGCGATTATCGTTTGGCGTCAGCTGAGGAATATTTCAGAACAAATGAAAATATGCACCAGCACAGGACTCGAACTCAGATTTCTCTTTTGTCATGAACTGTGGCCTTAACAACTTCGGCTATCCGACCATGCTTCCAGGAGCGGCCTAAATTTCCATTTGTCGCAGTATCTATTCTCCCTTATGATCACAAGCCAGCGACGAGAGAACCTGGAAGCGTGGTCCAATAGCCGAAGTGGCTAAGGTAACCGCTGCGACAAGCGAGAAATCTGGTTTCGAGTCCCAGTCCAGCACAAATTTTCATTTGTTCTGAAATATTCTACAGATGATGCATAACCATAATCTCAGCTTGGGTGTTCACTCTTAACTTGAATGCAGTTATTGATTGTCATCGCAGTGTCTTAGACAATGCACTCCAGTATTAAATTACAACGATTACTCACTTTTTTTGGATTCTGATTCAATCCTAATGTTCTCTCACACATGGGAACTCGAATTTTAGAACATCGCACTTCTGTAGTTTGTTTTGATATTGCGATATATGATCGTGTGTTTGGTTATCTGCTTCTGTGGGAGCATGTGCTATTCCACTGTGTGTGTGTGTGTGTGTGTGTGTGTGTGTGTGTGGTGTTTGTTTGTTTATATTCTTCAGCTAGTGTGTGCATTATTGTTTCGTTAAAGCCATTTTACTATGATACTGTGGTGAGTGATCCTGACTGGGTGTTGATACTGCTCTTGTGGTGGTCAGAAGGATTGGTATTCATCTTAGAGAGATCATCTGCCGTTTTATTCACGCGCACGTTAATGCTTCACTCCAACATGATAGCACCACAGGAAGGTGGAAAAAGCGAAAGTATCCTTCGATGCCTCAATTCAAGTTCACATTTCGTCGAAGGGTTTTGAACGGTCCCTAGTGGTTCCATCTTGGCACGAGACAAAAAATTTCAGCGGGGCTGCTCTCCAAAGGAATACAATCACGTTCAGCGGGCATGTAGCCTCATAATGTCCTTAGACAAGGGCTGACAAGTCCGAAAGTGACAGCAGAGTCAAACGTTGCCAAGAACATCTACCTGTTGCTGATCGCACTGCGAACTATCGCTTTCGACCGCGAAATATGTGGGGAATCAACGCCACCAGGAAAGGGATGGTTTCACTGGCGCCCTTTATGCTTCCTCCAGAGACCCTTTCGTGCCAATTCTGAGCACCGGTGTGTCTGTAATGGTTTCTTCGGCCACTCACAAGAAAACCGCCTGATATCAACGCTGGGTGTCGCGGTTCTGACCTCCATCGCGGAGAGGTCAAAAGAAGGACTGAAATGTGGAATACGGGGTGGGGGGCTGTGACGACCTTCTCATCGCGTGACACATTCACGCTGGCGTTGGGCAGAACTGTGGTGAAATTTGATGCCAATGTGACATCATTACCCCACCTGACTGTTCACATGGATTTCCGAGTTGTGACCTTTTCTTCGCATCGACCGTCACCTTGCTGTTTGAAGGTCGCCGAGCTCAAGGGTAGCGTCGCAGGCCGTCACGGTTTTGGACAATTACAGAGCAAGCTTGTAGACACCTTTGGGCCAGATTTCTGACTTATGTGTTGCAGTGGAATGCACTTACGGGGTCTTGAAAAAGTGACCCTTTAATTCTGCTGCTCAGTGTGCAATACGTTCTCTTACTTGAAATGGTTCTAGTTGCTTAACGTTTACAACATGCTTTTCCTTTCTTTAATGGTGCATACTCTGTCTTAATACGAAAACTCATACTACCCATTGTCGCCTTCAAAATTTTAAGTTTGTTAGTACGTAATTTTTTTTATGATGCATACTCTGTCATTTTATGGTTTGCATTACTTAACATACAATTTTCCAATGCTCATATGTCTTCCACTTGGCAATTCTGACAATGATATGCAGAACTGTAACTGCTTATATGTTCAGAAGTCACACGTAAAGGACACCCGCATGTAGAGCTCTGCGTGCGAGGGGAAACGATTTGCAGATTATATCTCTAGATGCTTACTCCTGGCCTCTTAATTAGTATAGCAACGCATCTTATATGCATTACATGAGTAATATGCAGATCCAGGGGTATCGACTATATTTTATTTATTTTTATAGAATGTTTTGTCAAGTCAGTGACGCAACTACAACCAAGATTAAAAGAGTTCAAAACGGTTCAAATGGCTCTGAGCACTATGGTACTTAACTTCTGAGGTCATCAGTCCCCTAGAACTTAGAACTACTTAAACGTAACTAACCTAAGAACATCATACACATCCATGCCCGAGGCAGGATTCGAACCTGCGACCGTAGCGATCGCGCGGTTCCAAACTGTAGCGGCTAGAACCACTCGGCCACCCCGGCCGGCTTGAAAAGAGTATTTACCGTAAAAATAGCCATATAAATTCAGTCCGAAGACTTGATATGCACTTCAACCAGTGCAGGAAGTGTAAATCGTCTTTAACACCACTCTGAATCAACATATTCTCGAGGTTCATAGATCCTAGTTATGACAGTAAGCACGAAGGTTGGATTGTCCCCCTTGCAATAGAAATAAGCGCAAGTGTTTGAGTTTTTATCTCGACCATTCCTAAGTTCGAGGACGAACACGGGTATCGGTCGTTCTCCCTGACCTACTTGAGCACGTTAATGGTAATAATTCTTGAAGAAAGAAGACTAGTGCAACCAGACCTGTCGAGTGGTTGGATTTCTGATATACCTTTATCTTATTAAACTCACGCGCCCTTCACGATTTCCTACTTTGTGGTATTGCAACCAACGCAAGAAGAGTTACAGAACATTATATTCCAATGCATCTGTTACTTGTCTCTTATCCAAAGTACGAATCGAAGAGGATGATGTATCACCTATTGTGTTATCTACTTTCTCGCTTATGCACGTTTTATTAGTCCAGTTTCGACAACCAGTAAGTGTTTGTCTCATTTGTGATGCCTCGAGCTTCCTTGTTGCATAGCGTACCTATGTGTGTCAAGGATACCAGATGCTCAGTTGTTAGATAGCCCATAGTCAAAGCACAGAAATGTAGTCACATTCTCTTTTAATCTTCCCCCGCCACGCGACAACTCCAGAGGTAAGAGTGCCAGACCAATACAGATTGCTAATTCATCTGAAAAGAAACATCCGCCAAATCCGATAAAGGTGTAAACTAAAAATGTATAACGCGACCAAGACACTTACGAGATAACTGTGCTATAAAACATTAAAATACATACTAATCAGTACAGATGATGACTAAATAATCTGAGATAAGACTTAATACTAAATTTGGGTAGCGCGACATGCGCTTTCATCACCTAACGACAGAATACGATAGCATAGTAATAATCAGCGGAAATCTAGTCATGTAGGCTCAGAAAGTTACTAGATATCACCATTTCACTCACACTAGCACGATGCACTCATGAAACTTTTGTACGATTATGGATTCTAGTCAAACTGAACTGTACGGCAAATTAAATAACAAATATTACAGGTCTATTAACGATTTTGCCTGCAGAAATTTTTCCAAGACAAGTCAAGATTCTAAAAGCTGCTATTGTTTTTGCATAAGTGTCCGTGAGTAAGAGACTGTATCTTGCGTTGAGAAATTAAATTGTCAGGAAGTACACAAAAGTTATTATATATGGAACGATTGATAGGTATCCGCGAACAGTTTTCAAAGTAGATCACTTGGCCATCTACGCACATTTCGTTAGTATACAGAAGATAAATCTATATATAGTTACGAAATGGATTCGCAAATTACAAATACATTTTGACGTCAGCTGTACATTTTATTAGGACGCATGAAAACTTGTGATGGACCGGGACACGAACGTAGATTTCCCGTTTATCATGAGCGCCGTCTTAACACTTCTTCTATCCGTGCACGTCTCCCACACGGATCCAAAAACCTTCCATACGTCATGTTGTCTATATCCCCTACGCTCGCTATCTTGTGATTCCCGCACAAGGAGAGAGAAACATTACTACTGTCATTCTAGCCCGTCGAGACATTTATACCAATAATTTTCACAATATTTGCAATTAACCGTGTCTGCACGTTACATTATAATGTCCGTCAGACATGCATGCACGTCTGAAGGAAAGGACACTGACGATTCACAGCTGTTGTAAATATTACGAAATGGATTCGCAAACTGCGAATACGTTTTGACGTCAGTTGTAGATTTTATTAGTCGTAGATGAAATTTGTGCCGGTCTGGGACTCGAACCCATACTTACCGCTTATCACGAGCCGTCGCTATAACCACTTTGGCTCTTCGTGCGAAAATGCGAATATGCCTCGATGGGATATAATGACGATAGTAAAATTTGACCGTAGCCACGATTTATCCTCAAAGCACAATACCCTCATGCTGAGTGCGACGTTACGCAACGAAGGCTGCTCTTTCTTAAGGTGCTTCACCATCGCCGATGAGCCATTCTCTTTATTATTATGCTCTTGAAATTTTGCTTTAAACATTCGTCCCGTTGATAAGACCTTATGCCATCCTCAAGACCTTAAGCCACCACCATAAACAGATATTAGCATTTTTGAAATATGCTGTGGGCAGGGCTCATTCCATTCCACTAGGTCCTAAGAACAAGGATGAAGAAATGGAAACGTTTAGGCAAATAGCGGAAGGAAATTACGTGGGTTTGACCGGTAAGACTGATGCAGCGGTAGGGCACAGAAACCAACGAAACGAAAAAAATCCGTGCACATATTGGGGAGTAATCTCACATAAACAGACGAAGTTGTTTATCAATAAAAGGGGTTAAAATGGCATTCAGGACGTATGACAAACGAGCAAAGGGTGAAGCATAAGATTGGCACAGTGGAGAACTGGGTAAGGATACTGGAAGTTTATGAAATAGTGTGTCAGGATTATGAAATGAAGTGTATGGGACAAACGGGAATAAATTCTAAAGTAAGATTTAAGGAGCATATAATAAAGAGAATGGGCAGCACTCGTTGAGTAATATCAAATACAGCGTGAAGGTATTGTATTTTTAGAATAAAGGGTAGCTGCTGTCAGATTTAGAAGACGTGGATATTTTTTTCACTTGAAGACGAGAATGCATCAGCGTGTTAAGTGAGAAGATAGAAGTGTTCAAGGCGCATTTCTGGGCCCACTTTAGCAAAGTCCTCCTTGAGAAGCAGTCACCAACTTATTCTAATAACAGGCGTTAAGTTTAATAATTAATGTTGGTCGTTCTATATGGATGCAGACATTGCGACATAGGTGTAGTATTGGTTTTTAGAGTCTGCTAGTACTTGACATACGAGGTTCAAAGATTTTATAATAGACAGTAGCATCATTTGAGGGTTGTGATACATACGTTATGGGATAGTACTATCCTTTTTGAACAGTTCTCGGGTATCCGACCGGGTAGCGTCGTAATTTCTCCACAATATTTCGGCAGACGTACACGCGGCCATCTTCAGGTGGTTCCTGACGAATGCTGTGCTGTTCCTCACGGCGCCCTATATATACTTGCCGTTACCCCCTCCACCGTTCCTCTCCTGGTGTCTTTGGTGCGGCTACTGGAGGTGGTGGGGGAAGCGGCGCCTGGGTCTGAACTGGGGTCTGCAGCCTCCCTGCTGCCGCCGTCGGGGGCGGTCCTCGATCTCTGGGACCGCATCTTTCTCTCCAGGCTGAGTTGAAGGCCGCTGTCTTTATTAATTAGATCGTCCTGTAGTCGGATTTCGATGGCCTCTTTAGTAACGCAGTCCCAGAAGTCGGATTTCTGGTTTTTGCTTGTGACATAGGGAGCGTTCTTGCTTTCTATTGGTTCTACTTTACGTGGCAAGTTGCCGAAATATCGGAGAACTTATTTTATGTTTCACGAGACGAAATGCCTCCTCAACGTGAATTAGCAAGAAGCGACGTCACAAAACTCGTAGAGCGCTACATCAACGTTACCTAACTCGTCCCGTGTGCTTAGGTAATTCTTTAGCCGTATGTAAAAGGGTTGTGGGCAGATATCGCGGTGCACGCAAGTAACGTCCTACAGTTGTGAGTTAACGAGCATTGCGCTCTCATTTGAGTATATCGCCGAAAGAGTCAGCCTTCAGGAATTGTGACACGAACCCTGTCGTCCAGGACCGGATGCCACAAAGGGCGCAGATTAACCACGAGACAGGGAAACTCACAGGCGTTTATTGAGGCCTAAGCGCTGTAGCGTGCGAGTGAGACAGACGAGAACCTACGTCATAGGGAAACCCAGTAGAAGCCTTTTGTGGCCGAGGAGACATAGCAGGGTTAAATATGGAGGGACCTAAGGTTGACCATAAATAGAAACATTTATGAAAACTATTTAATTCTGTAGTAGTGCAGGCAATCAAGCCACAGTAATTTTAATCTGCCATCCTCCATCAGTTTTCATGGTGATACAACAAAACTTGAATACTGATCATATATATAATAATTTAGGATTTACTGGTAAAGTGAATTAACAAGTTTCTTAACAAAGACCTGAATGCTAAAATCTGAACACTTTGGACGATCTTAACGATCGACATTTCATATAGAAGCGCATGTATAACAAATGTTGTAAATATCAACTCAGTAACTTCATTTGTTTAAAAGATATAGTTAGGCATCAGATCATCATTTCCTCCACACAAAACACATTGAACGATGACAATATGACACCTTATTGAATCAACAGGTAATAGAATATTTAATGTAAAGATTAGTGCATAATAGTTACTTTTGTTCTTCATTTATTTATCAGAAAGCACATTGGTGCAAGGCTACTGGCCGTGACATTCAAAGTTAAGAAGGAAATTGTATTCGTTTTATGCAAAAGAATTTAATGTTTATTATGTAATGGATGTTATTGTTACTTTATTTAGAACGAGAAAGTCTTCAAGCTTTGATTATTCAAATATGTCAAAATGTAAAATAATGTAGAATAAGCTGTAGCCAACCAGATGGACGGCTTCATGAAAGGGGACTGCCCTAGGCTGGAGATGGGCAGAGAGGGAGAGTTCTGGTTCAAATGGCTCTGAGCACTATGGGACTTCACATCTGAGTCATCAGTCCCCTAGACTTAGAACTACTTAAACCTAACTAACCTAAGGACATCACACATACCCATGCCCGAGGCAGGATTAGAACCTGCGACAGTAGCAGCAGCGCGGTTCTGGACTGAAGGGCCTAGAAGCGCTCGGTCACAACGGCCGGCTGGGACAGTTCTGCTCGAGACACTAAAGGGTACAGTGCAGGTACAGACGCGAAGGCGGACAGTTCGGCTGGAGACGCCAAAGGGGACAGTTCGGATGCAGACGCGAAAGCGGACGGTCGGTCTTTAGGTAGCTAGGAAGTGAAACGACGTAGAAAATTTCACGTTGTGTGGTATCGCGGGACTTTGTCTCTGAGCGGTGAACAGCCGCGTGCCTGGTGTGAAATCTTAACTTTTCGCGTAGATACTTGTATTTCGCGATGAGATTGTGAATGATCGAACTCTGTGAAATGGATATGCGCTCGAGTGTAACAGTCACTCTAAGTACGACCACTTTCGCCAATAGTTTGCTTTCTGAAATTCATTATTTTAACCAAAACCCAACTGTGTGGCCTGCATTATTTATGGGTCGTTAATTTAGTTCCCGATATTATTATTACGGTTATTATATGTTATGTTAACTTTGTATCTCGCAAACTTGCCATCAGCCAGAGAATTTAACCAAAGGGTCACCAGTGTCTAATTTAAGGCGTGTAATGCGACACGTGCGGTTCGACCCCTAGACGAGTTTGAGCCAAGACATTTCGACGAAGAGGAACCGCATGTGTGCCCGAACATCTTTTGGATGTTAGCTCGCACAGTCTACACATCTGTAAAAACGATAAATGTCACCTCGTTAACCGATCCACGCTGGCTTTATCAGAAGAAGTTTGATAATGCGAGTGTGTCGTCCTCTTGCTTTCCAGACTATTATTGCAGTCACTTTGTAGTTTTATCTACGCCAAGTCTGTATTTGATGCTTCTTCACTGTAACTCATTACATATTAAAAAACGTGGTTTAATATCACTGTAACTGCCACTGTCGTAATTGCCACTTACGTTTTAGAAACTGGCACCATTTTACTAAATTTCTCACCGATCACATATTACTGGACCTAGCTTTTAAAATAGTACTTTATCAAATAAATAGTGAGTGACAGTAACTTTAATCAGAACGAACAAGAAAATTCAAACCAAAAACTGCAGAAATCATTGTCTTTTATATTTCATTTTACCCGTGTTCTTCTAGACAGCACAAAGCGTGCTACTGACTGTGCAAATATTCCGGGCACCGTTCCATTAGAACAGCATCGCGGGACGAATGTGAATGAAGCGAAATACAGCAAGAATGTTGCGATAAAATCTACATCTTGACTAGTAGCCGAGTCTAAGGCTACGTGGAGTATGCGCCTGTAAAGGGAATTAATGTACGGCTATATTTTTTTCACAATTCATGTTTTCGTCCGTAATAACTTTTCTTTGTGATTTGTTTTAATTTTGGGGAAACATACTAGGAATCAAATGTAAGCCACAGATATGTGTGATGGCGGCAGCAGGCTTCGTTTTTCACTCAACTAAGCAACTCGTATTGACGTGCTGATGTAACGAGAGTCAAACAATGGATGAGGTACTCGCCGATGTAACGCGATGGGAGAAGGATTGTATAACGTGGTCACCGCAACGCAAAAACAGGGGGCACGTAATTCAATGCGTGTCACAGAGTTTCTTTACGTAGTTCAGATTGCGCGTGTTTCTTGTGTATCGTATCGTAAAATCTTCTATTCTCCTACTTCACTGTCCTTTTCAGTCGTTTAAATAGCACCCTACTGGCTCTTGAACTGTACTAGTTTTTTCTGTATCAGCTATATGTTCGTGCACAATTATTTTTGCAATGTGTTTCACTGGCTACATTCTTGTTCAATACTTCCCACCACTCTTCTCCGTCGCTAATGTATACTTTTTGAACCTACTTGAGTCTTCCAAAAATAACTCCTTATTTGGATAATATTTACTGCTTTTTTTCTATTCCATCATTTCCGTGATATCTTACTTCTCTGTTAACTTAAAGAATCTGTAGATTTTTTGACGGAAATGGGTTCAATAAACAGTAACAAAAAAGGATGATATACAGTACGTAAGAAACACGACATATTCCTTCGATGTAGAAATATATGTTAGTGGGACATGGATACTGAAGTGCTTTGTTTCCACGTCAGAACTCATATTATACAACTCTTCAGAATACGCCACTCACAGGAGAAACTTTGAAACAGATGAGTTTTTACTGGTATGGCGAAACAGGTACTTCATGAAACTCATCTGTATTTTAGTGTTAACGCCTGTCGGCTTCTAAACAATTCCACGCGAGATAGACAGCTGACCAGCTGCCTCTCTTCCAGACATAAACCTATTACACTTTTTTTTGTAGGGGTATTTGATGTCTCTCGTGTGTAGAACTCCAGTGCAAAAAGAGAAGCGGTTTCGTGCCACTATTTTGGAAGGCAGTGGAAACGTATACAATACTCCGAGGATACATCATAACATTTAGGATTCAATGCGACGACTGATTGATTCATATATCAGTGTCAATGGACGGCATTTTGAATATTTCCTGTAAGAAAAGGTTTCATGTGATATCGTGGTATATTGCGTTTCTGTGATTTTCCACGTGTAATGATGTTCTAAAAAGAGTTGTAGAAAAAGTGTTCTAACAGGGAATTAAAGCGTTGCCGGACACCGGCCCATTTTCTTCTTCTGTGAATGGGGAGTGTATCCTGAAATTGTGGCCATCCTTTTTTGTTTGCTTGGGCGCGACTGTATATTTTGCCTCGCAAGAAAGCTGAAATCGATTTTACTAATCAAATGGTTCAAATGGCTCTGAGCACTATGGGAATTAACTTCTGAGGTCATCAGTCCCCTAGAACTTAGAACTACTTAAACCTAACCAACCGAAGGACATCACACACATCCATGACCGAGGCAGGATTCGAACCTGCGACCGTAGTGGTCGCGCGGTTTCAGACTGTAGCGCCTAGAACCGCTCGGCCACTTCGGCGGGCGATTTTACTAATCAATGTGATGTTTCAGATATAAAGATATTTTTCATTTCTATATTGATTTATTTATTAACCTAGCTATTAGCTGGCAATGGCAAATTAACAAGAATTAAAGTTATAATTTTCTATGTCCTTTTTGCTTATAACTATGGATGTAACGCGACGCAAATCTGAAACGGTCATATCCATTGTTAGTAACCTAGGCTACTGACTAGATGTACATTCAAAGACAAAAAAACTGCGCACCACGAAGGAATTATCCAAATGGGACGGAAATCGTTAGAACAAATCTACGAGGGTAATCCCAAAAGTAAGGTCACCTATTTTTTTATAAGTATATAGACCTGTTTATTTCTACAATGGTTTACTTCAGTTTACAGCTTGGACGTTTAGCTATTTTTCCACATAATCACCATTTCTGTCGATGCACTTTTGTAGACGCTGTGGCAGTTTTTGTATGCCCATGTCATACCAGCTCGCCCCCATGCTGTTCAGAAAGTTATTGTCTCAGGTGTAAAGTGGTATGCCCAGGTTTCATCACCCGTGACAGTTGAGTCCAGATAGTTGTCCTGTTCGGCTGCAAGGCGGTGAAGAAATGCGTAGGAAGCATCAACTCGGTGCCGCATGTGGTCCTCAGTCAGCATGCGTGGCACCCACCTTGCGCACGCTTTGCGGTAGTTCAATGTTTCCGTTAAAATTCCGTGAGCGGTGCTTCGGGAAACCTCAGGAACCAACGTGCAGAGATCATCTAGGGTGATCCGCCAATCTTCACGCATGCTTTGCTCAACCTTGAACACTGTCTCCTCAGAAATTGACGGTCTCCCGCTCCTTTGTTCGTCGTGAATTTCGGTCCGACCAGCTGCAAACTGTCTACACCACTCACGAACATTTTCGACATCCATGCACGACTCACCATACACGTCCGTCAAATGGCGATGGATTTCAATCGGCGCAATGCCCTTTGCGTTCAAAAACCGAATAACTGCCCGCAATTCGTACTTGGCGGTAACATCCAGCGGAAGCTCCATTCTCAACGGCTGCCAAGCCAAGACTGAGCCCCTCAGCGAGGAGTGCACATGTTTACACACAGCGCGTGAAGCACTCTTCATAACAGTGCGACCAACTGCCACACAGAGTTCTGTACTTATAAAAAAACAGGAGGCCTTACCTTTGGGATTACCCTCTTATATGTACAGACAAACAAATGATTAAAGTATCAGAAAAATTGGATAATTTATCAAGAGAAAGAGCTTCATAAATTGAGCAAGTCAATAACGAGTTGATACATCTCTGGTTCTTACACAAGCAATTATTCGGCTTGGTGTTGAAAGAGTAGTCGAATGTCCTCCTGAAGGACATCGTGCCAAATTCTGTCCAATGTGCGCCTTAGATCGTCAAAATCCCGAGGTGGTTGGAGGGCTCTGCCCATAATGCTCCAAACATCCTCAACTGGGAAAAGATCCGTCAACATTGCTTACCAAGGTACGGTTTGGCAAGCAACATGACAAGCAATAGAAACTCGACTCGTGTGTGGTCGGGCATTACCTTGCTGAAATGTAATCCCAGGATGGCTTGCCATAAAGGCAACAAAACGGGGTGCAGAATATCGTCGACGTACCACTGTGCTATACAGGTGCCACGGATGGCAATCAAATGGGCGCTGCTCGGAAAGAAATGGCATCCCAGACCACTACTCCCGATTATTGCGTCGTATGGCGGCCGACAGTCAGACTGGTATCCCACCGTTGTTTGCGGCGTCTCCAGACACGTCTTTGCTGGTCATCGGAGTTCAGTTCGAAGTGAGGCTCATCACCGAAGACAATTCTACTTCACTCAATGAGTGGACACCATTGCAAACAGGTTTCCCCCATTCTGTGGGCCGCGTATTAATGACCCTTGAAGTCACTGAACCACCAGTTGTGCGTCGGACCGTTGACAATCATGAATTTGGGGTTCTGAGAGCCTCTCTGACAACTGCTCGGTCCTCACATTCTGTCATCTCTCTGTAGGTCCACTGCTTCCTTCTTGATGATGTGTCCAGTCATGGTTCATCCATTCATGCCATCATCGTTGAAGAGTGGCATTGTTCCTGTTCAGATCTTGAGCGATTCGCCTATTACTTCAACTGACTTCTTTGAGCCCAGCTGCACATCATCTTTCAAATGCTGACATCTGCGTATGTTGTTCACGCACCTGTCAGCGAGGTATAGTTACTGCCCAAATGAGTACATAGAATGAAATTCACCAAGGTTTTATGCCCTGGTATCGACATGTCCCCTGTTTGCGATCATCCATCGGCCATCAAAGTTTACAGTTTTGCATGTTCTGTCGAGCCAACATTACCATACTGTAATTGTCGTAGGGCGTAACTCTAATTACTACCAAGCCATTCTGCTTATTGGATTTCGACTCTGCATTGTGCCTGGACTTTCATGTTCTCGTTGTAGTATTTCATTCGGTGCTCTGCTCTCAATGGTTACGGATTACGTATTCGCATCGGGAGCCGATAGAAAATAGAGTAAAACAGACGGAACACAAACATCTGAAAAACTTTAACTGTGGATTTATTGGTATCCTTTATATAAGCACAGGGTGCGGCAGCTTTCATTATGAATATTAAAAACACATCATCAGGCAGTAACTGTAATTTATTTGTTACCTCTTATGTCAATTAATGCTTAAAGGTATGCCATTTACTAATGTGCAAGTCATTGTCCATTGCGTGGATTACTTTTTGAATATGACTCCTGTCAAATGACGACCCCTCTGCACAACACATTCATCTAGGCGGCGTTGGAAGCTTTCCATAACTCGGCGTAACGTACCCCTGGGACATTGCCGATGACAGTTGTGATGCGATCCTTCAACTCAGGAATGGTGGCTCAACGTGTTCGGAACACTTATTTCTTCAAGTAGCCCCAAAGGAAAAAGTCTGCACATGAAAGACCAGGTGAGCGAGGCGGCCAGGAAATGTCATAAAAACGAGAAATTACTCCGCCGGGAAATGTCTGTCGCAAGAAATCCATGCAAATTCTGGCTGTATGCGAGGTCGCTCCATCTTGTTGAAACCATAATTGTTCCACATCCTCATTGACCATACCTAATTGGGGAAGAACGAAGTCCTGCAGCATCTTTAGGCAGCGTTCGCTGGTGACAGTTACAGCCTCACCGCTGTCATCCTCAACACCACACTGTGACACGAGAACTGTGCAAGGGCTTGATTTGCAGTTCATGCCAATTTACATCACTCCAATAACGCATATTCTGTTTATTCACTGAACCACATAACTCGAAATGAGCTTCATCTGACATCGCAATGGTGTGCAACATTTGTGGATTTTGGCGAAGGAGATCACGCATGGTTAAGCAGAATGTTTCGTGTGAAACCCAATCGCGAGACCTAATTTCCTGAACAATCTGCAGCCTATATGGGTGAAAATGGAGATCTCCGTGCAATATTCGCCTGAATGAGCGATCGGACATATGCACAGTTTGCGCATGACAACGAGCAGATCTTTTTGAGCTACGCAATAGTGCAGCACGAACATATTCCACGGCTTCTGGTGTCCGCACAGTTCTTTCACTCCTTTCCGGTTTGCCACTGCGAACAGAACCTGTTGTTCGAAATGCACGTATCCACCTCACAATGGTCCGTCCATCTGGAACTTTCCCATGACGTCCCAAGTTCAAATGTTGCCGAAAAAGACGCTGAGTAGCAATAACAGAGTCGTTATTCTAAAAATACCTTTCAACAGCAAAGGCACGATGCTGTGCACTCCACCGCTCCACATCACTGTCACACTCGAAATGGCAGCTCATTAGTGCACGAATGCGGCACGAGCTGGCGCGCATTCCTGCAGTGCATCATTCTACTACACAAGTCAGGTTACGCTACGAACGCTGCCGCACCCTGTATGTATACTCACATAGAGGAAATGTAATCGTACATATAATAAAGAGAAAGTGTACGTACAGTCCTGGAAATTGAAATAAGAACACCGTGAATTCATTGTCCCAGGAAGGGGAAACTTTATTGACACATTCCTGGGGTCAGATACATCACATGATCACACTGACAGAACCACAGGCACATAGACACAGGCAACAGAGCATGCACAATGTCGGCACTGGTACAGTGTATATCCACCTTTCGCAGCAATGCAGGCTGCTATTCTCCCATGGAGACGATCGTAGAGATGCTGGATGTAGTCCTGTGGAACGGCTTGCCATGCCATTTCCACCTGGCGCCTCAGTTGGACCAGCGTTCGTGCTGGACGTGCAGACCGCGTGAGACGACGCTTCATCCAGTCCCAAACATGCTCAATGGGGGACAGATCTGGAGATCTTGCTGGCCAGGGTAGTTGACGTCCACCTTCTAGAGCACGTTGGGTGGCACGGGATACATGCGGACGTGCATTGTCCTGTTGGAACAGCAAGTTCCCTTGCCGGTCTAGGAATGGTAGAACGATGGGTTCGATGACGGTTTGGATGTACCGTGCACTATTCAGTGTCCCCTCGACGATCACCAGTGGTGTACGGCCAGTGTAGGAGATCGCTCCCCACACCATGATGCCGGGTGTTGGCCCTGTGTGCCTCGGTCGTATGCAGTCCTGATTGTGGCGCTCACCTGCACGGCGCCAAACACGCATACGACCATCATTGGCACCAAGGCAGAAGCGACTCTCATCGCTGAAAACGACACGTCTCCATTCGTCCCTCCATTCACGCCTGTCGCGACACCACTGGAGGCGGGCTGCACGATGTTGGGGCGTGAGCGGAAGACGGCCAAACGGTGTGCGGGACCGTAGCCCAGCTTCATGGAGACGGTTGCGAATGGTCCTCGCCGATACCCCAGGAGCAACAGTGTCCCTAATTTGTTGGGAAGTGGCGGTGCGGTCCCCTACGGTACTGCGTAGGATCCTACGGTCTTGGCGTGCATCCGTGCGTCGCTGCGGTCCGGTCCCAGGTCGACGGGCACGTGCACCTTCCGCCGACCACTGGCGACAACATCGATGTACTGTGGAGACCTCACGCCCCACGTGTTGAGCAATTCGGCGGTACGTCCACCCGGCCTCCCGCATGCCCACTATACGCCCTCGCTCAAAGTCCGTCAACTGCACATACGGTTCACGTCCACGCTGTCGCGGCATGCTACCAGTGTTAAAGACTGCGATGGAGCTCCATATGCCACGGCAAACTGGCTGACACTGACGGCGGCGGTACACAAATGCTGCGCAGCTAGCGCCATTCGACGGCCAACACCGCGGTTCCTGGTGTGTCCGCTGTGCCGTGCGTGTGATCATTGCTTGTACAGCCCTCTCGCAGTGTCCGGAGCAAGTATGGTGGGTCTGACACACCGGTGTCAATGTGTTCTTTTTTCCATTTCCAGGAGTGTACATAATCCGAAATGTCGTTTCCAGCAATTAAACAAAATTTTCAAACAATTTTGGTACAAACTACTTCACACTACGAAAGCATCAACTGAATGAACAATGAGAGGTATCAGTCCACAGTCAGCTACAACAACAGCGATTATCCTCGCATAATGAGATTATCACTCTGCAGCGGAGTGTGCGCTGATATGAAACATCCTGGCACATTAAAACTGTGTGCCGGACCGAGACTCGAACTCGGGACCTTTGCCTTTCGCGGACAAGTGCTCTACCATCTGAGCTACCCAAGCGAGTCTCGGTCCGGCACACAGATTTAATCTGCCAGGAAGTTTCATATCAGCGCACACTCCGCTGCAGAGTGCAAATCTCATTCTGGAAACATCTCCTAGGCTGTGGCTAAGCCATGTCTCCGCAATATCCTTTCTTTCAGGAGTGCTAGTTCTGCAATGTTCGCAGGAGAGCTTCTGTAAAGTTTGGAAGGTAGGAGACGAGGTACTGACAGAAGTAAAGCTGTGAGGACGGGGCGTGAGTAGTGCTTGGATAGCTCAGATGGTAGAGCACTTGTCCGCGAAAGGCAAAGGTCCCGAGTTCGAGTCTCGGTCCGGCACACAGTTTTAATCTGCCAGGAAGTTTCATTCTCGCCATAGTTCGTTGAGAGTAATCTTCACCCTCACCCTCCCCTTCCCTCTCGTCACTGCCATGACCAAAGTTGATACGACGCAGATGTTACAATGGTGTGGTTAAGAGACCTTTAGAAAAACACTCGTCTAAATGACGAAAATTTGGCTGTAGCTACAACAAGCCTGATTTATTTGGCAACATCGAATGTCTGAATTTCGTCTCCAGAGTCGACGGTAACACTTTTCGAAGACTTCATCATCGTTAGTGAAACGTCGTTTCTTTTAACGCAACGGTGGTATTTTTTACCTGTCCGCCCACAGGCCCGCGACGCCGACGCCCGCAGGCGGCAAGGAGGCGGCGTGGCAGCGACAGGTGCCGCTGCTCAAGTCCGTGTCGCACGCGTACATCGCGACGGCGCGCCTGCAGCAGCAGCTGCAGCAGTACCACCACCAGCAGCCGGCGCAGAGCCAGCCCGACAGCAGCGGCAGCAGCCGGCTGGGGGGCGCCGCGCCACTGCCCTACCCGCCCCCCGCCTGGAGGGCGCCCGGGTCCAGCCTCGACCGGCCCGTCGTGCTGGAGAACTGCACGCCGCTGCCGCCCTACAGGGCCTGCCACTGCGGGAGGATCAAGGTAGCGTCTCCACCACGCAAACACGGCGCAACATGACAGAGACCGAGCTGCCGAACTGTTCCCCGTGCCCATTTGCAAAATACATTACTGGCCATTAAAATTTCTACACCAAGAAGAAATGCAGATGATAAACGGGTATTCATTGGACAAATATATTATACTAGAACTGACATGTGATTACATTTTCATGCAATTTGGGTGCATAGATCCTGAGAATTCAGTACCCAGAACAACCACCTTTGGCCGTAATAACGGCCTCGATAGGCCTGGGCATTGAGTCAGAGCTCGCATGGCGTGTACAGGTACAGCTGCCCAAGCAGCTTCAACACGATACCACAGTTCATGAAGAGTAGTGAGTGGCGTATTGTGAAAAGCCAGTTGCTCGGCCACCATCGACCAGACGTTTTCAGTTGGTGAGAGATCTGGAGAATGTGCTGGTCAGCGCAGCAGTCGAACATTTTCTGTATCCAGAAAGGCCCGTACAGGACCTGCAATATGCGATCGAGCATTATCCTGCTGAAATGTAGGGTTTCTCAGGGATCGAATGAAGGTTAGAGCAACGAGTCGTAACACATGTGAAATGTAAGGTCCACTGTTCAGTGTAACGTCAATGCGAACAAGAGGTGACCGAGACGTGTAACCAATGGCACCCCATACTATCACGTCGGGTGATATGCCAGTATGGCGACGACGAATACACGCTTCCAATGTGCGTTCACTGCGATGTCGTCAAACACGGATACCACCATCATGATGCTGTAAACAGAACCTGGATTAATCCGAAAAATGACGTTTTGTCACTCGTGCACCCAGGTTCGTCGTTGAGTACACCATCGCAGGCGCTCCTGTCTGCGATGCAGCGTCAAGGGTAACCGCAGCCATGGTCTCCGAGCTGATAGTCCATGCTGCTGCAAACGTCGTCGAACTGTTCGTGCAGATGGTTGTTGTCTTGCAAACGTCCCCATGTGTTGACTCAGGGATCGAGACGTGGCTGCACGATCCGTTACAGCCCCGCGGATAAGATGCCTGTCATCTCGACTGCTAGTGATACGAGGCCGTTGGGATCCAGCACGGCGTTCCGTATTACCCTCCTGAACCCACTGATTCCATATTCTGCTAACAGTCATTGGATCTCGACCAACGCGAGCAGCAATGTCGCAATACGGTAAACCGCAATCGCGATAGGCTACAATGCTACCTTTATCAAAGTCGGAAACGTGATGGTACGCATTTCTCCTCCTTACACGAGGCATCACAACAACGTTTCACCAGGCAACGCCGGTCAACCGCTGTTTGTGTATGAGAAATCGATTGGAAACTTTCCTCATGTCAGCACTTTGTAGGTGTCGCCACAGGCGCCAGCCTTGTGTGAATGCTCTGAATAGCCAATCATTTGCGTATCACAGCATCTTCTTCCTGTCGGTTAAATTTCGCGTCTGTATCCCGTCATCTTCGTGGTGTAGCAATTTTAATGGCCAGTAGTGTAGTTACTCGATATGGGCACTATTTTTTAAAACACACTACTGTGAGCTCCAACTACTGATAGGCATGTTGTTGGCAAAGGAAAGATTTTGTTCCAGACCAATCAATGTATTTAGCAGATATTACCTTAATCATGTGACATCCAGTTCGAAAAATTGTATAATCGTCAATAATTCCATTACCCACATTTTACATTCCATGACCAATCAATATTATATCTCCATGACGGACACACGTCCAGACAGTCCGCTCGCGTTAACACAGCAAACCTCCATCACAGCTAATTATTAATTTCTAACTGTGAGACTGACCAGCCACAGAGTCTCTTACAGAGGGCGCACAGTGCTGTCAGTGATATTAATGCACTGTATAGTGCTGCATATCACTGCCAACATATAAATACACAAACAGGCTACTTACATACTCTACATACAGTTAATAAAGAGTAAAAGAATCATTTCGATTCTCTCTAATACACAGTCAAGAATCTTTGTCTCCATATGCGCCATGGAAAAGATAAAAGTGGATTGTTAATCCTCACAATGGAGAGGTACATTATAATAGGAATGAACTTCTGACTAGCACCCTCGGCAGCTGGTTTACACAACTTTATTCTCTACTGGTTCTGTCTACATGACCATCTTCCCGAGTAAAATTTGAAATCCGTATCTATAATCATTTAAGTAGCGCATCACTGTCGCTAGATAGTTACAATCTATTAGTAATTTTCCATGTGCACTGTTATACTTGTTGTATTTGTATGGAGTGTAGCCATGTATGGAAGTGAAACATGGACGATAACCAGTTTGGACAAGAAGAGAATAGAAGCTTTCGAAATTTGGTGCTACAGAAGAATGCTGAAGATAAGGTGGGTAGATCACATAACTAATGAGGAGGTATTGAATAGGATTGGGGAGAAGAGAAGTTTGTGGCACAACTTGACTAGAAGAAGGGATCGGTTGGTAGTACATGTTTTGAGGCATCAAGGGATCACAAATTTAGCATTGGAGGGCAGCGTGGAGGGTAAAAATCGTAGAGGGAGACCAAGAGATCAATACACTAAGCAGATTCAGAAGGATGTAGGTTGCAGTAGGTACTGGGAGATGAAGAAGCTTGCACAGGATAGAGTAGCATGGAGAGCTGCATCAAACCAGTCTCAGGACTGAAGACCACAACAACAACTGTTATACTGCTTGCACTACACACTCTCAGGAACATAGCGGCTAGGGCGGGTAAGAAGTCCAACGTCCACTCGGTGTGCTTGCCGGGGGGCCTTGTCCAGGATGTGGAAGAGGCTCTTCCGGCGGCTGTCGAGGGTCCAGGGTGCAGTCAGCTGCAGATTGCACACACATCGGCACCAACGTTGCCTGTCGTCGGGGTTCCAAGGAAATCCTTGGGTCCTTTCGACGGCTGGCTAAATCGGCGAAGGCGACCTCCACGTCTCGAGGAGTGGAAGCCAAGCTGACGATCTGCAGCATCGTAGCCAGGGTGGACCGGGGTCCTCTGGTTTGGAGTCGAGTGGAGAATCTAAACCAGAGGCTACGTCGGCTCTGTGACGAAAGTGGTTGTAGATTCCTCGACCTACGCTATGGGGTGGAAGGTTGTAGGACGCCCCTCGATACATCAGGGATTTATTACACACACGAAGCATGGGGGTTTATTAGATTAGGCTCGTCCCCACGGGAAACAAACCGCTGGCCTGAAAAATTACCAGTTCATGACACTGATGTGGGTGTGCCAACTGTAAAAATTGTTAATTCGCCTAAAAGGGCCATTCCAAAGTATTTAAATATGCTAAATCTCATGTAGTCTGGATGATTGACTGATCTGGCCTTGTAACACTAACCACAACGGCCTTGCTGTGCTGGTACTGCGAACGGCTGAAAGCAAGAGGAAACTACGGCCGTAATTTTTCCCGAGGGCATGCAGCTTTACTGTATGGTTAAATGATGATGGCGTCCTTTTGGGTAAAATATTCCGGAGGTAAAATATTCCCCCATTCGCATCTCCGGGCGGGGACTATTCAAGAGGAGAAAGAAAACTGGCTTTCTACGGATCGGAGCGTGGAATGTCAGATCCCTTAATCGGGCAGGTAGGGTAGAAAATTTAAAAAGGGAAACGGATACGTTAAAGTTAGATATAGTGGGAATTAGTGAAGTTCGGTGGCAGGAGGAACAAGACTTCTGGTCAGGTGACTACAGGGTTACAAACACAAAAGCAAATTGGGGTAATGCAGGAGTAGGTTTAATAATGAATAGGAAAATAGGAATGCGGGTAAGCTACTACAAACAGCATAGTGAACGCATTATTGTGGCAAAGATAGATACGAAGCCCGCACCTACTACAGTAGCACAAGTTTCTATGCCAACTAGCTCTGCAGATGACGAAGAAATTGAAGAAATGTATGATGAAATAAAAGAAATTATTCAGATAGTGAAGGGTGACGAAAATTTAATAGTCATGGGTGACTGGAATTCGTTAGTAGGAAAATGGAGAGAAGGAAACGTAGTAGGTGAATATGGAAGGGGGCTCAGAAATGAAAGAGGAAGCCGTCTGGCAGAATTTTGCACAGAGCACAACTTAATCATAGCTAACACTTGGTTCAAGAATCATAAAAGAAGACTGTATACATGGAAGAAGCCTGGAGATACTGACAGGTTTCAGATAGATTATCTAATGGTAAGACAGAGATTTAGGAACCAGGTTTTAAATTGTAAGACATTTCCAGGGGCAGATGTGGACTCTGACCACAATCTACTGGTTATGACCTGTAGATTAAAACTGAAGAAATTGCAAAAATGTGGGAATTTAAGGAGATGGGACCTGGATAAACTGAAAAAACCAGAGGTTGTACAGAGTTTCAGGGAGAGTATAAGGGAACAATTGACAGGAATGGGGGAAAGAAATACAGTAGAAGAAGAATGGGTAGCTTTGAGGGATGGAGTAGTGAAGGCAGCAGAGGATCAAGTAGGTAAAAAGACGAGGGCTAGTAGAAATCGTTGGGTAACACAAGAGATAATGAATTTAATTGATGAAAGGAGAAAATATAAAAATGCAGTAAATGAAACAGGCAAAAAGGAATACAAACGTCTCAAAAATGAGATCGACAGGAAGTGCAAAATGGCTAAACAGGGATGGCTAGAGGGCAAATGTAAGGATGTAGAGGCTTATCTCACTAGAGGTAAGATAGATACTGTCTACAGGAAGATTAAAGAAACCTTTGGAGATAAGAGAACCACTTGCATGAACATCAAGAGCTCAGATGGAAACCCAGTTCTAAGCAAACAAGGGAAAGCAGAAAGGTGGAAGGAGTATATAGAAGGTCTATAGAAGGGCGATGTACTCAAGGACAATATTATGGAAATGGAAGAGAATGTAGGTGAAGATGAAATGGGAGATACGATAGTGCGTGAAGAGTTTGACAGAGCACTGAAAGACCTGAGTCGAAACAAGGCCCCCGGAGTAGACAACATTCCATTGGAACTACTGACGGCCTTGGGAGAGCCAGTCCTGACAAAACTCTACCATCTGGTGAGCAAGATGTATGAAACAGGCGAAATACCCTCAGACTTCAAGAAGAATATAATAATTCCAATCCCAAAGAAAGCAGGTGTTGACAGATGTGAAAATTACCGAACTATCAGTTTAATAAGTCACAGCTGCAAAATACTAATGCGAATTCTTTACAGAAGAATGGAAAAACTAGTAGAAACCGACCTCGTGGAAGATCAGTTTGGATTCCAGATGGCAGTTATAAGAATCGAGGGTCATGAAAGGGAAGCAGTGGTTGGGAAGGGAGTGAGACAGGGCTGTAGCCTATTCCCGATGTTATTCAATCTGTATATTGAGCAAGCAGTGAAGGAAACAAAAGAAAAATTCGGAGTAGGTATTAAAATCCATGGAGAAGAAATAAAAACTTTGAGGTTCGCCGATGACGTTGTAATTCTGTCAGAAACTGTAAAGGACTTGGAAGAGCAGTTGAAAGGAATGGATAGTGTCTTGAAAGGAAGATATAAGATGAACATCAACAAAAGCAAAACGAGGATAATGGAATGTAGTCGAATATAGTCGGGTGATGCTGAGGGAATTAGATTAGGAAATGAGACACTTAAAGTAGTAGATGAGTTTTGCTATTTGGGGAGCAAAATAACTGATGATGGTCGAAGTAGAGAGGATATAAAATGTAGACTGGCAATGTCAAGGAAAGCGTTTCTGAAGGAGTGAAATTCGTTAACACCGAGTATAGATTTAAGTGTCAAGAAGTCATTTCTGAAAGTATTTGTATGGAGTGTAGCCATGTATGGAAGTGAAACATGGACGATAAATAGTTTGGCCAAGAAGAGAATAGAAGCTTTTGAAAAGTGGTGCTACAGAAGAATGCTGAAGATTAGATGGGTAGATCACATAACTAATGAGAAAGTATTGAATAAGATTGGGGAGAAGAGAAGTTTGTGGCACAACTTGACTAGAAGAAGGGATCGGTTGGTAGGACATGTTCTGAGGCATCAAGGGATCACCAATTTAGTATTGGAGGGCAGCGTGGAGGGTAAAAATCGTAGAGGGAGACCAAGAGATGAATACACTAAGCAGATTCAGAAGGATGTAGGTTGCAGTAGGTACTGGGAGATGAAGAGGCTTGCACAGGATAGAGTAGCATGGAGAGCTGCATCAAACCAGTCTCAGGACTGAAGACCACAACAACAACAACAACAACAACATATTGGACGTTGTTTAGGAAGGATAGGATTGATGCTATGAGAGGTGATGTGTTCATTGCAATTAAAGGCTGTTTAAACGCAGTTGTGATCGATACTGGGTCGGGCTGTGAAATAGTCTGGATAAAGCTGTCAATCAGACAAGGATTAACCATTGTATTAGGATGTTTTTATAGGCCACCAGCATCTGCAACAAACGTCGCAGAGCGTTTCAGGGAAAGTCTTGAGTACATAGAAAATAAATATCTAAATTATCGATTCGTTATAGGTGGAGACTTTAATCTGGCATCCATTGACTGGGAAAATTACACGTTTATCACAGGGGGCGGAAGCAAAGACTCGTGTGAAGTTATTCTAGGAGCGCTCTCAACATACAACCATGAGCAATTGGTTAGAAAACCAACTCGAGATGGGAACATATTAGATATCTTGGCGACAGACAGACCTGATCTTTCTGGGAAAGTTAATTTAGAAGAAGGTATTAGCGACCATAATGTCGTTGTGGCTTCTATGTCAGTGGAAGTTGCAAAAAAACCAAAGAAACAGCGTAGAGTTTTCTTGTTTGGGAAAGCAAATAAAGGTGTCATTAATGAATATGTTCATAGTCAGCTCCAATCATTCACCTAGGAACACAAAGATATTGAGCATCTTTGGCCGGAATTTAAGGGTATTGTCCACCACGTGCTAGAGAAGTTATGTGCGTAACAAAAATATAGGGGAGGGAAAGGATACACCTTGGTGCAACAAACGTATTAGAAAGTTGCTGAGAAAGCAGAGAATTTTGCACAGGCCTTTTAAACGTAGTCACTGCCCCGCTGACAAACAGGAATTATGCGAAATGAAAGCAGCTGTCAAAAGGTCAATGAGAGATTCTTTTAACGAATTTTAAAGCAGTATTTTATCTGTATATTCTAAAAATAACCCAGAAAATTTTGGTCATACGTAAAATCTATGAACACTACAAATAATTCAATACCTTCTAATAATTTCCTGGTATGCAGTCGGGAAAATTTCAGAAGTCATTTCAATACCTTCTCTTGCTGACAGAACGGGTAATTTAATGGATGATGAAAAACAGAAGGCCGAAATTCTAAGCCTAGCTTTCAAAAACTCGTTTAAGGTAGAAGACCGCATCTACATTCCCCCTTTCAATTATCGAACAAACGCAAGAAGGATGACATAGTGTTTAGTGTATCAATTAAGATCCTTAGAAGCCAGGAAGGCATCTGGCCCAGACGGCATCCCCGTAAGATTTTGTGTTGACTATGCTACAAATTATAGCACCATTCTTATCCATCATCTATGATAGATAATTGGAGAAGCGGAAAGTTCCATGGGGCTGGAAGAAGGGCCGGGTCATAGGAATCTATAAAAAGGGTAGAAAATCGGATGCACATAATTACCGGCCACTTTCACTAACATCGATTTGTTGTAGAATCATGGAACGTATTTTGTGTTCAGACTTAATGACCTTTCTAGACTCTGTGAAGCTCATCTGCAGAAACCAGCACGGTTTTAGGAAACAGCGGTCATGTGAGACACAGCTGGCCTTCTTTGTGCATGATATACAACAGGCTCTAGATACCGGCTCCCAGGTTGATGCCATATTTCTCGACTTTCGAAACGCGTTCGACTCAGTTCCACACTGTCGCTTGCTCCAAAAAGTCTGTCCGATGACATATGCGGTTGTATAGAAGGTTTTCTAACAGACAGAGAGCAGTATGTCGTGCTAAATGGGGTGACTTCAACAGAAATAAGCGTAACTTCAGGTGTGCCCCAGGGCAGAGTAATAGGTCCGCTGCTTTTTACACTAGTTGATGGTATTGACAGCGGCATTAGACTTTTTGCGGATGATGCTGTTCTACCGTATCTTCCTTCGCCGTCGGCGTTGTCGTTGTTACCGTGAGACACCGTTATACCAAGAGGAAAGGCGCGTCGATCTTAGAGCATGAGATATGATGACCTTAAGCCATTGACAACACACAACGGTCACGGTAGCACCTGATTCCAGAATAGCTGCATTAGTTAAGATCTACGAACTATCCCCTGTTGACCAGGTCCCCAAAACTTAACTCGTAACGAGATCCCTTCAAATCAAATTGTCATAACGATCGTCTATAAAGGCTTCGTACAACGAGAAGAAATGTTACGGTTTATGGAATAATAACAGATACGACCAAACTGTCTTGTCTCTTCTGCTTTATTTAACATAACTTCGTTCACAGTTTCATTTCGCATTCACCACTCATTCACCGAAACCCTTTAATGAACAGTTTTGGTTGCTTAACACCAACAGTCAATGATAATGATACAGCTTTTCTCCTTTTTATAAATTGAAGCCCGCTCTCCGTGATATAAAAAAAAAAAAAACCGGTCTCAATACCGCGTCCCTCGTGAGATGCGAATAGACTTATCCCGGAATTGACCGCCCTGTAGGTGTACTCAATTTAATGACCACACTTCGCTGTCCGCTATTTCGCGTAACTGAATGTCCATTTGTTAGTCTGATTATACACTGTAGCTATTTAAAATTCGCCCCTATATTTTTCACAACGGACAGTTAGCACTTCGTTACTTGTTTTTTTTTCCTAAGAGTAAACGGAAAAAAAGGCGCCGTATCATCGGCTTAGTCGACATAGAGCAAAACACCTTAATATGCCCAATTTCACCTCTTCTTATAGGATCGGCTACCTTACTCATTAATTTACTACATATTATTTCCAATAACACTAAACAGGTATCGCCGTTATATTTTAATTGTATTCAAAAGCATGTTACTACTATTATGACCAACCAAATCGTCACAAATCGCGCGGCGTGCATTTTTAATAACTTTACGCTATTCAATTTCCGTTACAGCTATCTTGACTCGTAATGTTACACTGTAATCTACAGGAAAGTAGTATCACACGAAAGTTGTGAACAAATCAATGAGGATTTGCAGAAAATAAATGCGTGGTGTAATGACTGGTAGTTATCTCTCAATATTAGTAAGTGTAACCTACTGCGTATAACAAGGCGAAAATCCCCGTTAATGAACGAGTACAAAATAAATGCCCAGTCTTTGGAAGCGGTAACATCCGTCAAGTATCTGGGTGTGACTATTCGTAATGATCTCAAATGGAACGATCAGATTGCACAAGTAAAGCGCAAGGCGAACTCTAGATTGCGTTTTATTGGTAGAATCCTGAAGCGATGCAGTCCTTCAGTAAAGGAAATTGCTTACAATACTTTACTTCGTCCAGTCTTAGAGTATTATTCATCTGTATGGGACCCCTACCAGTTGGGTCTGATTCAAGAGATTGAGAAGGTCCAAAGAAGAGCTGCAAGATTCTTGAGTAGTACATTTAGCCATCGCGAGAGCGTTACAAATCTCATAGAAAGTTTGAAGTGGGACACACTTGCAGATAAACGACGCGCTAAACGGAAGGGGCTGCTCACCAAATTCCGAAATCCGATCTTCGCCGAGGATGTAGAGCATATATTATTACCACCAACTTTCAAATCGCGCAATGATCAACATTCAAAAGTAAGGGAAATTAGAGCTCGTACTAAGGCGTTCAGACAGAGGGGTGGAAATATGACTTTGGCGCGACTTGTGCCCTCAGCCACACACCGATTGGTAGCTAGCGGAGTGTATATGTAGATATAGATCTTTATCTCCCGGTGCAGTCAGTATATTAGTCCTGAATATATGGATAGTTATTAATTGATTGTAATCAGCCAGTGACAGTGGTACTACTGGCTCCCAGATATGAATTTCTACTTTTGGTTATTGAAGGAATACAGCAGCGAGCGACTTTTTGTATAGTTTTGTTTTATCCAAGACTCATTTCGGGCTTTCAATCAACTCTTAACTGTTGTAATATAATTGTATCTATGTCAGAAAGTTTTTTATCTACGACATTTTGAACACTGCAGTTTTGTTCGGTAATTTGTGACTTCCTTTTCTATTTTACATGCACAGCATAAGCACATTTAGTTTTACTCATGCAGCACACCATTCAAGATGAGTAAATGCCGAATAGGCTACTTGCCATAAAACAAAGCTGCGTAAAAAAAGCGGCTGGTTGCTGTATTTCTTCAGGCAAGTCAGTCCACAGGCACCACTAACGTGGGTAAATTAATGTTCAACTTTTGTACCTGTAGATGGTCATGTAGACCGCTAGCGAATAAAATCGTTTGATCTAGCAGCTGACGGTGCAACTGCTAAAATATATCACAGCTGTGGAGCACCTCTTATTAAAAAAATCTTCATTAGAGTTGCCATTCAGCTATGTTCACGGCACTTTTCTAGTAGTCTACACTAGTTCACAGCCGGAACAACTGGCCACCGTAGCTCAGCTTAAGATATGTATATGTAGGAACTTGATCCTCATTTATCTTTGAGTCTCATTTGCCCAACACCGCATCACACACTCCGCTTTCACAGCAGATACTCGCTTTCTTACTTGGTCTGCATTGTCACTTTACACGATGAATAACGTGGAACGAGACAATTTACACGTTACTAACTGAATTGATACTGAAATATAGCTGCATGTTGACTACTTAGAAAGGATTTCACGTAAAACAAAACAATAATTGATTGAACAGCACAAGTGAGTATGTTAAACTTTTACACTAAATCATCTGGAACCAGTCGAAAAAAATTCTTCTAGGGAACTGAAGGACTGGTCAGAAGGAACTTTCTCAACTTACTTTCAAATTTAGCTTCACTATTTGTCAGGCATTTAATATAGTCGCGTAAGCAGTCAAAGATTTCGATAGCAGCATTATCCACTCCATTCTGAGCTAAAGTCCGTTTCAATGAAGAATGGGAGTGTGTCAACAGTCAAGTTTGCGTTAAACTTGTAGTCCCTCCCTCCGCTTGCTCCTTTACTTCCACTCCCCCAGCGAAACCCCAAAGCCTAATGACTACTGACTGTTTCCAGGTCGGAGTGAGGCAAGTGCTTGTCAGTAAAGCAGTGTGCTGTTCATAGCAACCGTAACGCTTGGAATACTTTTTTTTTAACCACAATGTTCCAAATAAATGCTTTTTATTAACTATTATTTCCCATCTACCAGGGCAAAGCGCTACTTGTCAAACTTCACGTTTGTAAAACGCTTTACGTGCCATAAACTTCTCTCTAAAAAAACCATGACGGGCGACGTGCCACACACTTACCGATAACGTCTAGAGAAACGAAGATGTATTCTTTCACAGACACGTCTGCGGACGAATGCAGCCTCTAGTTCAAAGAATACCCACTACATATGCCTACGACGACCTGACGATTCACATGCGGGCTATAAAAAAAAAGAACTTTTTATTGATAGTAAGAATTAATTTGTCTGAAATGCGATTAAATGATTTTGAACTTTATTTTAACAAGATCTAAATCAAGGCTTCCACCCTCATCTTCAGATGTACCAGATGCACATGCATCAAATCGATGCACATGCCTCAAATCGATGTATGTTTTTTAATCTTGTGACCCTGTGTGGCTATCATCATTTGGGCTGCAGTACAGTGTGCTGTCAAACCAAGGACCCACACCGCTATTCGCGAAGTGACACCACGAATGCCCGACAGCAGAATCGTGATTAATGTTGTGGGTCCCTGGAGCGACACCGAACGTTAGTGCAGGACAACTGGCGACAGCAAGACAAGTCACATAGTAAACAAATCACACATCGATTTCATGCATATGTATTAGGCATATGTGAAGGTGAAACTAGAAGCCTCGATATTGATCCTGTTAGAATAGAACTGCAGATCAGTTAATCGCGGTTTGAGGCAAATTCATTCGTACTCTCAATTTATCTTACTACCGCGTTCCCGTGGTTCAGACAACGATGGGAAGTTTGAATAAAAAATTTATAGTTGAAAGATTTGCGCGCAAAGAATAGATAGTTAAGCAGTCACTGTTGTAAAGCAGGCAGAGAAAATGGGAAACGAAGACGGAGCTAATATCTCAGGGCGTTAGAGCGACGATGGAGTCATTAGCTTAACAACTTGGGACGGTACAGTTTGCTTCGTAATGGCCTAAACATATTGGATAGCGGGCACAAAAGTAGTCGTTAACAGGCTGTAGTCATTATAGAAAATATTACTTCAAATCGTCTGCTGGGAAGCTTGCCAAAAATTGTAATCTCAGTAGGTAAACACTTTTACCTTCCTACGAAGTTGTGGGGGGAAAACCACAATTTAGCATGTTGGGAGTAAACGATAACACCGACATAGAAAGATCCCCATTCCATCACTCCTGTCACTATATTAGCTTCCAAACTCGTTACACATTTCTGACACAGGAACTGCTTAGCTACCAAACACAAAAATGGTTCTGTCGGTAGAGAGACATACTTGGGGACATTAACAATATCTCTCTCCAGAAACAAAACAGAAATGAATTTAAGTATGTGATAGCCGCTAATTTCCCTACTGGGTCTGAAACTGCGAACTTAAAACTGCGCTATCTTTTCAGAAATCTGCAGGCAACTGGTCGCTTCTGCATAGTCGCTGGTGGAAGCCTCCGGACAGCATAAGTCTTCTTAATGCGTTAGCGCCGCGCTTTCTAATCTTCATAAGAAGTTGTAGGCATCACTTGATCTGGCTGTGTTTCTCTGACATTTTAGAAATCTAGCATAGGTGTAGTATGGTACATAAATCGAACTACTCTTACAAACGCAGTATACCATGTGTTAAACAATAAGCTTGACTGGACACTCGTCGGAGCGATCGTGCATTTGAAAAATGCCAATGGCCTAAAAATTGACAAGCATGGCGAAAAGTAAATAAAATCGTTGAATAAAGACAGATCAGCAAATAATTTTTTTTCGTTTAATGACTTCTTCGTGGCTGTCGACTCAAGAATAAAGACTTTTTTTAATTTGAAGAGATTGCGTATTATATATGCGGGATGTAACAGGTATAAGGGCAGATACTTTTACAGGTGGAACCTTAATATGCACACATACCAGTGTGTTGGTTGCTTTTTCTCTGTGTCGAACAGTCTTCTCACAAAAAAGTCATACAATTTACTAGGCGATGTTTTCTGCAAGTGAAAAATAGTCATATAATAATAGTGGACGATAAATAGTTTAGACAAGAAGAGAATAGAAGTTTTCTAAATGTTGTGCTACAGAAGAATGCTGAAGATTAGATGGGTAGATCACATAACTAACGAGGAGGTACTGAATAGAATCGGAGAGAAGAGAAATTTGTGGCACAACTTGATTAGAAGAAGGGATCGGTTGGTAGGGCATATTCTGAGGCATCAAGGGATCACCAATTTGGTACTGGAGGGCAGCGTGGAGGGTAAAAGTCGTAGAGGGAGACCAAGAGATGAATACACTAAACAGATTAAGAAGGATGTAGGTTGCAGTAGGTACTGGGAGATGAAGAAGCTTGCACAGGATAGAGTAGCATGGAGAGCTGCATCAAACCAGTCTCTGGACTGAAGACCACAACAACAACAACAATATTGTTCAGTACACTGTCGTCAGTGACCAGTAGAAATATCTGCAGTTATTCCGGTTACACCCCGTACACTAGTCAAACATTTTATTCATTAGTCGAGGGATTTTGCATAACATTCATCAGAGGGAACCCAAAATCCACTGATTTTGGAGACTGTTCAAAGACACTATCAGACTATTTTAGTGTGAGGGACCCATGGCTTCCGATGGCTCATGACACAGTCGTAACGTAATTACAATTTATTCGGTTTGTTGGCCCAGTTATCTTTATTTCTGTGAAAATACTTTTAGGAAAGCAGCAAAGGACAACACTAAACACAGAGTAATGCAACAACTGTAAGCGCAGAACAGGGAATCAGTGACCATAAGGCCGTTTAAGCATCCCTGAATATGGAAGTAAATAAGAATATGAAAAAAGGGAGGAAGGTTTCTCTGTTTAGCAAGAGTAATAGGAGGCAGATTTCAGACTACCTAACATATCAAAACGAAAATTTCCTTTCCGACACTGACAATGTTGAGTGTTTTTGGAAAAAGTTCAAGGCAATCGTAAAATGCGTTTTAGACAGGTACGTGCCGAGTAAAACTGTGAGGGACGGGAAAAACCCACCGTGGTTCAAAAACAAAGTTAGGAAACTACTGCGAAAGCAAAGAGAGCTTCACTGCAAATTTAAACGCAGCCAAAACCTCTCAGACAAATAGAAGCTAAACGATGTCAAACTTAGCGTAAGGAGGAGTATGAGTGAAACGTTCAGTGAATTCGAAAGTAAAATTCTATGTACCGACTTGACAGAAAATCATAGGAAGTTCTGGTCTTACGTTAAATCAGTAAGTGGCTCGAAACAGCAAATCGAGACACTTTGGGATGATAATGGCATTGAAACAGAGGATGACACGCGTAAAGCTGAAATACTAAACACCTTTTTCCAACGCTGTTTCACAGAGGAAGACAGCAATGCAGTTCCTTCTCTAAATCCTCGCACGAACGAAAAATTGGCTGACATCGAAATAAGTAATATAATAGCAACTGAAATCACTCAACAGAAGAACGTCCACTGGACCTGACGGGATACCAATTCGATTCTACACAGAGTACGCGAAAGAACTTGTCCCCCTTATAACAGCCGTATACCGCAAGTCTCTAGACGAACGGAAGGTTCAAATTGATTGGAAAAGAGCACAGGTAGTCCCAGTTTTCAAGAAGGGTCGTCGAGCAGTTGCGCAAGACTATAGGCCTATATCTCTGACGTCGATCTGTTGTAGAATTTTAGAACATGTTTTTTGCTCGAGTATCATGTCGCTTTTGGAAACCCAGTATCCACTCTGTAGGAATCAACATGGATTCCGGAAACAGCGATCGTGTGAGACCCAACTCGCTTTATTTGTTCATGAGACCCCGAATATATTAGATACAGGCTCCCAGGTAGATGTCATTTTCCTTGACTTCCGGAAGGCGTTCGATACAGTTCCGCACTGTAGGAGCCTACGGAATATCAGACCAGCTGTGTGGCTGGATTGAAGAGTTTTTAGCAAACAGAACACAGCATGTTGTTCTCAATGGAGAGACGTCTACAGACGTTAAAGTAACGTCTGGCGTGCCACAGGGGAGTGTTATGGGACCATTGCTTTTCAAATATATATAAATGACCTAGTAGATAGTGTCGGAAGTTCCGTGCGGTTTTTCGCGGATGATGCTGTAGTATACAGAGAAGTTGCAGCATTAGAAAATTGCAGCGAAATGCAGGAAGATCTGCAGCGGATAGGCACTTGGTGCAGGGAGTGTCAACTGACCCTTAACATAGACAAATGTAATGTATTGCGAATACATAGAAAGAAGGATCCTTTATTGTATGATTATATGATAGCGGAACAAATACTGGTAGCAGTTACTTCTGTAAAATATCTGGGAGTATGCGTACGGAACGATTTGAAGTGGAATGATCATGTAAAATTAATTGTTGGTAAGGCGGGTTCAAATGGCTCTGAGCACTATGGGACTTAACATCTGTGGTCATCAGTCCCCTAGAACTTAGAACTACTTAAACCTAACTAACCTAAGGACATCACACACATCCATGCCCGAGGCAGGATTCGAACCTGCGACCGTAGCGGTCGACGGGTTCCAGACTGAAGCGCCTAGAACCGCACGGCCACACCGGCTGGCGGTAAGGCGAGGCGGGTGCCAGGTTGAGATTCATTGGGAGATTCCTTAGAAAATGTAGTTCATCAACAAAGGAGGTGGCTTACAAAACACTCGTTCGACCTATACTTGAGTATTGCTCATCAGTGTGCGATCCGTACCAGGTCGGGTTGACAGAGGAGATAGAGAAGATCCAAAGAAAAGCGGCGCGTTTCGTCACAGGGTTATTTGGTAAGCGTGATAGCGTTACGGAGATGTTTAGCAAACTCAAGTGGCAGACTGCAAGAGAGGCGCTCTGCATCGCGGTGTAGCTTGCTGTCCAGGTTTCGAGAGGGTGCGTTTCTGGAAGAGGTATCGAATATATTGGTTCCCCCTACTTATACGTCTCGAGTAGATCACGAATGTAAAATTAGAGAGGTTCTTCCCGCGAACCATACGCGACTGGAACAGGAAAGGGAGGTAATGACAGTGACACGTAAAGTGCCCTCCGCCACACACCGTTGGGTGACTTGCGGAGTCTAAATGTAGATGTAAATGTAGAACTCTCAGATGCGAAAGGGCTGTGATGTGGTTGCCGTCACTTTAGGAGCAGCTGAAACAAGCGGCGTTGTGCCACTCATCCGTTTCATTCAAACGAGGCGCGCACTGGCCAGGTGAACCTATCCGTGCTGCTGTTAAAGTACAGCCAATACTGTAGGAAAAAGACAAAAGCGATCAGTACTGAATCTAAGCTTGAGGTCGGAGAGTAAAGTGGCATTACTGTTGTCTATAGCAAGTACTGCAAGCGAACAGGACATGTTTGCTTCCAGACAGGACACAGCGCCTGGCGCCTGGCCTTACCACTCTTGTGCAGATGTTTCCAGTGCTGCACAGATGGACTGTGTGCAGAAACGCGTTCTTGTATTGCGAGTCCACCCCCGTGTTCTGTGCCTCAGCTGCCTGCCGCCTACTTACCAGTGCGCTTCGTCTGCTGGAATGGCTATCCCAGCCCTACAAGCGATGATTTTCTTATGTGGTACTCTAATATTGACCTGTGGAATTATTGGCTGTTCTGGCATAACCTGTTTATATGATAGTTTGCAGGTTCGCTGTAGCGCACAAGTTCTGCTTAGGCTTCAGCTGCTGAACCGCACCTCCCACGCCGCGCTGTCGCTGCTCGCACGGAATCCCCCTCTAGCACCATTGTCCCCTCCCCTATCACGCCGCCTGCGCGGGTACGAACCTAGTTATTTTGTGCACACTCTACCCTTACGGAACCGCTGTCCTATGCATGGCAGTCGTGTATGCTGTCCACTCTTCTATGGATGTGCGCTCAAGTGACATCTACCACACATAAAGAGTAGGTACTAATAGCGTCGTCGGTACAACTAACAAATTGATGAAAAAATATCTGAATTCCACAGTGCACCCCATCTCCGTAAACCTATGCAACCTGTTCCCAGCTACTGTACTCCTGCCATCAACACCACTCCATAGGTACGTGTTGGAAGGGATGGCTCTCTGAGTTGGCACTGACCAGGAAACTGCTTGCACACTCTTACAGGGTGCTCTGCTCTGTTCTGTTCTTTTGTGTACCGTATTACTCTACATGTAGCATCATTCCTGTAGAGAGGCAATTCACAGAGACCGCGCGATATGGCGTGTGTTTGCGCTGTCTGTGTGTGCAGCACGTGTGGAGCGACGCTGTTATCTGGCTCGCTGAGAGCACCACTCCTGCCCGAGTGCTTCTGTAAAAACCAGGATTTCCCGGCCCCTCCCACCACCGACAGCGATAAAGCATTCTGGCCGAGCTGTTTCATCACTCATCTACAGCAGAAACTCCATCCTCGCGTTTCTGAGACTGCAGTGTTTTCGATTTTTCCCTCTTTCGGTAAACTCACTTTTCTTTCCAGAATGAGATTTTCACTCTGCAGCGGAGTGTGCGCTGATATGAAACTTCCTGGCAGATTAAAACTGTGTGCCCGACCGAGACTCGAACTCGGGACCTTTGCCTTTCGCGGGCAAGTGCAAGTTCAAGTGCTCTACCCGCGAAAGGCAAAGGTCCCGAGTTCGAGTCTCGGTCGGGCACACAGTTTTAATCTGCCAGGAAGTTTCACTTTTCTTTATTTGTTACTGTAATACTTAGTGGCAGAATTTAATTTGTAAGTTTCTCATATTGATGGGTTCACTGAAGCTAATGGCCAAAATGTTTGCAGCCATACACACCTGCCAGGCTTCGTTGCTTCATTGACTAGGCCGCTGCTCTTTATGGCAGGTTATTTCTTTTCCTCTTTTTTCAACGTAAGCTTTCAGATTGGCTGGATGTGGCGCACCATGGCTTCCTCTCATGTACCAGCCTATTCAGCTCACAAGGGGAAGGCCTCAGGCATAGCCAATCGATTCCGCTCAAATCGCTTGGGTACAACCTAAAACAAAAGACTAAGACACAATAACTCAACGTCTTCCTTTTCCCACCCTCCATGTTTGACAAAACTACTACTTCTAAATTTCATGGAGCGCAGTCGACTCATATTGATAGGATCGATAGATAAATGAAACTTCAGCCTTTTTCATCAACATATATGTGGTCCGCAACGCATATTTTCCTAGAAAAAAACTTTTTCGACTGCCAGTTACGCACCCATAAATACAGGGTGGTCCATTGATAGTGACCGGCCCAAATACCTCACGTAACAAGCATTAAACGAAAAAACTACAAAGAACGAAACTCGTCTAGCTTGAAGGGGGGAAACCAGATGGCGCTATGGTTTGCCCCCTAGATGGCGCTGCCACAGGTCAAACGGATATCAACTGCGTTTTCTTTTTTGAATAGGAACCCCCATTTTTATTACATATTCGCGTAGTACGTAAAGAAATATGAATGTTTTAATTGGACCACTTTTTTCACTTTGCGACAGATGGCGCTGTAATAGTCACAAACGTATAAGTACATAGTATCACGTAACATTCCACAAGTGGGGACGGTATTTGCTTCGTGATACATTACCGTTGTTAAAATGGACCGTTTACCAATTGCGGGAAAGGTCGATATCGTGTTGATGTATGGCTATTGTGATCAAAATGCCCAACGGACGTGTGCTATGTATGCTGCTCGGTATCCTGGACGACATCATCCAAGTGTACGGGCCGTTCGCCGGATAGTTACGTTATTTAAGGAAACAGGAAGTGTTCAGCCACATGTGAAACGTCAACCACGACCTGCAACAAATGATGATGCCCAAGTAGGTGTTGTAGCTGCTGTCGCGGCTAATCCGCACATCAGTAGCAGACAAACTGCACGAGAATCGGGAATCTCAAAAACGTCGGTGTTGAGAATGCTACAGCAACATCGATTGCACCCGTACCATATTTCTATGGCCGGCCGGGGTGGCCGAGCGGTTCTAGGCGCTACAGTCTGGAACCGCGCGACCGCTACGGTCGCAGGTTCGAATCCTGCCTCGGGCATGGATGTGTGTGATGTCCTTAGGTTAGTTAGGTTTAAGTAGTTCTAAGTTCTAGGGGACTGATGACCTCCGAAGTTAAGTCCCATAGTGCTCAGAGCCATTTGAACCATATTTCTATGCACCAGGAATTGCGTGGCGACGACTTTGAACGTCGTGTACAGTTCTGCCACTGAGCACAAGAGAAATTACGGAACGATGGCAGATTTTTTGCACGTGTTCTATGTAGCGGTAAAGTAAACCGGCATAATATGTACTACTGGGCAACGAAAAATCCACGATGGTTGCGACAAGTGGAACATCAGCGACCTTGGCGGGTTAATGTATTGTGGGAGGAAGGATAATTGGCCCCCATTTTATCGATGGCAATCTAAATGGTGCAATGTATGCTGATTTCCTACGTAATGTTCTACCGTTGTTACTACAAGATGTTTCACTGCATGACAGAATGGCGATGTACTTCCAACATGATGGATTACCGGCACATAGCTCGCGTGCGGTTGAAACGGTATTGAATAGCATATTTCATGACAGGTGGATTGGTAGTCGAAGCACCATACCATGGCCCGCACGTTCACCGGATCTGACGTCTCCGGATTTCTTTCTGTGGGGAAAGTGCTGTCGTGATCCACCGACAACGCCTGACGACATGCGTCAGCGCATTGTCAATGCATGTGCGAACATTACGGAAGGCGAACTACTCGCTGTTGAGAGGAATGTCGTTACACGTATTCCCAAATTCATTGAGGCTGACGGACTTCATTTTGAGCATTTATTGCATTAATGTGGTATTTACAGGTAATAACGCTGTAACAGCATGCGTTTCAGAAATGACAATTCACAGAGGTACATGTATCACATTGGAACAACCGACATAAAATGTTCCAACGTACCTATGTTCTGTATTTTAATTTAAAAAACCTACCTGTTACCAACTGTTCGTCTAAAATAGTGAGCCATATGTTTGTGACTATTACGGCGCCACCTATCACAAAGCAAAAAAAGTGGTCCATCTAAAACATTCATATTTCTTTACCTAGTACACGAAAAGTTAATAAAAAATAGGGGTTCCTATTTTAAAAAGCGCAGTTGATATCCGTTTGACCTATGGCAGCGTCATCTAGCGGGCCAACCATAGCGCCATCTGGTTCCCCCCTTCATGCTAGACGAGTTTCGTTCTTTGTAGTTTTCTCGTTTGACGCTTATTTCGTGAGTTTTTGGCCCGCTCACGATCAATGGACCACCCTGTATATGTGCTGCTAAACGAAAGCGCTGCTGGCGTACCGACTGTGATAAGTGCTGGGAAGCAGAGGACTTGAATTCGATTCCCAGTTATATTCTGCAGTCTTTTTTCCATTTCTATTTTTTCAATATCGAATCTTATAAGAAAAGGAGGGTTAATAAGGTAAGTAAATCAATAAGGAATAATAACTAGATAGAGAAGTAAATTTGGCGAACAATTTGGATTGGTAATGGAATAAAATTTTAAGTCTCGCTGGGCGGAAAGAATGCCGAGTAAGATTGCCGCGAAGAAGAACATTCGGTCTGTGTTTTCACGTAAGGAGGAAAAACTAACCCTTGTCGCAATCCGTTCTTTACATAAAATAAAGCATTCGTACATGTCACGATAGCCTATTACTACGTCTTTAAAACTGTTGCCTAAAGTTTTCCCGTGGCTATAAGAAGCTAATGAATAATTTGGTCCTTGGAGTATAAAAGAGGCCAAACGTTTAACCGCCTAGTTAAAAAGTGTTGACTTCACTTGCTCCAATCCGGGAGATAGAAGAAATCTGGTTACATAACATGTCTTACGAACATTTTAAAAGATATGTTCCTGACAGCAAGTTTTGTTTGATACCGGATTCGTGGGGTGGACAAACTAAGACCGTTATGTGCAACAGCTTGCTTATAAAAGACGGGGTTCAACAGACTTGCTACGTAAACGTGATACCGTCGAACTGCACACCTGTGTGCCAGTCATGTGATGTTATTCTCATCGCCAAGTTAAACACTTTATTTCAAGGCTTCAAAATTGTAATCTGATTCTGGAAACCAAGCGGGAATTGCAAAACCGAGCGGATACAACAACGATACACTGCATAGTTGACTATCACAGCATTGATTTTTCAGACAATATTAATTTCCGGAAAAAAATTTTTTTAAGTATAATTCGAGTTCATTTTCCTTCGAATTTTCGGAAGGAATGATGTAACTGTCTGAAGATTGCTTTCGTAAGATGTTCTTGGTGCCGCGAGTATATCCCCTTTGTAGTCTATGTTTATATGAAAAGTACCGTCCATCTAGTTATTCGAAGCAAATTGAAAACATGTAACAGAGTGAGTGTAAGAGGCAATTTAAGGAAGCCAGGGTTAAGTTCATAATTGTTTATTAATCCTAGTTTTTTGATAAATTTATTTAGCTACATCGTTATTATTCTTTATTGATTTTCTTGCTTTATTTACTCTCCTATGCCTACCATTTCGAAACGGAAAAAGATACAATGGAAAAAGGTGCAGAATGCAACTGGGAATCGTACGCAGGTTCTCCGCTCCGAAGTCGCTAGTCCAGAGTTGTTAGTCCAGAGGCGCTTTTGTCGAACGGTTCTTACCTTATAGGCACATAAGGGGAAGTCCGAAAAGTTTCTATCCTGGATTACTAGGAAAATATGCTTTTGCCGACACCATAAATGATTATGAAAAACGCTCAGTTTTTTCAATTATCTGTCGATGACGTCAGTTCTGAATCGACTGCGCGTCATAAACTTCAAGGATAGTTTTCTCAAAAACGAGGAGGGGGAGTCAAAGTATCTCCGAATCCTTCACTTTACGTTGTACACAAGCGACAAGTATGAACCGAATCGCTTGGTCGAGTCTAGAGGCCTTCTCCTTGTCAGAGTGACAGCTGCTCCCAATGTTCTCAGTTAGTTGATTTCATGTTCTAATCTCCGGCTTCCCCTGCGGAATTCGTCTCCTGTCGCTCCCTTCAGTACCATGGGAGTTGTTCCCGGATGCCAAAACAGTTGCCCAGATGGGTGACCATCCAGCCGCCATGCGCTGTTGCCATTTTTCGGGGTGCACTCAGCCTCGTGATGCCAATTGAGGAGCTACTCGACCGAATAGTAGCGGCTTCGGTCAAGAATACCATCATAACGACCAGGAGAACGGTGTGCTGACCCCCACGCCCCTCCTATCCGCATCCTCCTCTGAGGATGACACGGCGGTCGGATGGTCCCAGTAGGCCACTCGTGGCCTTAAGACGGAGTGCTTTTTTTAGCACTATAGCGTTCTTCTATTTCGTGTTTCCCATATATTTCATACCTCCACAATTGTGCAGAGGACCACCTCTTTTCTTATCTTATCTGTTCACTTAACTTTTATCATCCTCGTGTAATACGACACCTTAAAAGTTCGATCCTCTACTTTTCCAGATTTTCCGCAGACCTCCTTTCACTGCCATACAATGGTATACTTCAGACTCACATTCTCTGACTTTTGTTCCTCAAATTAGGGCCGATGTTTGATAGTAGTAGACAGCTTTGGATGAAGAATGTTGCCTTCGTCTGCACTACTCGTCTTCTTAAATACTTCTTACTTCGTCCGACATGCATTGATTTGCTTCCAAGGTAACAGAATTCCTTTCACATCGTCTACTGCAGGGGTGGAAAGAGTTGCTAGTATCCCGCTCCGGAAATTCCTCACTGTGGCTACCTAAGGGTTGCAATCGCAAAAAAAGCACCATTTACGTAATTAAGTCAGGTAAGTTGTTTTACAAATATTCACTTTATTTAACAAATGTAGTTACAACAGTGTATTCTCAAAAGAACAAAAATCTACAAGGGCCGTCCTTTCCTATCTGGGATCAAATCAAAGGCGAGTAAAAAAATTACGTGGACGTACGGTGAAGTGTGAGTCGCAATCAAATCATTGGCGGGCCACATGCGTCCCTTGTCTGCAGTATGATCCCCTGCTTTGATATAAAGTCTTTCGCTAACTTCATTTCTGGTGTGCGCTGGTAATTTCGTCTTTCTTTGGTTTACTCTCAGTCCGTACGCTGTCCTCAGTGTGGGAGCTAGCTGCCTAGTGACGTGAAATTTTAGACACACATGTCAACCAGAAACAGGGAAAGCCGTTTTCTTTGATTTATACTTTCTTTTGCTTCAAGAGCGGGCTGTTATTATGTCGCAACTTTTTGTTCCAATTATAGCAGCTGATTGGCTAGTAACCAACAATACGTCCGACCTATCCTGTGCGTAGTTCGGGATTTTCGTTTAATTTCGAGCTTACACTATGTATTACATCGATTACTAGTCCCATACACTGGTAGATTTCTAGCTTCGACAAGTGGCACGTCGCAGACGCAGTGCGTAAGTCATTGTTCTGATACTAGACAGAGAACTGATCCATGTTTTTTGCTTGACAAAAATACTTTCGAAAGTCTTTATTATAATGTCTAGACTACTAAAGGCAAACGGTTTAAACTGAACCGCGCGTTCATCTTCAGGCCATAAAGTCGTTATCGCAGTAGGACGTCAGCTCACTAAATCGCATCTTACCATACTCAGTGTAAAGGTTTACCCATTACTGAGATCGTGTGATCCACAATTTGATAAAGTTAAATTACATACTTTCAAAAGTCGTTTACAATAAATTTATCACAGTACGTGGCAGCTGCAAATACACAATAGCCGGCCGGGGTGGCCGAGCGGTTCTAGGCGCTGCAGTCTGGAACCGCGCGACCGCTACGGTCGCAGGTTCGAATCCTGCCTCGGGCATGGATGTGTGTGATGTCCCTGGGTTAGTTAGTTTTAAGTAGTTCTAAGTTCTAGGGGACTGATGACCTCAGAAGTTAAGTCCCATAGTGCTCAGAGCCATTTGAACCATTTGAAATACACAATATTTCGAGATTTTATTGTGCTGCGACTTTTACCCGACTTACCTATGGTGCTCTAGAATGACCAGTGTTAACAATCTCTTAGTACCTGCAATAAGTAAAGAACGTACTGTAGCTCGGATGCCCTAAAGTGGTTCTCTAATGCCGCAGTACCAGCGAGAACTACCTAACACACGCGAGCGGGGTGTTTGCAGCGTATGTACTGGTCAAGGCGCTGTTGCTGCGGTTCCTCAGTCGTTCATCGCTTGATGCGGTTAACAGATCTGTACATACTTTGCCTTCCAGCTTGAAACTTAAAAAGACTGTTTTAAACTGAAACCCAGAAACATAAACTATTAACGCTATATACGCCCAGATCACCTCAACGTAGGAAATAACACACGATCCGTTTCCCTCCATTTAATGCACTGAACTAAAAAGAAGAATATAGTAATGTCTTGAGTTGTCAGAGACAGTAAGGAGGGCGATTGTGAAAACTCAGTCTGAAATGTCGACTGTGTAGCGTGGTGTGAGTTTCAGGACCCTTCCCTGAGGTTCTTTCGCTATGCTTTATAAATAGGTTGCAGTCAAACGGTACTTCTGTCAATGGGACAAGAAAGGCTATCGAAATGAATTGATAGCGTACTTTTACACAGTTAACGAGTCAGCTTAAACGCGTGGCTAAACGGGGTACAAAAGAGACCGTCAAATTCAGGATTTTTTTTTTCTGTGGGTAAAAATTGTAGTTCTCACTTTCCGCGACTTTGATGTATACCAAACCAATTATACACCACTATTGCACGTAAATTCGCAATTCTGATGTATAAAGGCAATTACAAAATATGTCGGTCTTTCAAGCACCGCCGGCCGCGGTGGTCTAGCGGTTCTAGGCGCTCAGTCCGGAACCGCGTGACTGCTACGGTCGCAGGTTCGAATCCTGCCTCGGGCATGGATGTGTGTGATGTCCTTAGGTTAGTTAGGTTTAAGTAGTTCTAAGTTCTAGGGGACTGATGACCACAGATGTTAAGTCCCATAGTGCTCAGAGCCATTTTCAAGCACCGCACACCCATTTATTTATAAGTGTGTGACGTGTGGTCGAGAGAGAGAGAGAGAAAGTAAGTGAAGGGTGGAGAGGGAATGTAGAGAAACCATTTATGGAGGTGGATTACGTGCCAAGAACTAGTCATGAAAGACGGATATAACGGGGACACGAACGCAAGTCACAGCACAGCACTTATTCCGCTTCAGCAAAAGCCGTTCGGTTTATCCATTTGTGCAGTTATGTAAATGGCATGCCGAATATAACAGGTGTAATAGCCAGTACACTTACAAGTTGAATTCTCGTAAGGTTCATTTTTCTGCACAGTATGTCGATAATACTAGGAAAGTGAGTATGTAAGTCATTGAGACATTTTGGAGTAAAATAAAACTTTCAACTTGTCACGGTTACCAGGAAAAATAGTATGAGTTAATGACACCATGAATCCCTCGGATATCATAGGTTGGCTGCCTTTTCATTTTATTAAGTATTATCCGACTTATTACTCTAAGGAACTCTGGCTCCACAGTTGTTCAGATTTGCGCTAAACCCGAGGCATGTATCAAAAACTAAGCACCATTGGCAACTAGCTTCATTTGCTGAAAGTTTCGACCAAAGACCAGTGAAAGGCAGCATGTGACGGAAGCTTGTAGAACCTAGCTACAGTCCCGGCGTTAATGTGACCTTTTTTCCTCCCCTTTGTATCAAACACTTCTCTAGCTGCTAGTGCGCTTAAAAGCACACAAGTTATCGCCAGGTGGAGGAGATGATGCAATGTGTTTTCACATTGCTCGATAATGCCTTCAAGAGCGCGGGACACCAGTAACTGGACTGTTCAGTCACACAAGAAAAATACAATCTAGAAAGATCTCTGTCTAGATATATATCTCCAGAACTGAAACTGGCACAAGGATATCAGTCCGCCACAATTAGTAGCATATTAGCGCATTTCTGAATGGTTACCAAGTGTCCTGTTCTTAGCAGACGAGATCAGCGAAATTACGCAATTGGCTTACAAAGTGAACATTACTGCTTATTGACTCGAGGCCCATGACGTATTCCTTTCACTCAAACGAAACTAAGAAGCTGCCCTATCGTACAATTACATCTACATCTACATTTATACTCCGCAAGCCACCCAACGGTGTGTGGAAGAGGGCATTTTACATGGCACACACACACAGCCTCGTGGTGGATTACTTGCTTTTACAGCGACAACAATAACTACATATAAACCTACATCTACGCTCCGCAACCCACCTTACGGCCTGTGGCAGAGGGTACTTCTCGTACCGCTATCTTTTCCGCCGTTCCCTGTTCCATTTGCGAACGGAACTTGGGTTGAATAATTTGGGCAAACCTCCGTATTATCTCTGTTTTCTCGTTGCGGCCATTTCGCGAGGTGTATGTGGGTACAGTACAAGGGGCATTAAATAAGCAACGCAATACTTTTTGTCTGAAGGCAGGTTGGTTTTATTGAAGATTTCAGTATACCGTATTATCCCCCACTCGTTTGGTTACAAAACCCTATTTTTAAACATGATTCCTGTTCAATGCGACGGTCATACGTCACCGTACTGGGAGGAATTTTACGCCTGCATGGTATCACTCTACTGGTCGACGTCGGAGCCAATGTCATGCAGCATTAATAAACACCCCCTCCCTCAATCATCCACGTACTGGTTCCCGCGGAGTGCATCCTTCATTGAGCCAAAAAGATGGAAGTCGGTATTTGCGGGGTCCGGGTTGTATGGTGGGTGAGGAAGAACAGTCCAGTGAAGTTTTGTGAGCTCCCCTCAGGTGTACAGACTTCTGTGAGGCTTTGTGTTGTCACGTAGAAGGAGAGGTTCGTTTGCATTTTTGTGGTGACGAACACGCTGAAATCGTTTCTTCAGTTTTCCGAGGAGTAGCACAATACATTTCCGAGTTGCACCAGAATAACCCCTCCAGAGTCCAAGAAGACCAGCTAAAAATGCGGCTTTTTGAACTTTGCCGGCCGAAGTGGCCGCGCGGTTCTGGCGCTGCAGTCTGGAACCGCGAGACCGCTACGGTCGCAGGTTCGAATCCTGCCTCGGGCATGGATGTGTGTGATGTCCTTAGGTTAGTTAGGTTTAACTAGTTCTAAGTTCTAGGGGACTACTGACCTCAGCAGTTGAGTCCCATAGTGCTCAGAGCCATTTTCAAGGATTGCCGTTTTGTTTCCGGTTGGAAGTGATCAACTCATGTTTCATCACCTGTGACGATGTTCGATAAAAAGCTGTCAAGATCAGCCCCGTAATGTGCAAGCAGTTCCACATAATTGGTCCTTCATTGCTCTTTGTGGTCTTCCGTTAGGCGGTGAGGACCCCAACCGGTGGACGAGTTCGTCAGTTCCACCAGGGACGTCCAGTTGTGTAGCGAGGTGTCTGATTGTGATCAGTCGATGGCCTCGAATGAGAGTGTCCACACGTTCCAACATTGAAGGAGTCACAGCTGTCCGTGGCCGGCCGGCACGCAGGAGATCGGACAGGTCTGCTTTACCTTCTTTCAATGATGGCAGACGCCTCGCGCAACGGTTCCCGGTGGCTTATTCACTGCCAGGCCTCTGTAGACATTCCGCAAACGCCTATGAATATCTGCGATGCTCTGGTTTTCCGCCAAAAGAAACTCAGTGATAGCTCTCTGCTTGGAACGCACATACGTTACAGACGCCATTTACAAGGCGACGTATAGCGCCACCACCTATCGGACCTCCATGAAAGTATAGGAGCTGAAGCGAAAATTTTCACGATTCCCCACAATAAATTCCGCATTTTTTCAACTGAAATTTGCCGACAAAAGAAATGTGTTGTATTAATTACTGAACGACCGTGTTAGATTGTCACTCACGCCTTCCAAGGCGACAAGAGTCGTCTTTACTGGGCAGCACACTTACATTCCTAGTTTGACCAACACTCGGGCACCCTATTGCCTCCATTATCCCGATAAAGCACCCAACGCCAATCCCGTAAAAATGTCTGGGTTCAAATGGTTCAAATGGCTCTGAGCACTATGGGACCTATCTTCTGAGGTCAACAGTCCGCTAGAACTTAGAACTATTTAAACCTAACTAACCTAAAGACATCACACACATCCATGCCCACGGCAAGATTCGAACCTGCGACCATAGCAGTCGCGCGGTTCCAGACTGTAGCGCCTAGAACCGCTCGGCCACTTTAAACGGCAAAAGTCTGGGACTAGATGGAACGGTGGGTGAAACGTAGGACTCGACATCCAACAGTTTAGTGGCTTGTTTGGATTCTTTAGAATGAAAGTTTCGTCCACAAGAAGAACTAATTCCTTCTTGTTGCACATTAGGCGGCAGGTCGTTCATGCATGTAGGAGAGAATAGTGGTTCTAAGGTTGAGCCTTATGGAGCCCCATAAATGAATTCTCCCCTTTCTGAAGAATCTCCCTTGTTTCATTGGTTGAATTACGAGGCTGGTTTGTTAAGTACGGTAAAAATACGAGGAAAAATGTTATTTTCGTAAATAACTCAACCTACTTCTCGACATAGCGTCCTTTGAGGGATATACACTTGGTGCACCGATCCTTCATTTTTTTCATCCATGGGAAAAATAGGTTCTGTCAAAATCTGCAAAACACTCGTTGACTGCAACTACCACTCCCTCATTTGACGGAAATTTTTCCCAGCAAGTGTAACCGCTCAATGTCATTCAATACGATCACGGCGACACCACTCGATCGACCTTAGCACTCGTGGTGTCACTCGCCTTCATACATGGCAGTGGACGTTTGAAAATTCGTGACGTTTGCTCAATGGTCGTCAATTGATTTAAATGTATTTCTCGGCTGACTGTTAATTCAATTACTGCCACGGGGGGAGGAGAAAGAACACATCCTGGTGATACCAGCATTATACGTATTTAGATGTTCGATTAATCTGAATGGTTTGCAATGTTCCAGCGATTCTATTCGAACTCTATGCCGATGTACCGACAAGGACCATTTTCGCAGATAAACATGCAAGTACGTAATGGATGATCAGTTTCTCAATATAGTTCGTCGCACTCACACATTATACATCCGCTCTAAGAACAATTTCATGCATTTACATTTTTGGTGTCCCACAAAATTAGTTGGCTAAATATTATGACGATACGTTGCATACAACTTCCACAGATATTGTTTATCCTGTAGTCAAGACTACGTAATGAAGCCAAAATAGTGGATAAAATCGAAATGTAGTTTGTTTATTAATACTTCTCTTTTCACTAATTAAATATGAACTATTAATCGGGATTGGAGGTGATGATCCTATCCTTCTTTTTTAGTATTTTAGGTCCTCGTTAATTAATATCTGGTAGTTAATAAGCAAACTATTTTTTTATGCTGGCGCGTTGCAGTTACCCCCGCAACCGTCCAAGGATAAGGTTCTATTAATGTTCCGCGCACACGCGTTTCACCATTTTATAAAATGCAGAATTACGTAAACTGTAGCTTTCCGTTGCGCACAACTTTCGGGGGTTCCACAACCATAATAGTTTCCCAAGAGTATTTTTCCCAGCTAACACAAAGTTCGAATTATGTTGTCGGATTCATTTTCACTCCGCCTCGACAATAAACGTCTCTGATCACTTCGTCACACGTAATGTATTTTAAACGTGCTTGAAGAGTCTTTAAATAATCTCCTTAACGAGTTTCGCAGTCGCGTACCACTTTTTCATCGACTAGCCCGACCGCGATAACTGAAGGTAGAGAGCTCAATAATGTGTTACATGTTCTTTTATATGTATTAAGAAACAAACGCGCCCCTATATCATTCTGTCCCTCTTGGTCTTTGCTACTTTGCTTTTTATTACTTTTCATTATATTGCTTCTTAGTAATACTGTGCACTTATTAAAGTTTCGTATTACTTTCCCCTTTTTAATTCTTCCCCGATTTTAATTAATATGATGCTAATTGACACGCCTGCCCGCAAAGTACCGTTATACAAGCCAAAGTTTCAAGTTATGGAACAGGAAGAAGTTATTTGACGCTAAAGCTAGTGAACAGCATGGAAGAAAAACTACTTAAAAGCCCAGTTCCTGCAGTTTCGCCATTATTATCGTTGATGAGTGGGGTGATGCATTTTCCTGGTGAAAGAGTCCTTTTTGCTTGCCAACATAGGTCTTTTTTCAGCCAACGCTACTTTCAAACGCTCCATCAGCCTTTGTGCAGTGTGCTGACTGAAATTTCGACTATGGTGTGTTATCATGGATCCAGGTTACATTAACAGTCACAAATCGGTCCAAAAACTCTTGCAGATTGTGAGCAAACACCGCCAGATATTGTGATGAAAAGTCGTACCGGATGCGCTTTTGATCGACTTCGAGCAATGGCGGTTCTAGGCGCTACAGTCTGGAACCGCGCGACCGCTACCGTCGCAGGTTCGAATCCTGCCTCCGGCATGGACGTGTGTGATGTCCTTAGGTTAGTTAGGTTTAAGTAGTTCTAAGTTCTAGGGGACTGATGACCTCAGCAGTTAAGTCCCATAGTGCTCAGAGCCATTTGAACCATTTGAATAGCGGCACCCACTCCGCACACAGCTTCTTCATAGCCAATTCTCCGAGCAAGATATTATGCACTCGCTCAGTTGAGATGCCTACAGTCTCAGCGACTTCAAGAATTTTTATTCGGCAGTCTTGATTTTCGATATCATTGATTTTGCCTGTGATTTGCTCAATTGGATGGCTGTAGCGCGCTTCGTCTTCCGTGCTTGTCCGACCACATTTAAATTCATTAATCCAAAAGTAAATGGTCTTTAATGATGGTGGAGAGTTCTCGTGAACTTCGTAGAATTCCGTTTCGATTTGTGCAGCAGTCCATCCCTTCAAATGAAAACGTTTAGTAACAGCACGAAACTCGGTTATCTTCATTTTCAATCGCAATCGACACACTGAACACTTCAAATGTTTGTCAGCAATGAACTGTACGTTGTACATTATTGAAATCCTTGGAATACTCAAGCTTACCAACCATGAAGGCACAACAAAAATGGTCCATTTTTTCATGGAATTTTACCAGAATTATCAAACCACCCTTGCATTAAGTGGAACTTTCGCCATTGTTTTGGTTGGATATCAGATAACCCAATGGTTGCTACAGCATTTTTTGTGAGGGCTCCCAAACCCAAGGTCCTCGGCGGTACTTTTGGGACAGCCACCACAAATTGTATAAAGCGTGGATAGTGACCAGGATGTAGCTATGTCTGTTGGTCGAAAAATAATTAATGACAAGAATTGCGCCAGTTAGAATGAAGAGAGAACTAATCTTTATTTCTGACGAAACGTCCACCAGCAATACAAGTCCAAGTAATATCCAAGAGTAATCCGTGTACTGAGCCTAGTCGAATACAATAGCAAATATCACACTGCAATGGCTCCGCTATAAACTCCACGAAAGACTAGCAATAGACAATAGACTGTCCGTCTCGGGGACAGCGCTCATCCTTATATGCAAAAGGCAGAGGGCGCTGCGGACCCGAGCTCAGCCATGGCGCGACCTCTTCCGTCGACGGTAACGCCCTGAGACGCCGAGGGCCGCGACAGGAACTGTGGCCAGCGATGTCACGGTCAGGGCGCGCGTGCGCGAGTTGGTTAGTTGGTTGGTTGGGTCCATGGATACAACAGCATTGGTCCCATAAAACCTGTCAAGTCGGAGTGGCCATGACAGCGGACTGCGTGGTGTGTGTGCAGGGAGGCGGCGGCGGAGAGGACTCTAGCACGGTGTGTGGGACGTACGACGGCGAGGGCATCACGGCGGAGGGCCTGTCGTGGCGCCGACTCCACATGTCGCGCGCCAAGCTCAAGGCCACCGCCACCACCTCGGAGCTGCTCTCCGGGTTCGCCATGGTGAGTCCCGTCTGTATTTATTTATTTATTTATTACTTTTCATTCCTTACTCCAAGGGATACAGTGGCTGCCTGAGGTCCAGCCCATTAAAGAGCTTCGATTTCTTTTCTTTCCCAATCAAATATCAACTGAGCTGACAATAGGGCACAGGGCTTCCCAATTGGAACAATTTGGGATGACTTTGGCCTTACAACCGTAACCACCGAGAAATGTTGGTCTGAACTGAGGAGCCGGCCGCGGTGGTCGTGCGGTTCTAGGCGCTCCAGTCCGGAGCCGCGCTGCTGCTACGGTCGCAGGTTCGAATCCTGCCTCGGGCATGGATGTGTGTGATGTCCTTAGGTTAGTTAGGTTTAATTAGTTCTAAGTTCTAGGGGACTGATGACCACAGCAGTTGAGTCCCATAGTGCTCAGAGCCATTTGAACCATTTTTTGAACAGAGGAGCGGGAACTACAGTCCTGATAAAAAACACGAAGCATCGAGAAGAGGAGGAGGAAAAAAATGAAACTTCACTAGTTGGGAAGTTATGGGATATTACTTCAGTGAAATCGAATCAGATTTACCAAGAACTTGGCAATATGATCCCACTTATCAGAATGACACGCACCTCCTCTTGCCTCGATCCATGCTTAGATCCAGTTCAGAAGAGTTATAACATCCACGACATATATATTTTTTACTTATAATGTGACGAGTGGAATATGAACGTGTGGAAAATTACGTAACGCAATAACATTCATTCAATTATGTAATTATTTCTTAAAAAAGATGATAATTACGTAAAACAGAGACAATATTTGTCTCACATTCTTTGTTAATCTATGTCATTCTTTTCTTCTGTTTTGTGCCTTTTTGTTGTCTTCTTCTGTTGTACGTCGCCGACGCAAGACGCGAATCGATTTGGGGTCTGTTGAATGAAAAACATTTAACGTAAAATTATTGTAGTTTTATGTTCATTTGCTGGTTAAAAAAAAACAAGTAGAGCCAAGTGCATTAAAACTATTTATGATTAATTATTGAAAAAATTACTTTTTTAATTATAATTTTGTATTAATTGTTTTATCATAGCTGCAAGAAGCGCAGCCATTGTTAGTTGCGATTATATAGCAACTTCGTCTGTACTTCTGGTCGAAAATCAAGGGTTTGTGTTAAACTAATTTGCAAAACAGTATTAATAATTTTTTTGGTGGCATCAATTTAAATGATTAATTATTTATTGAGCAAAGGAAAATCTTAATTACAAAAGAAATCCTCTATCTTGTGTTGGCCGCCATCTTAACTTTTATCTCAGTGGTAAATTTAAATTACTTGAAACTGCAAACAGTATTCCGATGTGTAAGAAATAAATGTGCACCGGGGATGCTGAACTCTATTTATATAAAAAAATAAACGAATCAGATTACATCTTCTAAGAACAGTGCTGATGGTATTTATTGATGAACAAAATTTCATTGATGATGTATGAGGCCAAAATTAAACTACGCACGAATCACGGAGAAAAATATTTTTGGTAGCATACGTCAGTGTTGTGTGCGGGTGGTATTCTGTGGTTCCTTTTCATGATCAATTTGCTAAGAATAATTAAATCCATCGAAGACAAAAATTATAAAAACTCTTATGTAATTTTAGTGATATGAACACAATTTACAGTCAACATTATTACACTACGTCAGGTGGAATTCTTGTGCAATTTGAACAAAATAATTATCTGGGAGAAGCTGTAGTATGAATATTGCAATATACATGTGTATAATATTGTCAGTATCATTTACAAAATCAAATCAATGCAACTGCTAAATATCAGAGTGAATTCAAACCGCAGAATACCATAGAGTATCATATCATCGATATTCATTGCGTTTGTCCATGTTGATGATACGTAAAACAGCCACAGAGTGTCATAAAACCTTTGGCCTTTGTAGTCTATCCCGAGACAGGGTGGTCCACAACAGGTGTATGCTCCTTTATATCCTGGTCACTGACTCTGGGACTGAGTTGGTCCCACATTTTCCGTCAGCGATGGACCATGGCATCTTGCTAGCCACAGTGGTACTTCAGCACCACACAAACAGTTCACAGAGATATGTGCCGGCCTGTTGAAAAATGGCACCGTGATAATGTCCATGAGGACGCAGGATGTCCGTAATTTACCACCGTGCTGGGGGAGTTCCCTCAGTCATTACCAACCGCGATTTGAAGTCATGCCAACGGCCTTGCCGCAGTGGTAACACCAGTTCACCTACATCTACATCTACATGGTTACTCTGCAGTTCACACTTAAATGCCTGGCAGAGGGTTCATCTAACCATTTTCTTGCTACTTCTCTACCATTCCACTCTCGAGTGGCGCGTGGGAAAAAGGAACACCTAAATCTTTCCGTTCGAGCTCTGATTCCTCTTATTTTATTATGATGATCATTTCTCCATACGCAGGTGGTTGTCAACAAAATATTTACGCATTCGGAAGAGAAAGTTGGTGATTGAAATTTCGTAAATAGATCTCGCCGCAAAGAAAACCGCCTTTGTTTCAGTGACTTCCACCCCAACTCGCGTATCATATCAGCGACACTCTCACCCTTGTTGCGCGATAACACGAAACAAGCTGCCCTTCTTTGCACTTTTTCGGTGTCCTACGTCAATCCCACCTGGTAAGGATCACATACCGCGCAGCAATACTCCAGCAGAGGACGGACAAGTGTAATGTAGGCTGTCTGTTTAGTGGGCTTGTCGCATCTTCTAAGTGTTCTGCCAACAAAGCGCAGTCTTTTTTCTCGCTTTCCCTACAATATTATCTATGTGGTCTTTCCAATTTAAGTTGATCGTAATTGTAATTCCTAGGAATTTAGTCGAATTGACAGCCCTTAGATATGTGCGATTTATCCTATACCCAAAATTTATCGGATTTCTTTTAGTACCCATCTGGATGGCCTCGCACTTTTCTTTGTTTAGTGCTAATTGCCACTTTTCGCAGCATACAGAAATTCTCTCTAGATCATTTTGTAGTTGTAATTGATCGTCTGATGGTTTTATTAGACGGTACATTACAGCGTCATCTGCAAACAATCTGAGGAGGCTGCTCAGAATATCACCTAGATCATTTACGTAAATCAGGAACAGCAGAGGACCTATGACACTACCTTTCGGAACGCCAGATATCACTTCTGTTGTACTCGATGATTTACCGTCTATCACTATGAACTGTGACCTCTCTGAGAGGAAATCACGAATCCAGTCACACAACTGAGACGATACTCCATATACACGCAGTTTGATTAAGAGTCGCTTGTGAGGAACGATATCAAAAGCCTTCTGGAAATCTAGGAATATGGAATCGATCTGAGACTCCATGTCGACAGCACTCACTACTTCATGGGAATAAAGACCTAGCTGTGTTGCAAAAGAACGATGTTTTCTGAATCCGTGTTGTCTATGTATCAATAAGTCATTTTCTTCAAGGTGATTCATAATGTTCGAGTACAGTATATGCTTCAAAATCCTACTGCAAATTGAGATCAGTGATATGGGTCTGTAATTCAATGGGTTACTCCTATTTCCTTTCTTGAACATTGGTGTGACCTGTGCTACTTTCCAGTCTTTACGAACAGGCCTTTCGTCAAGTGAGCGGTTGTATATGATTGCTAAGTAAGGCGCTATTGTGTCTGCATACTGTGAAAGGAACCTGATTGGTATACCATCTGGACCGGACGACTTGCATTTCTTAAGTGATTTGAGTTGTTTCGCAACACCTAAGATATCTACTTTTATGTCACTCATGCTAACGGCTGTTCCGTTCCCGCCATATCACTTAAGTTAAGCGCTGTCGGACTTGGCTAGAACTCGGATTGGTGACCGTCCGGTCTGCCGAGCGCTGTTGCCTAGCGAGATGTACTCGACGCTTTTGAGGCCAATTGAGGAGCTACTTGATTGAGAAGCAGCGGCTCCAGTCACGAAAACTGACAACGGCCACAGAGAGGTGTGTTGACGACACGCTCCTCCATATCTGCATCCAGTGATGCCTATCGACTGAGGATGACACCTGTTCGGACGGAGTTTTCTTGAATCTGAAGTCACACCCAGTGTGTCACCTCTCCCAAAACATTGCAAGAATGGGACCTCTTCACCATACTCCCCAACCATGGTCATCCACAAAAAGCAGCCGCCTATGTTGCAGCGTTAACGGCAGCCTACGTGTGGGACGGTAATTCCCTAGTCTGGCTGCCGCTAGTCTCCGATCAATGATGTGAGCCGACACAGAATGTTGCAGGAAGTCCATTACTTGTTCCCCGATGGCAGCAGTTATGATGTGTTTGCTGCACAAGGCGGCTGTCACCTCTTGTGGTGTGGTGGTCGGACGTGATCCACCGGAACCTTGAGGGCGAATATGCCTGCCCTCACGTTCCTATACAGTCCAACATCAGACCACTGTCACGTACGAAAGACCCACAAATCTGGACGTTGCAGGATTCGACCTTCCGGCCAAATAGGAACCCGTATTGAGTTCTCTTCTAAATTCTGTCAGTTGCTGATAACGCTGTCTCACATGAGTACGCGGCGTTTACGGGTCCTTCACAGTTATCACTCAACATGTAAAGCTGTTCGTGTGTGTGTGTGTGTGTGTGTGTGTGTGACCTTTTCTTTTTTTTGTTTTTTAGTCGATACTTAGGAGACGACTGGGGTAAGTGAACATCTACTGGTATACAGGGTGTTACAAAAAGGTACGGCCAAACTTTCAGGAAACATTCCTCACACGCAAATAAAGAAAAGATGTTATGTGGACATGTGTCCGGAAACGCTTAATTTCCATGTTAGAGCTCATTTTAGTTTCGTCAGTACGTACTCTACTTCCTCGATTCACCGCCAGTTGGCCCCATTGAAGGAAGGTAATGTTGACTTCGGTGCTTGTGTTGACATGCGACTCATTGCTCTACAGTACTAGCATCAAGCACATCAGTACGTAGCATCAACAGGTTAGTGTTCATCACGAACGTGGTTTTGCAGTCAGTGCAATGTTTACAAATGCGGAGTTGGCAGATGCCCATTTGATGTATGGATTAGCACGGGGCAATAGCCGTGGCGCGGTACGTTTGTATCGAGACAGATTTCCAGAACGAAGGTGTCCCGACAGGAAGACGTTCGAAGCAATTGATCGGCGTCTTAGGGAGTACGGAACATTCCAGTCGAAGTGTTCGTACGCTTCTCAACAACAGATTCGGCGACCAATGGATTGGTAAAGTGTTCGTACGCTTCTCAACAACAGATTCGGTGACCGATGGATTGGTAGAGGCGGACCATTTCCATGGCCTCCACGCTCTCCTGACCTCAACCCTCTTGACTTTCATTTATTGGGGCATTTGAAAGCTCTTGTCTACGCAACCCCGGTACCAAATGTAGAGACTCTTCGTGCTCGTATTGTGGACGGCTGTGATACAATACGCCATTCTCCAGGACTGCATCAGCGCATCAGGGATTCCATGCGACGGAGGATGGATGCATGTATCCTCGCTAACGGAGGACATTTTGAACATTTCCTGTAACAAAGTGTTTGAAGTCACGCTGGTACGTTCTGTTGCTGTGTGTTTCCATTCCATGATTAATGTGATTTGAAGAGAAGTAATAAAATGAGCTCTAACATGGAAAGTAAGCGTTTCTGGACACATGTCCACATAACATATTTTCTTTCTTTGTGTGTGAGGAATGTTTCCTGAAAGTTTGGCCGCACCTTTTTGTAATTTGTAACACCCTGTATTTGTCTTTTATTTAATCAGTCAGTATAAATGTGAATGTTCATTCACGTTATTATTTAGTAGTAACTTCTTTCCTGCAGGGACCGATGACGCCAGCAGTTTGGTCCCATACGATCTTACCAAAAATTTCCAAATTTTTTTTCTGCTTTTGCATTTTTTGCTTTTCTATGTCACAATTTTCTTGCAAAGTTGGCAGGTCTGTCTCATTATTTATCCCAACTATTTTCACGTCTTTTCCCCTTGCAGGACAGTGAGTCATTTCTTTTAAATGTACTGAAAAAGTGATTGGTTACGAAATCGCAGTGAAGGCCAAGGAAAATTGGAAGTATTCAATCGGTTTTCCACATTACAGAAATCTTCTTCCTTTGCAAATAATGAATCAGACCATGATCCTTAAGTACCTTTCCATTGTATTATAAAACTTTCATGAACGATTTTAGATCCAAAACCTATACGTGACAACGAAAAAATTACGTAATATTCTAGGACACCCACTGAAGATGCCTTGTTAAAAAGGCGAAAAGCGTCTTGGTGCATGACTAAAATTTAAAAAATTGTTGTGTTGCATGTGAAAAGCGCGGTTATTATAAACTACTGTAATCTGTATACAGCAGCTCCGAAAGAAAAATGTGTGTGAAATCTTATGGGACTTAACTGCTAAGGCCATCAGTCCCTAAGCTTACACACTACTTAACCTAAATTATCCTAGGACAAACACACACATCATGCCCGAGGGAGGACTCGAACCTCCGCCGGGATCAGCCGCACAGTCCATGACTGCAGCGCAGCGAAAATTAACGTCATAAGAAAAGTGTCCTTTTAGTCTATTTCTGGAACAGTGTTGCACGAAAATAAAAAAGTGTGGTTTTGCGAACGCCATGACGCCTCCTTTCATAGTAATCTGTATCGAGAGGGCGGGCTTCTCTTTACAGCTACGAAAAAAGTCATCCCAGCCTCGAAACTGTAGCTGTGCGTGTAGTCCTCACATCGGAGTCACAGCAGACGTTAAACCCTGTTACAGAAAAAAATTACACAAGCGTGACTCTGTAGACTTGCCTCGGAATCATGTTGACTGGGGACGACAGTGTCAAAGAAGAAATAATAGGAGGATACAGAGAGTAAGTATGCGTTATTTTGCGATGCTGGACATAACAAAAAGCAAACTTATACCACGAAATTCAAATTCTTGTCATACCTCGTCTAACATATGGTTGTGAGACTTGGACGTTAACAAAAACAGAAGAATGAAACTATGTATATTAATTAGGAAAATTTGGAGGACAAAATTTGGAGGAATTCAAGAGAAAACCGCTGTAGAATGGAAAACTTAACAAACAATGACGCCTGTGATTTGTATGGAGAGACAGACGCTACGTTAAAAATTAAAGTGAGGAGACTTGGACACGCACTTGGAGCTCCGAAACATAGAAAAATGCACCAGGTGCATCCAGAACACCCTCAGGGGGGATGACGTGGGCCACATATCGTTGATAACGTCAGACGAGACTTGAACGTGTGAGGGGTAAGGAAATTAAATGTCAAGACAGAACTACCCGGCAAACCACAGTGAAACCGGCAGCAGAAAGATTTCACAGCTTGTTAAGTTAATTAATAATTGTTATCAGTCTATCCTGTGAAAGTCTTTACTTATCAGCATTACTCCATCTACAGCAATTTCGACATACTTGAGCTGTTCAGGCCTTGGTCTTCCTCTGCAAGTTTCACAACACACACTTCCCTTCATAACCAAACTGACAATTACTTCACGCCTCCGGATGTGTCCTATCAACGTATTCTGTTATTTAGTCAAGTTGTGCCATAAATCAGTTTTCTCGCTACTGCTTTCAGAACCTTCCACATTTGTTATCAAATCTACTCATCTAATCTTCAACATTCTGCTGTAGCACTACATTTCAAAAACTTATGCTCGTTTCTTCTCGGCACTGTTTGTCTTCAATGTTTCACTTGCACACAAATATTTCCAGAAAAGTTTTCCTAATACTCAAATTTGTATCGGAAAGTTAACGTATCTCTCTTCTTCAGAAACACTTTCCTTGCTATTGCAAGCCCATATTTTATATCATGTTCTGCTGTCGTTAGTAGTTTCATTGCCCGAACAACAAAACTCGCCTACCGCTTTCAGTGCCTCATTAATCTGTGGGGGCGTGCTGAAAACCACTGCCTCTGAATTTTTTTTTCTCGCTTCAGTAGCTGTTGAGGTATTAACTATCATACATATTACTTGGTCGACTTTCTCGCTTGTCTCACGAGCAAATTGCAACCCTCTGCCACTAGAGGGCTCCGATGTGTTGCACTTAACATGGAGGTGTGTATCGTAACTATGTCGGTGCGTGAGAAACAGCGAACTGTAATAGATAATTAATTGAAACTCTCAGCTGGCGACAGGTGTTGTTGATATACCTCTAGGGGACAGCTGAAAATGAGTTCCCCGACCGGGACTCGAACCCGGGATCTCCTGCTTACATGGCAGACACTCTATCCATCTTTTTTTTCTCGTTTTGTTCGATATAGTTCGTTGCGTTCGGTCTGGGCGGACATCACAAGACATCCGTTCAAGTTGATCGATGATGCCTTGACTTAATTTTTTTATTACAGAGAGCACGCAGCCCTCTGACCGAACACGCTGAGCTACCGTGCCGGTTTGCTTAGATGGCAGACACTCTATCCATCTAAGCCACCGAGGACACAGATGGATAGCGCGACTGCAGGGACTTATCCCTTGCACGCTTCCCGTGAGACCCACATTCCCAGCTGTCCACAATCTACATACGTAACGTTCCTAATAGATATTTGCACCTTCCACTCTTTACTCGCGCCCACTAATGTGACGATTCCCGTAAAAGTTCGGGAAACCTGTACGCATTCGCACAGACGAAGGTCAATGGTCGGGTAGCCTTTAACTACATATGAAGATAGTAACTGTTCTCGAAAAAACAAATACCCTTGATGACCGTGCAGCTTCTCTAGAATATATGATAATTAATTGAAACCCTCAGCTGCCGACAGGTGTTGTTGATATACCTCGATGGGGACAGTTGAAAATGTGTGCTCCTACTTAGTGGGCGCGAGTAATGAGTGGAAGGTGCAAATATCTATTAGGAACGTTACGTATGTAGATTGTGGACAGCTGGGAATGTGGGTCTCACGGAAAGCGTGCAAGGGATAAGGCCCTGCAGTCGCGCTATTCATCTGTGTCCTCGGTGGCTCAGATGGATAGAGCGTCTGCCATGTAAGCAGGAGATCCCGGGTTCGAGTTCCGATCAGGGCACACATTTTCAGCTGTCCACATAGAGGGATATCAACAACACCTTTCGGCAGCTGAGGGTTTCAATTAATTATCATTTATTCTAGAGCAGCTGCACGGTCATTAATGGTATCTGTTCTTTCGAGAACAGTTACTATCTTTATATACTGTAATAGAATTTGGCATAACAATGCCACACGACACACAAGCGCTGCGACATCTGCAACAATCCATCGCGCTATCGTCGATCGCCACCCATACAGCCCGACTTCGCACCATCCAATTTTCATCTCTTTCTTAAACTTAAACAACACCCTCGAGGACTCCACTTTGATAGTGATCAAGTGGTGCAAGCTGAAGTTGTGGCTCCGTCAACAGAGTCAAACATTCTACAGTGACGATATCGACAAACTGGTCTCTCGTAGGGAGAAACGTGTTCGTCGCCAGCGCTACTATGTTGAGAAATAAATAAGTAGACATGAAGCATAAAGATGTAGGATGTCTATAACGTTTGTTTTATTTTAAAAGCTTTAAGAGTTTTCATACGGAACATTCCACCCAGTACTTTTCAGCACGCCCTCCTCGTAATTCCCTCGGCAGCACCTGGCTTAATACGAGTAATTCTCTACAGTGGTCCGCAGAAGGTGGTCTAGTAATTGCCGTCGCTGCCTCTAGATCCCGGGATCCCGGTTTCGATAGTCAGACGGGTCGGGGATTTTCTCCGTTCGGAGAGTAGGTGTTTGCGTTGTCCTAATCATTTCGTCTCATCTTCATCGCAAACAAGCGCAAGTCGCCGATGTGGCCTTCAAATAGGAAGACTTGCATCAGGTGGTCAAACAACCCGAGACGGGATTTCCAGGCCAGAAATAGCGTACCATTAGTTCATTCATTTTTCCTACAGTTGTGTGTTATTCTCCAATACACAAACTGTTTCTACATTCCCCTTGACAAATCCTACCGTCTGTGCAGATAACAATATACACTACTGGCCATTAAAATTGCTACACCAAGAAGAAAAGAAGATGATAAACGGGTATTCATTGCACAAATATATTATATTAGAACTGACATGTTGATTACATTTTCACGCAGTTTGGGTGCATAGATCCTGAGAAATCAGTACCCAGAACAACCACCTCTGGCCGTAATAACGGCCTTGTTACGTCTGCGCATTGAGTCAAACAGAGCTTGGATGACGTGTACAGGTACAGCTGCCCATGCAGCGTCAACAGTATACCACAGTTCATCAAGAGAAGTGACTGGCGTATTGTGACGAGCCAGTTGCTCGGCCACCATTGACCAGACGTTTTCAGTTTGTGAGAGATCTGGAGAATGTGCTGGCCAGGGCAGCGGTCGAACATTTTCTGTATCCAGAAAGGCCCGTACAGGACCTGCAACATGCGGTCGTGCATTATCCTGCTGAAATGTAGGGTTTCGCAGGGATCGAGTGAAGGGTAGAGCCACGGGTCGTAACACATCTGAAACGTAACGTCCACTGTTCAAAGTGCCGTCAATACGAACAAGAGGTAACTGAGACGTGTAACCAATGGCACCCCTTACCATCACGCTGGGTGATAGCCAGTACGGAGATGACGAATACACGCTGCCAATGTGCGTTCACCGCGATGTCGCCAAACACGGATGCGACCGTCATGATGCTGTAAACAGAACCTGCATTCATCCGAAAAAATGACGTTTTTCCATTCGTGCACCCAGGTTCGTCGTTGAGTACACCATCGCAGGCGCTCCTGTCTGTGATGCAGCGTCAACGGTAACCGCAGCCATGGTCTCCGAGCTGATAGTCCATGCTGATGCAAACGGTGTTGAACTGTTCGTGCAGGTGGTTGTTGTCTTGCAAACGTCCCCATCTGTTGACTCAGGGATCGATTCGTGGCTGCACGATCCGTTACAGCCATGCGGATAAGATGCCTGTCATCTCGACTGCTAGTGATACGAGGCCGTTGGGATCCAGCACGGCGTTCCGTATTACCCTCCTGAATCCACCGTTCCATATTCTGCTAACAGCCGTTGGATCTCAACCGACGCGAGCAGGAATGTCGCCATACGATAAACCGCAATCGCGGTGGGCTACAATCCGACCCTTATCAAAGTCGGAACCATGACGGTACGCATTTCTCCTCCTTACACGAGGCATCACAACAACGTTTCACCAGGCAACGCCGGTCAACTTCTGTTTGTGTATGAGAAATCGGTTGGTAGCTTTCCTCATGTCAGCACGTTGTAGGTGTCGCCACCGGCGCCAACCTTGTGTGAATGTTCTGAAAAGCTATTCATTTGCATATCACAGCATCTTCTTCCTGTCGGTTAGATTTCGCGTCTGTAGCACGTCATCGTGGAGTAGCAGTTTTAATGGCCAGTAGTGTAGTTCTGATTTCAATGAAAATCCGTCCCTGAAGAGACACGAAATTCATAAAACAATACGCCCTATTTTTCAACGTACGCTTCAGGATAGCAATTTGGTGTGCATCGGGTACTCACAACATTCGCAACCAGCTAACTAACTGGTTGACAAAGCGCATCACTTAGGCACAAACAGCAGACACGGTAGGTAGGTGTGCTCGCGCTATCTTCCGTTGACTGTCCGTATGCGTCATAATAATTTTCACTACACTTTCAGAACTAGTGCTTATCGGTTAAAACACCGCAACTAAAATATTTTATAAAGTAATTCCTTTTCATAAATTTTAGCTTGAGATACAACATATTGTAACTTTTTCTATGGAGAATTGTGTTAATCTTTCTACATCTACATCTACATCTACATGATTACGCTGCAATTCACATTTAAGTGCTTGGCAAAGGATTCATCGAACCACAATCATACTATCTCTCTACCATTCCACTCCCGAACAGCGCGCGGGAAAAGCGAACACGTAAACCTTTCTGTTCGAGCTCTGATTTGTCTTATTTTATTTTGATGATCATTCCTACCTATGTAGGTTGGGCTCAACAAAATATTTTCGCATTCGGAAGAGAAAGTTGGTGACTGAAATTTCGTAAATAGACCTCGCCGCGACGAAAAACGTCTTTGCTTTAATGACTTTCATCCCAACTCGCGTATCATATCTGCAACACTCTCTCCCCTATTACGTGATAATACAAAACGAGCTGCCCTTTTTTTTCACCCTTTCGATGTCCTCCGTCAATCCCACCTGGTAAGGATCCCACACCGCGCACCAATATTCCAACAGAGGACGAACGAGTGTAGTGTAAACTGTCTCTTTAGTGGACTTGGTGCATCTTCTAAGTGTCCTGCCAATGAAACGCAACTTTTGACTCGCCTTCCCCACAATATTATCTATGTGGTCTTTCCAACTGAAGTTGTTCGTAATTTTAACACCCAGGTACTTAGTTGAATTGACAGCCTTGAGAATTGTACTATTTATCGAGTAATCGAATTTCAACAGATTTCTTTTGGAACTGATGTGAATCACCTCACACTTTTCGTTATTTAGCGTCAAGTGCCACCTGCCACACCATACAGCATCATCTGGGAACAACCTAAGAGAACTGCTCAGATTGTCACCCAGGTCATCATTTATATAGATCAGGAACGGCAGAGGTCCCAGGACGCATCCCTGGGGAACACGTGATATCACTTCAGTTTTACTCGATGATTTGCCGTCTATTACTACGAACAGCGACCTTCCTGACGGAATCACGAATCCAGTCGCACAACTGAGACGATACCCCATAGGCTCGCAGCTTGATTAGATGTCGCTTGTGAGGAACGGTGTCAAAAGCTTTCCGGAAATCTAGAAATACGGAATCAACTTGAGATCCCCTGTCTATAGCGGCCATTACTTCGTGCGAATAAAGAGCTAGCTGCGTTGCACAAGAACGATGTTTTCTGAAACCATGCTGATTACGTATCAATAGATCGTTCCCTTCGAGGTGATTCATAATGTTTGAGAAGCAGTTAAAAGAAATCACATAGAGCAACCATTCCTCGTCTCCTTGGCAGTTTAATGTGGGTAGGGAAATCGACGTGGGTTAACACTGTACAATTCTGCTCTTCTGTTTCCGCCAAATGAACAGTTTCCAAGAAAACTTGGTATCTCTGCTTTGGGAACCAGAGGCGAACACTTTAATTTTGGGTGCCTGTGGGAAGCGGCGAGCTCCCGCGCCTCTGGCTGCGACAGTCACTTGTCGTGAAATGACATGTTGCGCGGAGCAATCAGACGCACGCCAGCGTGCTGTCGGTAGCTAGTAGTAGCTACATAGAGTATCCCGGCTAGCGCCGTGGGATGGGAACGGCGGGCGAGCGCGAACCGACCGCCGGCGTGTCCTGGCGCCCGCGTGACCTCACAGCAGCCGCTGCGGCAGTCCCAGCGCGCCGACCACTGGCCCGTTACCCAATCAACTGCCGCGTCTCTTCCGTAGACGTGTTGTCGTTTTCGGTCAACCTGTGAGCCGCCTAAGCCTGCGTGCTTCCGTGGCAGTTGTCGTTGAAGGTGAAATCCTCTAGGTCTTCAGGCCGTGCCACTTCCTCTTTCACTTCCGTCTTAGACGATCGGCGTTTCAACTCCACTCCTCGATTCTTCTTGAGGATCTTCTGGTGTTCCTGGTTAGCTTAACACCGTCGCGTTCACTTGCTCGAACATTATGAATTGCCTCGAAGAAAACGATGTACTGACAAACAGCAAACACTGTTTCTTTATTAAATGAAATAACAAGTTTACTGTTACCAGTCACCGTTTTATTTATTTCCACGACGCGTTTCGAAGGTTTAAACCTACATCATCGGGTGGGTTTACATTAGTTAGTATTACATTTGTGTGTGTGTTGTGTTACGATTTTTGGAGGAACTTGTGGCACTGTCTAGTGGAGAAACAAGACACTATTTCAGAATATGGTTTAGGATTACTTTTGACAAAAAATTAAACTGATATCTAATGGTAAACATTAAATAAGTAAGCTAGAGTACCTCCAGTAGTCACAGGTTCCTTTTGCTGTCGTAACACATCACATGTATACTGCCACATTTGTAAACAAATATGGCGTCTGGAATCAGCTGGGTGCAAGGTTCGTATAGCAGAAGGGAAGATATAATAGCAAAGTGCAAAGAATATACATCTTAACAACATTATTACTGAATAATTGTTTAAAGCATTTGGAGGTGTTTGTTTTGAGGTGTCGAATATATGTGTGTGTATTTCAGGTGGTATATAAATCCAATTTTGACAAGTTCGCAACACTGTTTCATAAAATTTTCTTGTCAAACAGAACTAGCTCTTTACTCACGCGAAGTGTTGAGTGCTATCGACACGGGATCTCTGATTGATTCTGTATTTCTAGATTTCCCGAACGCTTTTTACACCGTTCCTCACAAGAGTTTTCCAATCAAATAGCGTACCTGTGGAATATCGCCTCAGTTGTGCGACTGGATTCACGAGTTCCTGTCGGAAATATCACAGTTCGTAGCAATTGATGGAAAATCATAGAGTAAAACAGAACTAATATCTGGCGTTCCCCAACGAACTGTTTAAGGCCCTCTGCTGTTCCTGACCTACAGAATATACATAGGAGACAATCTGGACAGCCCCTTACATTGTTGCAGATGATATTGTCATTTACCGTTTTGTAAATTCAACAGATGATCAACAACCATCCGAAAATGATTTAGACAAGATACCTGCATGGTGCGAAAAGTGGCAGTTGACTGTAATTTATGAAACGTGTGGAGTCATCCACATCCGCTAAATTTCGGCTACACAATAAATCACACAAATCTAAAGCTCAGTACAATTACGAATAACTAAAACTTTAACGATCATAAAGATAATGTTCTGCGGGAGCAAACTGAAGACTCCGATTTATTGGCAGAATACTTAGAAAATCCGACACGTCTAGTAAACAGACTGCCTACATTACACTTCTCCGCCATTTTCTGGAATATTGCTGTGCGGTGTGGGATCCCCATCAGATATTACTGGCGGAGGACATTGAAAAGTTTCGAAGAAGGGCAGCTCGTTTTGTGTTGTCGTGACATAGGTGAGACAACGAAACGGATACGTGAATTGGGGTGTCAATCATTAAAACAGACTGGTTCTTCGTTGTAGCAGGATCTTCTCGTGATATTTCAATCGTCAGCTTCCCCCTCCACTTGCGGAAATATTCTGTTGGTGTCCACCTACATCGAGAGAAATGAGCATCATGATAAAATAAGACAAGTCATAGCTCGCACAGACAGATTTAAGTGTTCTTTTTTCCGGCGGGCTGTTCGAAAGTGGAACGTTTGAGAAGTCTTTTGAAAGTGGTTCAAAGAACCCTCTGCCATGTACTTAATTGTAGATTGCCGAGTAATCATGTAGACATACATGTAAAAGGAAGATTTCCCATGCTCCTTCTTGAGAAGTGAGGTTATTTGGTGAAATTCTTCCTGTCCCTCTTGCTGGGAGTCGTGGCGTACTGCTGTAATCCAAGTTACAGGGAGGCCACTCTATGGAAGAGATCTGCTCATCGACTACAGACTGGGCTATTTTGTGACCACAGGATAGTCGGCGATGTTTTAATCATGGTCTGGAGAAACACAGGAGGCAATGCGGAGCTCTGTGTTAGTCTAGGTCCCATAATTAAGGGAAGCCAAACTCAGAAGACAAACTTCACGAAATCAAATTATGTAACAGTTCTGGGTGAGCCATCGTAACTGAATAGATTATGGAACAGGCAGAGCGAGAGAGGGGGTATGTTTATCCAGAAACAATTATCGTGTCGCAGGTGTGGCTTCATAGGAACTGTTCCGTATTCCCCGCTCACCTTAGAAGTAAAATTTGAGAAACGAAGAATTCCAGCAGAGAAGGCGGCAACAGGCTTCCAATTTCCTGGCGTCCGCTATCAAGGAGGTAAACACGCAGTCCGCAGCTCGTGGTCGTGCGGTAGCATTCTCGCTTCCCGCGCCCGGGTTCCCGGGTTCGATTCCCGGCGGGGTCAGGGTTTTTCTCTGCCTCGTGATGACTGGGTGTTGTGTGATGTCCTTAGGTTAGTTAGGTTTAAGTAGTTCTAAGTTCTAGGGGACTGATGGCCATAGATGTTAAGTCCCATAGTGCTCAGAGCCATTTGAACCATTTGTAAACATGCAGCTAAGGTGCGTGAAGAATACAAAGCACTCTGAGATCGCCACACCGGCTGCACGACAGTAATATTTTGATAAACATTCCCCCTCTCCTGCTCTGCCTGTTTCTCTGTATACCCAGTGAAGTTGCCGCACCAGTAGGCTGCCGGAAGAATATTGTCCTATAGGCCCACTTCTTTGAAAACAAGCGCGGGAAAATTTGCTGTAGTAACTGAATGCGTCGTAGGTCTTTGAAAGTGAAATTTTCAAAATCTTACGTTAAGGTTTATAACTTTTTGTATGTGAGATACCAATGTACTTGTGTAGCGGAATGAGAAATGTAAAGTTGACTCAAGTAACACTCTGTTGTAATCGGCCGATGTGGCCGAGCGGTTCTAGGCGCTTCAGTCTGGAACTGCGCGATCGCTACGGTTGCAGGTTCGAATCCTGTCGTGGGCATGGATGTGTGTGATGTCCTTAGGTTAGGTTTAAGTAGTTCTAAGTTCGCTGAACCGCGAGCACCACAAGATCCTGAAGGCTATCCCAGCAAAGAGATGGAAAAGGTGACTGTACAAGCAGAAACTGAACACGAACGTGAGGCGATTCGGCAACTGCGTACTTGATTTTACGTTCAGCCTGTAAGCCGTTCTGCCTCAACCACACTAATGATGGCCGCTGTCATGTGTCAAGGATAGAGGAAACCTGATAGTTTCGGAGTTTCCGTACTTTGAGAACACTTTTGATTCTACGCCACGTCAAGGCAATCTAAAGGATATACTTTCCTATGAAGTGTCTAACCAGGTTTAAGACTCGAACAAAAGTTTGTTGGCGGTGAGACCCAACACGTTATCCTGGACGGAGATTCATATACAGGAACTGAAGCAATATTTAGTGTGCTCCATAGGAGTCGGATAGGATTCAATATACAAGTAATTTATAAAGTTTATTTCAGCCAATGCTCACATAAATTGTGCAATGGGTATTTCGCACTCAACTGACTAGTCATTATCAACACCTCATAAACGCTTCTTAACTGATTGAGTCACAGTATGGCAGCAGTCAACACTTAATTGAGGCTGCTACAGTACGACCCTCAATCAAACGATGATCCCTGGCGTGCTCCTACCACTCTTACTCAGTCAGTTAGTTTGTTAGTTATAGTTTCATGTTCTAGGGATCATTTGTACGATTAGTCGTAATGAAGTGGAACAAGTCATCGTACATTCACATTAAATGTGTATGTCTAGTTTTACATATTATTAAGTCTTCCAATGGCTACGGTCTCCTACCCATCGGCGACCTATTGAGTTTGGATAAGACTCCTGTGTGACGGAGATGGGAACTCGTTGCCACGACGACGGGAGCCCGCCTACCAGGCAGACAAAACCTCTGATGTGCTGTTCCGCCGCTACTGTCCCCACAAAAGAGTGTCAAAAAATGGTTCAAATGGCTCTGAGTACTATGGGACTTAACATGAGGTCATCGGTCCCCTAGAACTTACAACTACTTAAACCTAATCTAAGGACATCACACACATCCATGCCCACGATAGGATTCGAACCTGCAACCGTAGCGATCGCGCAGTTCCAGACTGAAGCGCCTAGAACCGCTCGGCCACATCGGCCGATTACAACAGTGTGTTACTTGAGTCAACTCTACATTTCTCATTCCGCTACACAAGTACATTGGTATCTCACATACAAAAAGATATAAACCTTAACGTAAGATTTTGAAAATTTTCGCCTTTTAAACGACCGATTTTTTAAAAAATTAAAGTTTATTTAAAAATAAGGAGCTTATTTCAAGGAATGCAGCTCACAAACCTCAAAGATAGAAATACAACTCCAGCCCTCCTAGACACAGTAAAGTTGGAAGTTTTGAACAGTCCGCGTATAGGTTCAGTTCAGAATCGCACTGGCACCGTTGTTCGTTTTTATAGGATGGGCAGACACCATTTAGCAAAATTTGAGCCCACAGTTAAAGCGCAATTGGCATTTCACCAACAATTCCACAAAAGCCATCTCGTTATGAACAGGTACATGATTGGCATAGAAAAATCGTAGAAAATGGTTACATCAGCAAACAGAAAAGCTCGGGCCGTCAATGATGTTCGGAAGAAAATGTCGATCCGCGCAACTTACGAAAGGGATCCTATGAAATCCACAATATGAACACGCAACGAACTTAAAATCTCTCAACCAACAGTATGGCGAGTTCTGAAACACGCCTACAGACTGCAGATATTGCACGTAGTGCACCCTGATGACCAAACCAAAAGGTACAAATTTTGCACTGCAACTCTCGAGAATGTGGAAAAGAACGTGTTTCCTGGACGATGAATTTTTGTTTCTTCACGACGAATCCACTTTTCATCTTTCTCATATAGTGATCGCCGTAATGTTAGATTTTAGGCGAGTGAAAATCCTATGAGGATCGTTCAACAAGAAAGAAACACACCGAGGATTAATGCCTTCCTGTACTTTTTTGAATTGAGAACACTGTTACAGAAATCTCATATCCAGACGTGTCAGAAAAATTCGTATTTCCCCAACATCAAAAGTGATTCACGTAACCTCATATTCCTGCAAGTCAACACTGCACTTCTCCACACGCCCGTCGGCTCCGGAATAAGATCGTTTCAGGAGATTGACTGGAAGAGGAGGAACTAATGATGAGTTTCATCGTTGATGGCTTCTCACGTCACCAGAAGTTACTCCCTCTGATTTTTATACATGAGGATTCCCAAGACCTGCGATGTCGAATTGCTGAAACAGTGACTTCGATAACTAGGGGCGAACTGACTCGTGTGTGGCAAGAAGAAAGTACCGTTTTGATCTTAGTCATTTAACATAGACCGCGCCGGGTGACCACGTGGTCTTAGGCGCCTTCCACGGTCCGCGTGGCTCCCCTCGTCGGAGGTTCGAGTCCTCCCTCGAGCATCGGTGTGTGTGTTACCCTTAGTATAAGTTAGTTTAAGTTAGATTAAGTAGTGCGTCAGCTTAGGGACCGATTACCTCAGCAGCTTGGTCCCATAAGACCTTACCACAAATTTCAAATTTCATTTATCATATGGTGTTAACACTGAGTACATACACTACTGGTCATTAAAACTGCTACACCGAGAAGAAATGCAGATGTAAAATGGGTATTCATTGGACAAATATATTACACTAGAACTGACATGCGATTACATTTTCACGCAGTTTGGGTGCATAGATCCTGAGAAATCAGTACCCAGAACAACCACCTCTGGCCGTAATAACGGCCTTGATTCGCCTGGGCATTGAGGCAAACAGAGCTTGAATGGCGTGTACAGGTACAGCTGCCCATGCAGCTTCAACACGATACCACAGTTCATCAAGACTAGTGACTGGCGTATTGTGACGAGCAAGTTGCTCGGCCACCATTGAGCAGGCGTTCTCAGTTGGTGAGAGATCTGGAGAATGTGCTAGCCAGGGCAGCAGTCGAACATTTTCTGTATCGAGAAAGGCCCGTACAGGACCTGCAGCATGCGGTCGTGCATTATCCTGCTGAAATGTAGGATTTCCTAGGGATCGAATGCAGGGTAGAGCCACGGGTCGTAACACATCTGAAATGTAACGTCCACTGTTCAAAGTGCCGTCAATGCGAACAAGAAGTGACCGAGACGTGTAACCAATGGCACCCCATACCATCACGCCGGGTGATACGCCAGTATGGCGATGATGAATACACACTTCCAATGTGGTTCACCGTGATGCCGCCAAACACGGATGCGACCATCATCATGCTGTAAACAGAACCTCGATTCTTCCGAAAAAAATGACGTTTTTCCATTCGTGCGCCCAGGTTCGTCGTCGAGTACACCATCGCAGGCGATCCTGTCTGTGATGCAGCGTCAAGGGTAATCGCAGCCATGGTCCCCGAGCTGATAGTCCATGCTGCTGCAAACGTCGTCGAACTGTTCGTACAGATGGTTGTTGTCTTGCAAACGTCCCCATCTGTTGACTCAGGGATCGAGACCTGGCTGCACTCTCCGTTACAGCCATGCCTGTCATCTCGACTGCTAGTGATACGAGGCTGTTGGGATCCAGCACGGCGTTCCGTATTACCCTCCTGAACCCACCGATTCCAAATTCTGCTAACACTCATTGGATCTAGACCAATGCGAACAGCAATGTCGCGATATGATAAACCGCAATCGCGATAGGCTACAATCCGACCTTTATCATAGTCGGAAATTTCTCCTCCTTACATGAGGCATCACAACTGCGCTTCACAAGGCAACGCCGGTCAACTGCTGTTTGTGTATGAGAAATCGGTTGGAAACTTTCCTCATGTCAGCACGATGTAGGTGTCGCCACCGGCACCAGCCTTGTGTGAATGCCATGAAAACCTAATCATTTGCAAATAACCGCATCTTCTTCCTGTCGGTTAAATTTCGCGTCTGTAGCCCGTAATCTTCGTGGTGTAGCAATTTTAATGACCTGTAGTGTAGCTATTTGTGAGAAATTTTGAAATCTACTCCTTCTTTTGAGTCACCCTGTACTTGAATAACTGCAGCGCTATGTTTCCACGGTAAACTGACGCGCGACATAGACGTCTCTCTTACATAGTGGGACACAGAACAAAATGTGTTTATGCAGGACCCTAGCGGTTTTCTAGAGACGTGTCTGTTTTGCGGCCACAGGTGGCGATGGTGGAGCTGCAGATCAACGAGCCGACCAAGGTGCCCGAGTGGCTGTTCGTCATGTTCTCGGTGTGCACCACGGTACTGGTGGCTGTGCACATCTTCGCGCTCATGATCTCCACCTACCTGCTGCCCAACATCGACGCCGTCAGCAAACTGCAGGTGCGTGCCGAGCCGCGGTACAGGCGCAAGCTCTACGCTGCTACTCCATGACGTAACTCCTTCTTATTTCTTTTGTTGATGCCTTGTCCTGTAGTTTCGCAGGGTCGGCACGGTTAGGAACGGATTTGGCAAGGTTAGTTATAAGGGGTGGCTGGATGCCCTTCCTGCCGCCACCTGGTACCCCCGGGACAGAATTTGTGTACCCCAGCTGTCTGCGTCTAGTGTAGTCCATGGAATAGTGCGAACGTGGTCAGATGTCTGCGAGTCGTGTAACTGAAGCGGAACGGGGGACCAGCTCATTATTCACCTAGCAGGATGGGGAAAACCGCCTAAAAACCACATCTAGGTTGCCGGCACACTGGCCGACGTCGGTAATCCGCCGGGCGGATTCGATCCGGGACCAGCGCGCCTACCCAAGTCCAGGAAGCAGCGCATTAGCGCTTTCGGCTAACCTGGTGGGCTCATGACGTCACTCCTGTCTGAGGCTAATACAACTGACAAAAAAGTTGCAAGTGAAGTCGTAACTTCACTGGCAGGAACTAAAATATATAATTTATTCAAAATTTTATAGGTAATGATTTTGCTAGTAATGAAAGAAGGTAGAAAACACTCACATAGTAGCACTGAAAGTGATGAAGGTATACCATTGTTTATGTTTAGTATTGCTGCTACTTGTGATGACGTAAATCATTCAGAAATGCACCATTTGGTACTATTTGGTATTCACTACTGCCCCCTCCCCCCCCCCCCTCCCCCACCCCACCCTACGGTTTGTTAAAGTCAAAAAACAATCACTCACCATAAATCGGAACTATTCTCTTAATGTTACGTACTGAGAGAGAGGGACAAATTTTGAACGAACTTTGCACATAGACTGTGTACCTCAAAAATTGTGACGTATTTCGCCACCTCCTCTGTACGATTCTGGACGAATTTACAATGCAGAGTCGGCTTCATCTTTTTGTGCGCCTGTTAACTACTCGAAAACAAACAGACTTAGTATCTGAAAAACTGTGGCATTTATGACTGCGTCTCCGCCATAGCGCGCTGACGCTTCATATCTAGCGCCACATACCGAACGTGTCAGTAAGGAAAGGACCGAATTTAAGAGTTTATAGTGTGGACCGTTGGGAAGACAAAATTTTGGGTTAAGAAAAGCTGCACTCTCGGCGACTTAGAAAATCTCCGGGACTGTGCAACGTTGGTCAAAAAATAGCGAGTGGAGATGCACGTACCTTTTACGGAAAATAATGGCTTTCCATCTTGTCTGCATTACTGCGTTAGCGAAGTTTTAGTAAATTGCTCTTGCAACTCCGCTGTGTTACCACGAAAGCTTATACGTGGCACAGTGTGCAGGTGTGCAGGAAGACAACTGGCGCAGCAGCTAACGCAGGAACAATCTACATACATCATACTTTGAGATCCACAGACAAGGAGGTGTAGTATTCCAGAGTCTCCATCACAACAGGTGGAAGCTCCTTTTTTCCCCTACCCAGAGTCCCCCTCCCCCGCCCATGAGTCACTCATAACCAGTCAGTCAACAGAACAGTGGACACGATTTACGCTTCATAATCTCCCTGCTAGTTCTAGTTCGATAAGGTAATTTTATCATCAAATAACATCCTTCCTCTACGCAAATACGCTTTGTCATGGACAGAGCACGCTCGAAACGTGCAGCAGTACCTTAATTAATCAGAATATATATGTGTAAAGTGAAACTTAATGACAGATTAAAACTGTACAAGGACCGGGACTCGAACCCGGGATCTTTGCCTATTTCCGTCAGTGCTGTTACCAAAGGTGCTATCCAATGACGACTGACATCCCGTCCTCACTGCTTCAATTCTACCAGTACCTCATCCTTGAAAACATGAAAGGGAAAGTAGGCTTTAATATCCAATTGACAAGTTCGTTTAGAGTGTGGACGGGGAAGGAAATTATCCACATTTTTTAAAAGACCTGTCCCGCTATTTACCTTAAGCGATTTATGGAGCTGAAGCAAAATCTCACTCTTGAGATGTAGTCGCGGATTCGAACCGCCCATTTCCCGAACACAAGTCCTTTGTCGTAACCACTGCGCCACCTCTCTCAGTCATCATACTAGAAGTATAAAGTGCGTGGCGGCGGTGTGACACAAGTAATTATTTCACACAGTCACGATTTCTACTCTTAAGCCGTCCTCACATGGCGCGAGTTAGCTACCATCGACGTGGAGCTGTAAGAGTTTTGTAACGTCAGTACACGTCATTTCACGTTTAGGAGCCATTGCCTCAGTTGGAACACAAAATAAGTGTTGCGATATTTCGCCAATGTGATATTAAAGCTACAACCAACTGTACTTCAGAGCGCTGGCTACGTCACAAGCCCTCCTGTATTTGTCTTTTTCAGCTCAAGCGCATATTAGTGGTTTTATATAATAACTTATACGCAATGGTTAATCGGATGTGGTGTGTTAAGTTTAAGGGGTGGCTGGATGCCCTTCCTGCCGCCACCCCATACCCCCAGGAAGGAATCAGTGTACCCCAGCTGTCTGCCTCTAGTGTAACCCATGGAATAGCGCGAGCGTGATGCAAATGTCTGCGAGTCGTGTAACTGAAGCGGAACGTGGGAACCGGCCCGGTATTCACCTAGGCGATGTGGAAAACCGCCTAAAAACCACATCTAGGCTGGCCTGCACACCAGCGCGTCGTCGTTAATCTGCCTTGCGGATTCGATCCGGAGCCAGCGCGCCAAACGGTGTCCAGGTAGCAGCGCATTAGCGCTCTCGGCTACCCTGGCAAGTTAAGCCACGGCAAGAATTCAGTATGATTATTAAAGTGGTGGTTAAAACGTAATACCGAGACGAGCGAGAGAAACGTCCAAAAACGGCAGACCTCATCCAAAATTTTAGATGAATGGAATTAATGATTGCTGTTAAAAGATGATAATTACACATTCATGTAATATTTCGTGTTGCCGCCTGTTGGTTTTGGTGAGAGACGATACATCAAGTCAGTGAAGCGATATCCGACGTCATTCATCGAAGCCATTTGACCGATCAACCTAACGAGACCTCTATGTAAAAAAATATACGCAAGGAGCTAAGGGGAAAAGATCAGCAAATTAATCTCAAGGAGGTTACGCTTAAAGATACAGTATAAATAACGAAAGAACACGTAATGTGTTCGGTCCTTATACACTCGCACAATTCGTCATCAATGCCTTTTCTACAGCCTCTGAAAAAATCCAAAATTTCGTAGAAAATTATGGTTGTTAATGTGACTCATAATCAGGTCTAATATTTTAAATGAATCTCAATTAGACAGTTATAGCAGTAAGGTCTGTCAAAATTAAGATACATGGAAACATAGATGCTTACTTTACAACAGCCGGACGATAAAAGACGCCTAAGTGAGGCGATAATAAATGAAGTACCACATTTTGTTTGTTTTACAGACAAAGATACGCAGAGTTCTCTTCCGTTTGGTCGCTTTAGCAAAAATCTCTGCCCAAACATCATTACGTTGATTTTAATTACATGAAATGTTTGGCCGGCCGAGGTGGCAGAGCGGTTCTAGGCGCTGCAGTCTGGAACCGCACGACCGCTACGGTCGCAGGTTCGAATACTGCTTCGGGCATGGATGAGTGTGATGTTCTTAGGTTAGTTAGGTTTAAGTAGTTCTAAGTTCAAGGGGACTGATGACTTCAGAATTTAAGTCCCGTAGTGCTCAGAGCCATTTGAACCAACTTGAAATGTTTCACAAAGGAAAACAAGACCTAAATTCATATAGTATTAAAGTAGTAATATGTTTTCATTGGTATACCTTTGTTTTATTGTTTGCATGTCTACGTCGTTCGTGGTGCGGCGCATTAATATATTTATACTGAAACATCTTAGCGAATTTGCTAATTTTATGTTGTGGAGTTCAACGTTTGTTGCTTTGTTTCTGTAGACTGCTATGTACCAAGCCATTTTTGCTGTGGAAGGTATCCATTATGCACGTTTGCCAAGATTTCTGACGTGTCGTTATGAAGAAGTTTCATTCAACATCGTTCCTCTTCTTACTTTCCATTAATTTTCTGCACACTTCCATGATGTTGGCCATTTCCCATTGTAAGGTTCTGATATGAATTTAGCTGCAGTCAGTAGGGAAATGTTTAGATAGGAGAGTTCATTATGTACATGCTAACATTTATTGCAGGTTTTGAACTCTTTCGGACTCTTTCATTTCAAAGATGGACTGTTAGATTATTTACGTTCCAAGCACCATTACACGGGACTCAATGGTGTGTTCGATTCGCTACTACCTTGTTGTAGAAACGTACCGTTGATTGGTGGGCTCTGCTTTCACTGTCTCAGGTTTTCTCTCTTCAAATCACTCGCTGGACCTAGTTCATCTGTACTGTCGTGTTCGCTTTCCCGATCTCTCGTTATTTTTCTTCCTGTCAGCGCTCTGAGATCCGCTGTTGTTGATGGCCCTGTACTGTCTGTCAAGCTTCATCAGTTCTTTGAGTCATTTCCGATACTCGGTCGGGTCTCGGTGACGACAATATAGACAAATGGCGAGGACTGCTTTCTGGATCTTGTCTAAACGTATGTCACCACATTCTTGCATAGATATTTGTATGTCTGTTAACTGTTCGTACAAGGTGTGTTTGAAAGTGTCGGTGGATGGTTCCAGAAAATAAAGAAAACAAGAGTTACAAACAAAATACTTTTACTGGCCTTCAGTGTAATCATCATTATCTTCAACACTCTGCTGGAATCGGTTGTGGAACTGTTGGAAATTGTCGTCAAACGCTTCGTTGTGGAATCGCTCGAAGCACCCTTGCCACGCGTTGATGGATATCCACCTCATTAGAGGAGAAGACATCAGGTAATGCGAAATCGTCCCGGAGACCAACCGGCAGTCAGTGGCGTGATGTTCATCGTCTGCCCGGCCTCGCTAGAAAAGTAGACTGACAAAATCCAGTATCGAGACGATGTCGATCACATTTTTCGACAGCAAGTGCTTGATCCATCAAGAATTTCTACCTGGGGAGAGTGGAGAAGGCGATGAACACCTTGACATTCAGGTCTCGAGATCGGTTTGGTGGCACCAGGTCTCATCTCCTGCAATGCGGATACCCAACGACGCGTGACCATAGTGCTTCGAGCGAGTCCACAACAAGCTTTTCCGACACTTTCCAACAGCCTTGCAATCGATGTGAGAAGGGTGTGGTAGCTCACGGTGATTACTTTCAAGGCCAGTAAAAGTATTTGGATTGTTACTCTTGTTTCCATTATTTTTTGAGACCATTAAGCGAATTTCTCAGACATACCCTGTAGTTCATTGTGATAGTATGCTGTATGTTTATTTCTAAATTCAGTGGCAAGGCATTTCATTTTTTTCAGGTTTGGTTACATGCATCTGATTCTGTGCTCGTATTCCTTTCAAAATGGTTCAAATGGCTCTGAGCACTATGGGACTTAACAGCTATGGTCATCAGTCCCCTAGAACGTAGAACTACTTAAACCTAACTAACGTACGGGCGTCACACAACACCCAGTCATCATGAGGCAGAGAAAATCCCTGACCCCGCCGGGAATCGAACACGGGAACCCGGGCGTGGGAAGCGAGAACGCTACCGCACGACCACGAGCTGCGGACGCTCGTATTCCTTCCCTATGTTAATTACTAGCTAACCTCGTACTGCTAAGTATGTATGGGAATTGGACATACCACTTAATCTCCGTCTCCCCCTCACTCTGTCGATCTCCTCCCCCTCTTCCTCTGTTTCTCCCTCCATCACCTCCTCCTCCTCTCCCCCACTCTCCTCCTCCCCTCTTTCTCTGTCCATCTCCTTCTCTCCCTCTGTCTGTCTGTCTCCTCGTCCACCCTCGCAATGCTAATTTCTTCCACCCTCTCTGTGCACCTTTCCTCCTCTCTCTGAGTTTCGGCCTTAATTATTGATGTTACAAAGGAAACCATGACTCGGAATTAAAGTCCCTTGGAGTGGGTGGGTAGAACAGTTGGAATCTTTACTATACAGGTATGAGAGAGACCTCTCGATCTGCTGAATATGTGAGGATAGTAGCTTCTGTTTTAACTTGCGAACGGGTAGGACTACAAAGTTTCGGACAATTGTGATTCCAAAGTGGGATTCTAATCATAAGCCGATAAGTTATAAATACAACTTCCCTCATTTCTGTTAAAACCGGCTGCAAGAAATAGAACGAAACTCCACATTGTTCTATATACATATTTTGTTGGAAATTAAATGTCAGGAGAGAGAACACATACAAGAATGTAATTTGTCTAGTGATTTAAACCTCCCAATATCACACTGAACAGTGAATGCGAAAAAGAAAACTAAATCACACATTTTCACAGCACAGCACAGTATTTTCTCTCACAGTTTAACAGAAAACCTACAGATTGCTGTTTTAAAAAAAGTAAAGCCTATACCTATCTGAATGTATATTAGAGTATTGTGCAAAAACATTTAAAATATGTAGCCTAAATCGGAACATTCCATAGAGTAAAAATTTGAAGAAAATCGGTCAAGCACTTTCTCAAATTTTTGATAGCCAGGTTTGCCATGTACATTAAAAGCTATGTAACGTATGTGTTTCCAAGTATTTATTCGATTAACGTACAAAAATTTGAAGTAAATTGATTAAGAGCTTCCTAGAATTTTGCTAACAATGAATGTTGACAAACACACACACACAATATATATATATATATATATATATATATATATATATATATATATATATATATATATATATATATATATATTACTTCTATCGTATCTATACTGAACAGCCAAAAACGCAGGTACATCTGCCTAATACCGTGTAGAGCCCGAAGTGCCGCAACACAACGTGGCATGGACTCTAATAATGTCTGAAGTAATGCTGGAGGGAATTGACACCATAAATCCTGCAGGGCTCTTCATAAATCTGTAAGAGTACGAGGTGGTGGCTATCTCTTCTGAACAGCACGCTGCAAATCATCCCAGACATGCTGAATAAATTTCGTGTCTGAGGAGTTTGGTGGTTAACGGAAGTTTTTAAGCTCAGAAGAGTGTTCCTGGAGCTACTCTGTAGCAGTTTTGGACGTGTGGGGCGTCGCATTGTCCTGCCAGAATTGCCCAAGTCCGTCGGAATGCACAATGGACATGAATGGATGCAGGTGATCAGAAGGGATGCTTACATATGTATCACCTGTCAGAGTCGTAGCTAGACGTATCAGGGTCCCATATCACTTCAACTGCACAAGCCCCACACCATTACAGGGCCTCCACCAGCCTGAACAGTCCCCTGCTGACATGCAGGGTCAATGGATTCATGACGTTGTCTCCACACCCGTACACATCCATCTGCTCGATACAATTTGAAAGCAGACTCGTCCGACCAGGCAACATGTTTTCAGTCATCAACAGTTCAGTGTCGATGCTAACAGGCGCAGGTGAAGCGTAAAGCTTTCTCTCGTGCAGTCATCAAAGGTACACGAGTGGTCCTTCGTCTCCGAAAGCCCATATCGATGATGTTTCGTTGGATGGTTCTCACACTGACACTTGTTGATGGCCCAGCATTAAAATCTGCAGCAATTTTTGGAAACGTTGCACTTCTGTCACGTTGAACAATTCTTTTCTATTCCCACTTCATCGCTACTTCGGAGATGCTGTGTCCCATCGCTCGTGCGCCGACTATAACACAACGTTCAAATTCACTTAAATCTTGATAACCTGCCATTGCAGCAGCAACAGATCTAACAACTGTGCCAGATACTTGTTGTCTTATATAGGCGCTGCCTGTTTACGTAGCTCTGTATTTGCATACGCATGCCTGTAACAGTTTCTTTGGTGCTTCAAAAAGTTTTGCATAGTCCGCTTTCCAGAACTCCTGAAGATAGACGTTGACTGTGGATATTGTATCACAGACACAGTCCCTTTAACTCTCCACAGATGTCACTAAACCCGCCCATCTTAAACAACCATGCATGAGCAGCGCCTATTAGACGGAGGGGGTCCGACAGCCGATCAGGTCCAGTCATTCCACCAGGAAGGAGGTACACGGCTCGTGTTGCCTGTAGTTCAATTATACCTACACGGTCAATACCGCGATTCCATCGCGTCCGCATTGTTATTTTGTGCCAGGAAGGGCTCTCAACAAGGGAAGTGTCCAGGCGTCTCGGAGTGAACCAAAGCGATGTTGTTCGGACATGGAGGAGATACAGCGAGACAGGAACTGTCGATGACATGCCTCGCTCACGCCGCCCAAGGGCTACTACTGCATTGGATGGCCGCTACCTACGGATTACAGCTCGGAGGAAGCCTGACAGCAACGCCACCATGTTGAATAATGCTTTACGTGCAGCCACAGGAAGTCGTGTTACGACTCAAGCTGTGCGCAATAAGCTGCATGATGCGCAACTTAACCCCCGACGTCCATGGCGAGGTCCATCTTTGCAACCACGACACCATGCAGCGCGGTACAGATAGGCCCAACAACATGCCGAATGGGCTGCTCCGGATCGGCATCACGTTCTCTTCACCGATGAGTGTTCCATATGCCTTCAGCCAGACAATCGTCGTGTTTGGAGGCAACCCGGTCAGACTGAAAGCCTTACACACACTGTCCAGCGAGTGCAACAAGGTGGAGGCTCCCTGATGTTTTGGGGTGACATTTTGTGGGGCTGACGTACACCGCTGGTGGTCATGGAAGGCGCCGTAATGGCTGTACGATACGTGAATGCCATCCTCCGACCGATAGTGCAACCATATCGAAAGCATATTGGCGAGGTATTCGTCTTCATGGAGACAGTTCGCGCCCCCATCGTGCACATCTTGTGAATGACTTCCTTTGGGATAATGACATCACACAACTAGACTGGCCAGCATGTTCTCCAGACTTGAACCCTATCGAACATGCCTGGTATAGACTGAAAAGGGCTGTTTATGGACGACGTGACCCACCAATCACTCTGAGAGATATACGCCGAATCGCCATTGAGGAGTGGGACAATCTGGACGAACAGTGCATTGATGAACTTGTGGATAATATGCCATGATGAATACAGGCATGCTTCAGTGCAAGAGGATGTGCTATTGGATATTAGATGCACCGGAGTGTACAGCAATCTGGACCAGCACCTCTGACAGACACGCTGTATGATGGCACAACATGCAATGTGTGGTATTAATGAGCAATAAAAAGGGTAGAAATGATGTTTATGTTGATTTCTACTCCAATTTTCTGTACAGGTTCCGGAAATCTCAGAACCGAGGCGATGTAAAGCCACTTTTGATTTTGTGTGTGTGTGTGTGTGTGTGCGTGTATGTGTGTGTGTGTGTGTGTGTGTGTGTGTGTGTGTGTACAATAATTATTAAAAAGATGTAGCCTATGTCTGCCTGGATGTTTGAGTGCTGCATAAAAATATGAGGTAATTTGGTCAATAACTTTTCAAGATTTTTGGTAACAACATTTCCCACTTATGTAGTATATGTACTCATACATCACATATATTCAAAAATGTGTAGTTTATGTTTGTACAAACATTTATTAGAGTATCACATAAAAGTTTTCAGTAAATCTATTAGGAATATTTCGAGTTTTGGCTAATTATATTTGCCCTTTATATAGTGTAAACATTTATGTATCATGTATATGATGAAGATGTAGCAAATTTCCATCCGAACATTTATTAGAGCATTGTGCAAGAAGTTTTCGAGATCTTTGGTAATAATTTTAAACTATGACTTGTCTTTATGTAGTAGTACAGCTGACACACATTGTGAACTATTTTTAGTTCCAGTCGCCAGATTTATTGCGTACTTAAGTTCAATGTTTTAAGAGAGGACGTCAGTTGCAGACAATGAGGTGTGCTGTGGGTGTTGCCTACAGGTGCAGGAGCTGGTGGGCGAGTCCCCACACGAGCGCATGCGCGGCTTCATCGAGCTGGCGTGGGCCTTCTCCACAGTGCTGGGGCTCTTCCTGTTCCTGGTCGAGGTGGCCATCCTGTGCTGGGTCAAGTTCTGGGACTACTCGTTCACGGCCGCGTGGGCCGCCACCGTGATCGTGGTGCCCGTGCTGATCGTGTTCGTCGCCTTCGCCGTGCACTTCTACCACAAGCTGGTCGTGCACAAGTGCGAGAGCTCCGTGGCCGACATCCAGGAGCTGGAGGCCATGAAGCAGCAGCTCGACTCGGCCACGATGGCCCACTCCAAGGTGTGAGGGAGGGGCGGCCGGACGCTACCCTAACCTGCCAAGCGCCTCGGAGCTGTGACGTTATTTTGCATCTGCTGCACCCCACTCGTCAGAGAGTTTAGCCGTTGGAGGACGCATCGTGGCACAAATGCGTGAAACAGAAACAAAAGTTTAACCAGTGAATGCGGATACTTGAAACGATGCAAGGCTGTGAGAAGTTACTGACTGTGTCGAGTGACAATGTCGGAAGAAGAAATGAGCACGGAAGACGCGAAGGCACGAAACCCCGTCGTTTTGACTTTCCTAGATTGCGATAACGCTCGCGACAGCAGTAATAGTGTTATAAAGCGACTAACAGGGTAACCAAAATCGCACGTTAGCGCGTCCAGGAATCTAGTACCATGTCAAGTCTCACATTAGCCTGACGAGCAATATGTAGGAAATATTCTACACATTGCGCCTCAAACGACGATTTTCTGTAGACAGCAGTTTCTCTCCTCGTGCAAGCTCTGAAGTTCCAAAATATCTTCCGTATGCTACATTAATGAACTTTTATAAGGCGAGAGCATCCCTTATGGCGGGATAGGGCGGTGGGCAGACAGGGCCGCATAACTTCAGTAATCACAGATGTTTTGCGCTTACGAGAAATGTGAGGCTCTTTTAACATCTCTTTCCCTACCTACTCTATCGCTCAGCTTCACTTTCACTGTTTGTGTAGTCCAAATACGGCGACTTCGATTTGACAGTCCACGCGTCGAAAGAAGTTAATGAAGACCTGAAAAGAATGTGTTGACATAAAGCCATTCGAGGCTGAATGTCGATGTAAGTTATTCACGAACATAAATTTCACTGAAAAGCCAACCTGGAAGAATACAGCACGATCTGATAAATGCAAAAAAAAAAGGTAAAGTGGAAAGATGAAGAAAGACTGCGAGGTAAAGCGCGGAAGAAATTCAAACACGCCCAATCAACTGAGCACAATAATAAAAAATCGAAGGTTTAGTACCTACAATGATGTTTCGAAGTACGCCAAAATTCATGAATTCACATTCAATGCACAAAGTTCAACATTGCGTCACCGTGTTCTGGCTCAATTGCAGTGTGTGATCGATTCTTTGTCAGTTTCATGAGAACATTATGTTGAGGATAGAGTTAAAGCATTTAGCTGTATGCCGTCCGTACTGTGAAGAATTATAGCCTCTCCTAATGCTGGCTCAAACCACAAGCTGATTACGAATAGCTAACACAATGACCAGAACGCTAAGAACATTCATCTCGCTCTTATCGTAGTATGTATCACTTCTTCATGGCGGTAGTTACAATGGTTTTCTGTGGAGTAGAAAGAAGTCTGTGTTAGAGTTAAATTTGAGATGCTGTGCTAGTAATAACGCACAGCGTATTAACTCGCTTTCATGTAAATACTTCTCGTGTTGTGAATTTTCTAACGCTGTCGCTTGATTCATAATACGTCCGATATTGCCGCATCTCAGGGAAACTGCTTTTTGCCGACAGTTTTGTAACTAGTTTCCGTATTGCTAGACTATTTGTTTCTGTGCATGTGCAGACAGTTGTAGCTTTAGAAATCTGTGGTTTAAAGTGTTTTTCAAGTGTGACAGCTACACACATCTCTGGGTAACAGCCTCAAATAGACAGTGAAAACGCGCAGGAGGGTAAGCTGTTGTGACCAGCTGCCAGTACACTCCTGTCCTCCTAGTCACCCGCCGTAGCAGTGCAGTTTGTCCTCCTCCACAGAGCTATTCGAGGACAAACTCGTCACTCAATGCCGGACCAAGTACGGCTGTGCTTTTTAGGACCAGGTACCAAAGATCTGTACATCGATACAGTATTTTCATCCACAAGATGGTGGAAATCACAAAAGTATGCGTTTGTAGAGCATAACAACGGCCGCTTCCCCTGCCGTGTGTTGTGGAATACAGTTTTGCAGAGGATGTTCCTAAAGGTTTCGCCGTTGCTGTGATATCGAAGCCAGTGATGTTAGCGTGTACCTGAAAGGATGCATGCCACCGTGCCTCAGCTTGGTGTACTTATTTGGGAGAACAATGTATAACCGCAGTAGAACCAAAGCCTATCATATTCTAAAATATCGAACATGAAAGAACGCCACAATTGTGTAAAACAGTAACGGTAAAAAAAATTAGCGTATCTATGTAAATAAATGTGATCACAAAATAAATATTTATATGCTTGCTTACTGTATTGTTGATATAATAAAGATATATGTATACATCTTAATTACGAAAACATATATTTATTATTCATATCTTATTCACTAGTGAGTGGATAATATTGTACTGTAGCTCTGTTAAGGAAAAGCACAAGACAAGTTCAAAAAATAAAATGGCCTCTGTTAACATGGACTATGTGGACACAAACGACAAAAGTCAGAAGTTCGTTCCGCCACAGTGACTGAGTGTGGAGAGTTTCGTTGTTACATATACCGTACCCTAAACAGCGAAATTTGTTGACCAAGTCCCTGATGATGGAGAACTGTGAAACATTCCGAAGAGAAACAAATGTATTACTCAATGTCCTGAGACACAGAATTTAATGAAAATTGGTACAAATAGCATTTCAAATGAAAGTTCTCGGGGCGAGTCGAAAGCAATAAAATTTTCTCAGGTTTCTCGCCACATCAACTGTCGAACAACGTCAAGAAGCTGGATCTTCCTGCGTAAACAGCGTTATTTATATCTTTGGATGACCCACAAAACTAGTCCGTAGTCAAGCTCAAAATAGGAATAGCGTTATTGGTCACCCAAATGAAGATAACTACCGGCAGTCATTTTGGTTCCCCAGTTACAATCTTTCACTCTACCATGATAAAAAAACAAATACATTATTTAATATCACGTGCAATGAAAGTATGTTTTGGAACAGATAACTAGAAATTAAATGGACACTGAAACATGACTACTCAACGTTCATACATAATGCCACCGAGCGAGGTGGACCAGTGGTTAGCACACTGGACTCGTATTCGGGAGGTCGACAGTTCAAACCCGTGTCCGGCCATCCTCATTTAGGTTTACCGCGATTTCCCTAAGTCGCTTGAGGTAAATGACGGAATGGTTAGTGTGAAAGGACACGGCCGACTTCCTTCCCCATCCTTCCCTAATCCGATGGGACTGCTGACCTCGGCGTTTGGTCTCCTCCCACCGCCCCCCTCCCCCGAATCAACCAACGTACTGCCGTAATTCTGGGTTAGCATCTAGCTCATAGGGAGTGTTAGCTGTAGTCTCGTGCACTACGCTCTTGTCATGGGCTGAATGGAATCAGTATCATATGTACTGTGTGGCACTATATCACTGTATAGGGGGAAGGAGAAAAAACGACGTACGAAAAATAAAGAAAATATACACCTCAGATGAGTTGTTGAAGCAACAGTAGTTGATTCCTCGTACGAGCACCTAGCGAGTGGACATCATATTTGCTGATATCAACCACTTTCATAATGGATTTAGTTATTCATCTATTTTTTACTTACTTATTAGTACCAAAGAAGCATCGGTAAGTGTCAGATAGATACAGAACAAAGTTGTTCTCAATACGGTGGTGTCTGAACATCACACTAAAAGAGATCTGCATGGATGTGGATATCTTCTTCAGATAAAAGACTTGTGGATGCGGATAACGGACCTGTGGATATGGTGCGGACAGAGATATCATTTACTTTGTCTTTGCAGACATCGAATCACAGTACTTTGTTAGGCGCTAACCGATTGAAGGTCGTATGTCGTTGTTCTCTTGTCTTTGAACTGAACTATACAGCGAGTTATTGGAGGACCTACAGTTCAACGTGGACTTCAAAAAGAGGTAAACCTGAGATTCTTCCTATCACCAAGTCGTTGCCAAATATCACAGACACGATCAGTGACAATTAATGCTACGACAGTCGAGGACTGAGTCTTGGATCTTTGGATGTATAGACTGAAACCGACGCTTTAAAAAGAATGAAAGAGAGGAGTTACGTTCTCACAAACTTTTTCCAGTGACAGTGTTGTGTTGGCAATGTTGTTGTGTTGTGTTGGCAATTGAATCTCAATGTAGACAAGTGTAATGTGCTGCGAATACATAGAAAGATAAATCCCTTATCATTTAGCTACAAAATAGCAGGTCAGCAACTGGAAGCAGTTGATTCCATGAATTATCTGGGAGTACGCATTAGGAGTGATTTAAAATGGAATGATCATATAAAGTTGATCGTCGGTAAAGCAGATGCCAGAATGAGATTCATTGGAAGAATCCTAAGGAAATGCAATCCGAAAACAAAGGAAATAGGTTACAGTACACTTGTTTGCCCACAGCTTGAATACTGCTCACCGGTGTGGGATCCGTACCAGATAGGGTTGATAGAAGAGATAGAGAAGATCCAACGGAGAGCAGCGCGCTTCGTTACAGGATCATTTAGTAACCGCGAAACCGTTACGGAGATGATAGATAAACTCCAGTGGAAGACTCTGCAGGAGAGACGCTCAGTAGCTCGGTGCGGGATTTTGTTAAAGTTTCGGGAACATACCTTCACCGAAGAGTCAAGCAGTATATTGCTCCCTCCCACGTATATCTCGCGAAGAGACCATGAGGATAAAATCAGAGAGATTAGAGCCCACACAGAGGCATGCCGACAATCTTTCTTTCCACGAACAATACCAGACTGGAATAGAAGAGAGAACCGATAGAGGTACTCAGGGTACCTTCCGCCACACACGGTCAGGTGGCTTGCGGAGTATGGATGTAGATGTAGATGTAGATATTTCTGAAAAAGTGAGAAATTTGAAAACTAACTTGCAGAATGACTTATTACAGAACTTTCATTTGTGCATGAGTACGGTACTGAAATTGAAAATAAAATAAGAGGCACGTTGCTTCCCAAAAAATAGGAAGCTCTTCCTAGTAAATGCAATAGAAATGAAGTTGTTCTCTACTTGAAGTTAAACTGATCTGATTCTCGATTAAAGCTACCAAACGAAAGAAAAGAACATAAAAATTCCATGGGCCTTGGCCCACTGTGGCTACAATTATCTTCAGATACGTTTCATAATTTCCTTTGCACTGAATACATCGTGATTAAAGCAAATCATTGCCCGATTGGGACTCACAACCGGATTTCCTCCTGATCACGGGCGACTGCTGAGCACGTCTCCAGGTCTGATTAAAACTTGGCTCCTGTAAAATGTAGATGGCAGCAACGGGCAGACACAGTCTGAAATACTCAGATATGGTGTGCCGCAGGGAGTCATTTGGGGTTCTGTGTATTCTGATTAACTTAAACGATCTTCCACTTGCATTCTCAAAAAATGTTTAACGTACCTAATGAAACATTTCAAAATATTAACAGATGATTCTGTGTTAACGGATTATCATTACATTTTCACAAACCTCAGTCCACACAATATTAAGTACTTGTGACGTTTACCATTCGGAAACCTTCGAAATAAAATACATCGTAACCATTACCAAAAAATATACTTTGAAGATCTACAAGTTATTTTACGGGAAAAATTGTCGTGAGGCCAAATTTCGAATAGCACAGTACAAATAAGAAAAGTTTTAAAATTTTTCATAACTCTGGAAAGTATAACTCAGCCATTTGCCTAGAAGTTTTGCAACTACGTTAATAACCGGACAGGTATTCCAAACCATTCTTTTATTTTCAGAATGAGATTTTCACTCTGCAGCGGGGTGTGCGCTGATATGAAACTTCCTGGCAGATTAAAACTGTGTGCCCGACCGAGGCTCGAACTCGGGACCTTTGCCTTTCGCGGGCAAGGGCTCTACCAACTGAGCTACCGAAGCACGACTCACGCCCGGTACTCACAGATTTACTTCTGCCAGTACCTCGTCTCCTACCTTCCAAACTTTACAGAAGCTCTCCTGCGAACCTTGCAGAACTAGCACTCCTGAAAGAAAGGATATTGCGGAGACATGGCTTAGCCACAGCCCAGGGCTGTTGCCATTCTACATTTTATATCCTCTCTTTCTTTCGGCCGTGCTCATTTATTTTACTGTCCAAACAGGAAAAGTCATCTACTAACTTCAGCGTCTCCGTTTCTAATCTAATTCTCCCAGCGTCGCCTTATTCAGTTCGTCTACGTTCCATTGCCCTTGTTTTACTTTTGTTAATGTTTATCTTATATCATCCTTTCAAGACACTGTCCGTTCCGTTCAACTGCTCTTCCAAGTCCCTTCCTGTCTCTGACATAATTACAATGTCACCGGCAAACTCAAAGTTTTCATTTCTTATCTCTGAACTTCAATTCCTTCTCCAAATTTTCCTTTCGTTTCCTTGCTCAATGTACAAATTGAATAACGTCAGGGATCGGATACAACCCCGTTTCATTCCCTTCTCAGGCACTGCCCACTTTCATGCCCCTCTACTCTGATTACTGCTGTCTGGTTTTTGTACAAGTTCTAAATAGACTCTCAGTCCCTATATCTTACTCCTGCAACCTTCTGAATTTCAAGGATAGTATTCCAGTCAACATTCTCAAAAGGTTTACCTTTTCTTAACCTATCTTCTAAGACAACACGTAGGGTCAGTATTGGCTCCCGTGTTCCTACGTTTCTCAGGAATTCAAACTAATCTCCGAGGTCAGAATGTACCACTTTTTGACTTCTTCTGTAAATAATTCTTGCGAGTATTTGGCAACCATGACATTAGCCTGACAGTTCGGTAATATTAACACTGGTCAGCACCTGTTTTCTTCGGAAATGGAGTGATACGATAAAAGAAATTATTTAGATATTGAAAGAAGAAGAAAATTTGATTGTGATAGATGACTGAAATTCGATGGTAGAAAAAGGAAGAGAAAGAAAAAAGTAGTAGGTGAATGTGGACTGGGGGAAAGGAGTGAAAGACGAAGCCGCCTGGCAGAATTTTCCAAAGAACATTATTTAATCATCGCTAACATTTCGTTGAAGAACCATGAAAGAAACTTGTGTACGTGGATTAGACCTGGAAAACAACGAAAAGATTCAGATATACACTGAAGCGCGAAAGAAACTGGTATAGGTATTCGTTTTCAAATACAGAGATATGTAAACAGGCAAAATGCGGCGCTGTGGTCGGCAAAGCCTATATAAGACAATAAATGTCTGGCACAGTTGTTAGATCGGTTATTGCTGCTACAATGGCAGATTATAAAGATTCAAATGAGTTTGAATGTGGTGTTATAGCCGACGCACGAGCGATGAGACACAGCATCTCCGAGGAAGCGATGAAGTGGGGATATTCCCGTACCATCATTTCACGAGTGTACCGTGAATGTCAGGAATCCGGTAAAACTTCAAATCTCCGACATCTATGCGGCCGGAAAAAGATCCTGCAACAACGGGACCAACGACGACTAAAGTGCAACCCTTCCGCAAACTGCTGCAGATTTTAATGCTGGGCCATCAACAAATGTCAGCGTGCGAACCATTCAACGAAACATAATCGATATGGGGTTTCGGAGCCGAAGGCCCACTCATGTACCCTTGATGACTGCACGTCACAAATATTTAAGCATCGCCCGGGCCCGTCAACACCGACATTGGACTGTTGATGACTAGAAACATGTTGCTTGGACGGACGAGTCTAGTTTCAAATTGTATCGAGCGGATGGACGAGTAAAGGTATGCATTCGTGTCCATTGTGAATTCTGATGGACTTGGGAAATTCCACCAGGACAATGCGACACCCCACACGTCCAGAATTGCTACAGAGTGGCTCCAGGAACACTCTTTTGAGTTTAAACACTTCCGCCGGCCACCAGACTCCCCAGACATGAACCTTATTGAGAATATCTGGGATGCCTTGCAACGTTGTGTTCAGAAGAGATCTCCACCTCCTCGTACTCTTAAGGCTTTGTCGACAGCCCTGCAGGATTCATGGTGTCAATTCCCTCCAGCACTAATTCAGACATCAGTCGAGTTCATGGCATGTCGTGTTGCGGGACGACTGCGTGCTTCCGGAGGCCCTACGAGATATTAGGTATGTGTACTAGTTAGTTTGGCTCTACAGTGTATAATGGTAATTATGAATTAATTATTAGTAAAAACATTTTTATTAACATTTAAGTCAGTAAATTATGATTTGTTGTTTCACAGCTATCTCTTTCATCCAAAGCATTTGTGTGTATATTTGGTATGTAATCAATCAGTTGACATTACAAAATCATTGAAAACAGTGCTGGCCGAACATTAATGACACGCTCTAAGCGACCTACTAGATCGGATGAGCAGTAATCAGACTGTTTATTGATGAGGCTATTGTTTCCGGCCAAGCGTCGTGGCTGAGCGAGTTCTTTCAGAGTGTTTCTATTTAATGTGACGGGCGGCAGTGTGCTGTAGTTGTAAGCTAATGTGAATGGGAAGGAGTAACGTTCTTGTAGTGTGTGAACACGCAATTGATGGTGTGCTGCGTGTCGCAGTCACGTAGATTAATCAAGTAGGCACCACACTGCGAAACAACGCCAGATGAAATGAGCACATTAACCAGTCACAGGGAAGGTGCATAACCGACTACGGTATATCGGGAGAGTTGTGGAAAAAGTGGCGCACCTAGGAAACCGCCTATAGATCGCCTGCGTGACCCACTCTTAATTACCACTCGAGTGTTTGTGTATCTCACCAGGATGAATTCTAGGAAGACATCGAGACAATGCAACGGCAAGCTATAAGTTTTATTACATTGTTCGGTCAGTGTAAGAGTGCGAACTTAAATGGAAATCCTCATGAGCAGGAGACGTTATTTTCGCGAAATACTAAACTGAATAATTACTGTAGATTGCGGAAGGTTTCTGCTGTCCCAGCACACATATACAGGGTGACAATTATTGAACTACAGGGGGAAAAAAACGGAAATTAGTTGCAAACTACGGCGTGCACACTCTTTATTCAACATGTGAATGTGACTACAGATTTTCGGATTTAGGTTATGACATGTTCGATATGCCTGCCATCATTGGTGATGACGTGGTGCAGACGAATGGCGAAGTTCTGCATGACCCGCTGAAGTGTCGGGACATCGATGCTGTCGATAACCTCCTGAATGGCTGTTTTCAGCTCAGCGGTGGTTTTTGGGCTATAGCTGTACGCCTAGTCTTTAATATAACCCACAAAAAAGGAGATGCATGTGTTCAGATCCGGAGAATATTGCAGAAAATCGAGGTCCATGTCAGTGGCCTCTGGGTACCCCAGAGCCAGAATGCGGTCCCCAGAATGCTCTTCCAGGACATCAAACACTCTCCTGCTTCGTCTTGCATGAACCACATCTTGTTGAAATCTGAGTCACTTTGGATAATGTGGATGAAATCGTCTTCCAAACCGCCGGCCGTGGTGGCCGTGCGGTTCTAGAAGCTTCAGTTTGGAACCGCGTGATCGCTACGGTCGCAGGTTCGAATCCTGCCTCGGGCATGGATGTGAGTGGTGTCCTTAGGTTAGTTAGGTTTAAGTAGTTCTAAGTTCTAGGGGACTGATGACCTCAGATGTTAAGTCCCATAGTGCTCAGAGCCATTTGAATCGTCTTCCAAACCTTTGGTAGTCACCGTGCTATCAAGGAACACCGCACCGATTATTCCGTGACTGGACATTGCGCACCAGTCACCCGTTGAGTGTGAAGGGACTTTGTAAAATGACCTTTTTTAATAATATTATGAATATTTATATATGTGTTTGGAGAAAGAGAGATTGATTTTTGATTGTGATTTTTACTTTAAGTCGTAACTGGTACCTGAATTTTGGTTGCTGCCTCCTTGAATGATCAGCTTCTGCACCAGTTGTTGACGTGTTGCAATTTGGAGGAAGTTATTGTTCTTTAAGGTTTAAAATACGACTCTGTTAGTTACTTGGCCGTATTGCTTAGAGCTTTGAGCCCAAGTTTTCGTAGCTTTTCATACCTAAGGGACCACTGTTGTAAGTAAGAAAGATCAAACAGCAATCTGCTTTTCGTGAGAAAAGGAGATTGCTTGACACACAAACTTCCTTCAAACTACACGTCCTGCTACATCAAAATTGGTCAGTAGAGTTCAGCACCATACTACTGTACAAGAACATAATCCAATCACTGTAATTAAGAAATTATGAGAGGTTGTTACTTATTGAATGAAAGCTATAGAGAATGCATTTCTTTTCCTGTATTGTAGTGAACTTCGTACACTTACAATTCTATCGATTGATAGACAGCAACGACAATGAAGTTCACCTCCTTTTCCCAAAACAAGATATTTCTATTCTTAACTTCCAAAAAATTTGTACACATAAATGTTTGGCAACTCTTACACATACTTCACTCGGTTTTATCACTAAAATATCAGTTTTCATTAAATGTAACAATACGTTCTGAGCGACGGCCTAGCAACACGTCCTCTTTCCACAAGATACAGATTAACAGTTCTCTCTTTTTTTTAATAAAAAGATTCACAACTACTATCGTTGCGGGGATTGCGCGATAAAGAGTTTGTTGCTGTCCAACTGCACTTCACTTCAAGCACTTTTTGAATTAAATTTACATTTACGGTATTTACGTACATTACTAAGCTTCTCAGAATAAAATCAGACACAAATTAATTAAAGAAAAAAAGCAGTGAGGCGCACATAACATTACAACTTCTCGATAGCGAGATTCGGATTTTCAGTCCCCCAAATGGACCAGTTTTGCTAATTAACGAACCCATCCAAATGAAAGTGCGCTTCGTCGCTAAACCAAGCCATAGTAATTCCCATCATGCCTCCGGCCAACCCTGCAGTTTGAACGTCCTAACACAAACCGTTCAGAAGTTATGACGATTTTATTTCATATGCTTCATTAACTGTCACCCTGTATGAAGAGGAGAATAAGTGCGATATAGGGAATACTAGGGCTTGTACAGCGGCATGCCATCAATTATTTTCTCTTAGCTCTATTTGCAAGAGGAATAGGGAAGGGAATGAGTATCTATGGTGACTTTCGGAGTTTTCATGCAGATAGGAATCGAGGAAGTTTGCATGGATGGGTGTCATGGACTCAGCAGCACAGATACAGACTACGACAACTGATCAGGATTTCTATTTCCAAAAGTCTAGAGAGTGACATTACCAAAACAAAACAAAAAGTACAAGGAACCAATCGTATGAACTGCGTTACCCGGCACAGGCCAGTGCGCTCTTCATCTGCCTAATTAGAAAGGACTTCCTTTCGTCCAAGCCACAATGACGCTATTCCTCTCGATGTGTAAGAGTTGTGTGTTCAGTGTAGGTGACGAATGACTGCGTGTGTGGTGTGGTGTCACATTTGTGTTGGATGGTGATGACAGAAGGGAGAGGGAGAAATCCGGTGCTGGCACAAAGCCTACGCCTATCGAATACGGAGAGAGGGGTGGGGGAGGGAGGGGGGGGGCGAGGGGCGTTACGTGCTCGTCCGACGGACGAATCATCGTCAACAGTAATACGTACCCTCACTCCGTGGCACACCGCGGAGCCGTTTGAAATTTAACCGAGGAAATGGAACAAAGACTGTTGTCTAGGAGCCTTACACTCTCACCTGTCTTCCCTTGCAGTCCAAATACTGTCGGTGAAAATATCATCGCCGCGCGGGATTAGCCGAGCGGTCTGTGGCGCTGCAGTCATATACCGTGCGGCTGGACCCAGCGGAGGTTGGAGTCCTCCCTCGGGCATGTATGTGTGTGTGTGTTTGTCCTTAGAATAATTTAGGTTAAGGAGTGTGTAAGCTTAGGAACTGATGACGTTCGCAGTTAAGTCCCATAAGATTTCACACACATTCGAACATTTTTGAAAATATCTTCCACTACGAGAATTCGAAGCAGCTACCACAGAGTAGTGAGTCATTGCAAAGCCGTGTGTCAGCGATCTCGGATACAGAAGTAGATATAAAGTGAAAGCCGGGCGGAGTGGCCGAGCGGGTCTAGGCGCTTCAGTCTGGAACAGTGCGACCACTACGGTCGCAGGTTCGAATCCTGCCTCGGGCATGGATGTGAGTGATGTCCTTAGGTTAGTTAGGTTTAAGTAGTTCTAAGTTCTAGGGGACTGATGACCTTAGATGTTAAGTCCCATAGTGCTCAGAGCCATTTGAACCATGAAGTGAAAATACACTACTGGCCATTAAAATTGCTACACAACGAAGATGACGTGCTACAGATGCGAAATTTAACCGACAGGAAGAAGATGCTGTGATATGCAAAAGATTAGCTTTTCAGAGCATTCACACAAGCTTGGCGCCGGTGGCGACACCTACAACGTGCTGACATGAGGAAAGTTTCCGACCGATTTCTCATACACAAACAGCAGTTGACCGGCGTTGCCTGGTGAACGTTGTTGGGATGCCTCGTGTAAGGAGGAGAAATGCGTACCAACACGTTTCCGAATTTGATAAAGGGCGGATTGTAGCCTATCGCGATTGCGGTTTATCGTATCGCGACATTGCTGCTCGTGTTGGTTAACATCCAATGACTATTAGCAGAATATGCAATCGGTGGGTTCAGGAGGGTAATACGGAACGCCGTGCTGGATCCCAACGGCCTCGTATCACTAGCAGTCGACATGACAAGCAGCTTATCCGCAAGGCTGTAACGGATCGAGTAGCCAGGTCTCGATCCCTGAGTCAACAGATGGGAACGTTCGCAAGACAACAACAGTTCGACGACGTTTACAGCAGCATGGACTATCAGCTCGGAGACCATGGTTGCGGTTACCCTTGACGCTGGATCAAAGAAAGGAGCGCCTGCGATGGTATACTCAACGACGAACCTGGGTGACACGAATGACAAAACGTCATTTTTTCGGATGAATCCAGGTTCAGTTTACAGTATCATGTGGTCGCATCCGTGTTTGGCGACATCACGGTGAACGCACATTGGAAGCGTGTTCGCATTGACGGCACTTTGAACAGTGGACGTTACATTTCAGATGTGTTACGACCCGTGGCTCTACCCTTCATTCGATCCCTGCGAAACCCTACATTTCAGCAGGATAATGCACGACCGCATGTTGCAGGTTCTGTACGGGCCTTTCTGGATACAGACAATGTTCGACTGCTGCCCTGGCCACCGCATTCTCCACATCTCTCACCAATTGAAAGCGTCTGGACAATGGTGGCCGAGCAACTGTCTCGTCACAATACGCCAGTCACTACTCTTGATGAACTGTGGTATCGTGTTGAAGCTGTATGGGCAGCTGTAACTGTACACGCCATCCAAGCTCTGTTTGACTCAATGTCCAGGCGTATCAGGGCCGTTATTATGGCCAGAGGTGGTTGTTCTGGGTACTGATTTCTCAGGATCTATGCACCGAAATTGCGTGAAAATGGAATCACATATCAGTTATATTATAATATATTTGTCCAATGAATACCCGTTTATCATCTGCATTTCTTCTTGGTGTAGCAATTTATAGGCCAGTAGTGCACTACATAAATAGTGCCGGAAAAATAAATACAATATTTATATTGATGTGAAGCAATTGGAGGAAGCAACAGCTTATTCCACATGAATAATATCCTACACAGTCAGTAATAGTCGCACCGTACTGTGATATCACTTTAGCAACCTCACAGCGCCAGTGGCCCAGCATGAGGGGAAAGTTGCGCCCCATAGAGCGAGCGCGGGACACATTCTGCAAGAACCCAGGGGTAGCCCGGCGAATGCCTTCGGCCCGCTTAAGAACGGACACTTGCAAAGAGCCTGATGGATAATGAGATGCGCGCCGAAAACTCATGGACCTCCAGCAGCCACTGCAGCCACTGGGACGAAGCATAGACACAAAAGCGCCAATAATGCACACACGTAGAGGTGTGAATCTCCTGCTTGGTAGAAACCATTTTTACCTGCCTTCAAAAAAGCGATAAACGCGCCACGGACCCCTGGAGTGTAGACACAAAGCGCCAAGAATTCGCACATGGAGGCGTGTGAACCAAAGAACTGTGGAAGAAGTCAGCCTGCTTAAAGAAAATGTTTTCTTGACAGCAAGGGCGTTGCTTAAAAATCACGAACACCAGCAGATTCTTAGACGAAAGCGCAGGCATGAGACTATCCAGGCTTCATGCAGAGACAACTGTTACAGAGAAGTGTTGTGTGGCTCGTTTCACAGCAACTTAGGAATGCTGAAAAATATCGGAACGCTGGGAACAGCCTTGGCAGTGAAAACGTGAGAAAGACGTCAATTCTTGAGTCACACTACAGTCCAGACAAGGTAAAAAATTTCCACGCTGCACTGCGAGGCGTGGTCATGAAAAGGCGATCAGTCATTGCAAATTTAGTCCGCCAGTGACAACGTCGAGAGGCGGAAAATTTCGAGGAGTCGTTGTTCAGACCTCTACACCAAGTACCGTTATTTTCACACTGTCGGTGTAAGTGGCAAGGTAAGGGGCTCTGTAAGAGCTATATCCAGACGTCCACAAACGAGACCACCTGACCGCCCACCTCTACAAACAAGAGTGACTTGAGGCAAATCTGGGGGAACAATTTATCCGCAATTTTAAATATACGTACTGCAGGCTTGTGCGAGCTTAGCAAGATGGCAGAAGCGAAGAGTCGGTGAGACAGCGCGGAAGCAAGAGGACACGAGGCCTCCCCCATCTGTTACTTGCATCCGCCTCCCGACATCGTGATATCGCTGTACAGGCGCGGGACACCTCTCAACCAGAGGCTTCGTCGACTCTGTGACGGTCTTGGCTGCAGATTTCTAGACTTGCGCTATTGGGTGGGGAATTGTAGGACGCCCCTAGATAGGTCAGGGGTGCACCACACAAAGGAAGCGGCTACTCGGGTAGCAGAGTACTTGTGGCGTGCACATGGGTTTTTTTTTTAGGCTAGGCAGTAGTGCGAGGTGTCCTGATGAACACTCACCAGTCGACGTGCAGGCAGGGAAATCAGGACGCGCTCAGTGTAAAGACACTTCAGCTATCAAGATATTAGCAGTAAATTTTCAGAGTGTTCGGAATAAAGTTCCTGAATTTACTGCCCTCCAGGAAGCGTGTGGCGCGCAAATTATTCTTGGGACTGAGACCTGGCTCAACACTGAGATAGGAAGTTCTGAAATATTTAGTGAGGGTTGAAACGTGTATCGGAAAGACAGATTAGACACCGTAGGAGGTGGTGTGTTCATTGCAGTTGACAAAAATACTGTGTCTACTGAGGTCGAAGTAGAGTGTGATTGTGAAGTTATCTGGACACATTAAACTGGGCTAGGGGAAATAGCGTTAATTGTGGGGTGTTATTACCGGCCACCAGGTTCCACCGTGGTAGTTCTAGAATCATTCAAAGAGAGTCGACATTCTGTATCGCAGAAGTACCCGGATCATGCTATATTAGTCGGAGGCGACTTCAACCTACCTAGTATAGACCAGGAGTCTATGGATTCATTACAGGTGGTACAGACAAGCCGTCGTGTGAATTACTTTTGAACACATTATTCGAAAACTGTCTTGAGGAGCAGCTAAATCGACAGCCAACGCGTAATGGAAATATTTTAGATCTGGTAGCCATGAACAGACCAGACCTCATCGACTGTATCAGTGTTGAGACAGGGATTAGTTATCAAAAAAATGGTTCAAATGGCTCTGAGCACTATGGGACTCAACTGCTGAGGTCATTAGTCCCCTAGAACTTAGAACTAGTTAAATCTAACTAACCTAAGGACATCACAAACATCCATGCCCGAGGCAGGATTCGAACCTGCGACCGTAGCGGTCTTGCGGTTCCAGACTGCAGCGCCTTTAACCGCACGGCCACTTCGGCCGGCCGATTAGTTATCATGACGTTGTCATTACGACTATGGTTACGAAAGTTAAAAAGTCCGTCAAGAAGGCTAGGAGAGTATTCTTACTAGAAAGAACAGATAAGCAGTTGTTAGCATCCCACTTAGTAAATGAATCGACTTCATTTACTTCCGGTACGATGGACGTGGAAGAATTATGGGCAAATTTTAAACACATTGTAAATCACGCATTGGACAAGTATGTGCCGAAAAAGTGGGTTACAGACGGAAAAGACCCACTGTGGTTTAACAGCGCAATTCGGAGAATGCTCAGGAAGCAAAGGCAGTTGCACTCGTGGTACAAGAATGATCGAGAGAATGAGGACAGGCAAAAGTTAGCAGAGATTCGTGCTGCTGTAAAAAGAGCGATGCGCGAAGCATTCAACCACTACCACAGCCATACCTTAGGAAAAGATCTTGCTGAAAACCCAAGGAAATTCTGGTCTTACGTAAAATCGGTAAGCGGGTCGAAGGCTTCCATCCAGTCACTTACTGATCAGTGTGGCCTGGCAACGGAAGACAGCAAAACGAAAGCTGAAATTTTAAATTTAGCATTTGAGAAATCTTTCACACAGGGGGATCGTACAAACATACCGCCGTTTGAGTCTCGTACAGATTCCCGTATGGAGGACGAAGTGATAGACATCCCTGGGGTAGTGAAGTAGCTGAATGGGTTGAAAATAAATAAATCGCCAGGTCCTGATGGGATTCCAATTCGGTGTTGCAGAGAGTACTCTACTGCATTGGCTCCTTACTTAGCTTGCATTTATCGCGAATCTCTTGCCCAACGTAAAGTCCCGAGCGACTGGAAAAAAGCGCAGGTGACGCCCGTATATAAGAAGGGTAGAAGGACGGATCCTCAAAATTAGACCAATATCCTTAACATCGGTTTGTTGCAGGATTCTCGAACATATTCTCAGTTCGAATATAATGAATTTCCTTGAGACAGAGAAGTTGCTGTCCATGCATCAGCACGGCTTTAGAAAGCACCGCTCCTGCGAAATGCAACTCGCCCTTTTTTCTCATGATATCTTGCGAACCATGGATGAAGTGCATCAGACGGATGCCATATTCCTTGACTTCCGGAAAGCGTTTGACTCGGTGCCCCACTGCAGACTCCTAACAAAGGTACGAGCATATGGGATTGGTTCCCAAGTATGTGAGTGGCTCGAAGACTTCTTAAGTAATAGAACCCAGTACGTTGTCCTTGATGGTGAGTGTTCATCGGAGGTGAGGGTATCATCTGGAGTGCTCCAGAGAAGTGTGGTAAGTCCGCTGTTGTTTTCTATCTACATAAATGATCTTTTCGATAGGGTGGATAACAATGTGCGGCTGTTTGCTGATGATGCTATGGTGTACGGGAAGGTGTCGTCGTTGAGTGACTGTAGGGGGATACAGGATGACTTGGACAGGATTTGTGATTGGTGTAAAGAATGGCAGCTAACTCTAAATATAGATAAATGTAAATTAATGCAGATGAATAGGAAAAAGAATCCTGTAATGTTTGAATACTCCATTAGTAGTGTAGCGCTTGACACAGTCACATCGATTAAATATTTGGGCGTAACACTGCAGAGCGATAGGAAGTGGGACAAGGCAGTTGTGGGGAAGGCGGACAGTCGTCTTCGGTTGACTGGTAGAATTTTGGGAAGATGCGGTTCATCTGTAAAGGAGACCGCTAATAAAACACTAATACGACCTATTCTTGAGTACTGCTCGAACGTTTGGGATCCCTATGAGGTCGGATTGAGGGAGGACATAGAAGCAATTCAGAGGCGGGCTGCTAGATTTGTTACTGGTAGGTTTGATCATCACGCGAGTGTTACGGAAATGCTTCAGGAACTCGGGTGGGAGTCTCTAGAGGAAAGGAGGCGTTCTTTTCGTGAATCGCTACTGAGCAAATTTAGAGAACCAGCATTTGAGGCTGACTGCAGTACAGTTTTACTGCCGCCAACTTACATTTCGCGGAAAGACCACAAAGATATGATAAGAGAGATTAGGGCTCGTACAGAGGCATATAGGCAGTCATTTTTCCCTCGTTCTGTTTGGGAGTGCAACAGGGAGAGAAGATGCTAGTTGTGGTACGAGGTACCCTCCGCCACGCACCGTATGGTGGATTGCGGAGTATGTATATAGATATAGACGTAGAAGAGAGTAGCCGACTCACCACCACCCAGCTCCGAGGCGATGCACCGTTCCGACCTAGCACCTGCCCCCGTCATCACCACACGACACCGAGCGAGGTGGCGCAGTGGTTAGCTCACTGGACTCGCATTCGGGAGGACGACGGTTCAATCCCGTCTCCGGCAATCCTGATTTAGGTTTTCCGTGATTTCCCTAAATCGCTTCAGGCAAATGCCGGGATGGTTCCTTTGAAAGGGCACGGCCGATTTCCTTCCCCATCCTTCCCTCACCCGAGCTTGCTCTCCGTCTCTAATGACCTCGCTGTCGACGGGACGTTAAACACTAATTTCCTTCTCCTCCTCCACACGACAAATGATTATAAAGAATGCTGAGGTGACTCATTTCACCTTCCTTCCCCTTAATAAATGAGCCTGTGTACGCCCAGTCAAATCGGTTCTGGCATTTGTAATTTTTCCTGTGTGTTAAAAGGTGAGAATGCGTTAGATGACGATCAGATTGCCTTCAGGAAAGGTAAGGGCACCAGAGAGGCAATTCTGACGTTGCGGTTGATAATGGAAGCAAGACTAAAGAAAAATCAAGCCTAGTTCATAGGATTTGTCGACCTGGAAAGCACTCGACAATGTAAAGTAGTGCACGATGTTCGAATTTCTGAGAAAAACAGGAGTAAGCTATAGGTAGAGACGGGTAATATACAGTATGTACATGCGCCAAGTGGAAATGAAAAGAATGGACGATCAAGAACGAAGTGCTCGTATAAAAAAGGGTGTAAGACAGGGATGTAGTTTTTGGACCCTATATTGCCGTGATCAGTGAAAAGTGAAGAATTAAATGATCTGTTGAACGGAAAGAGCTGTCTAACGAATACAAATATGGACTGAGAGGAAAGCGAAGAAAGACGGAAGTAATAGGAAATAACAGAAATGAAATGAAATGTCGTGTGGCTAGGGCCTCCCGTCGGGTAGACCGTTCGCCTGGTGCAGGTCTTTCGAGTTGACGCCATTTCGGCGACCCGCGCGTCGATGGGGATGAAATGAGGATGATTAGGACAACACAACACCCAGTCCCTGAGCGGAGAAAATCTCCGACCCAGCCGGGAATCGAACCCGGGACCTTAGGATTGACATTCCGTCCTGCTGACCATTCAGCTACCGGGGCCGGACAACAGAAATGATAACAGCGAGAAGCTTAACATCAGGATTATGAGAATGCAGTCGTTTTCGGCGAACCTTGATGATAAAATCTTCTCGGGTTGACAGCCGAGTCCATGCGTTGTTCTCCGGCAACGTTTCAGCAAGTTTCTTATTTGCCATCTTCAGGTGAAGTGCCATCTTCGCCTGAAGATGGCAAGTAAGAAACTTGCTGAAACGTTGTCAGAGAACAACGCATGGACTCGGATGCCAACCCGAGAAGATTTTATGTACGTCAGGATTTGTAATCACGAACTAGTTGAAGTTAAGCAGTTCTGCTACCTAGGCAGCAAAGTAACTCGTGACGGACGGAGCAAGGATAGCATAAAAAGCAGACTAGCACTGACAAAAAGGGCATTCCAGGTCAAGAGAACAGGCCTTAATTTCAGGAAGATATTTCTGAGAATGTACTTTCAGAGCACAGCATGTACTGTGGGAAAACTTGAACAGAAGAGAATCAAAGCGTTTGAGATACGATGCTATAGAAAAATATTGAAAATTAGATGGACTGATAAGGTAAGGAATGAGGAGGTTCTCCGGAAAATCGGCGAGAAAAGGAATATGTGAAAAACATTAATAACAAAAACGGGCAAGATGGTAGGACATCAGTTAAAACATCAGGGAATAACGTCCATGGTACTACAGGGAGGCCGGCCGGAGTGGCCGAGCGGTTCTTGGCGCTACAGTCTGGAACCGCGCGACCGCTACGGTCGCAGGTTCGAATCCTGCCTCGGACATGGTTGTGTGTGATGTCCTTAGGTTAGTTAGGTTTAAGTAGTTCTAAGTTCTAGGGGACTGATGACCTCAGAAATTAAGTGCCATAGTGCTCAGAGCCATTTGAACTACAGGGAGCTGTATAGGGCAAAAACTGTAAACAGAGACTGGAATACATCCAGCAAATAAATGAGGAGATTAAGAGGTTGGCACAGGTGAGGGGTTCGTGGCGGGCCGTATCAAACCAGTCAGAGACTAATGACGAAAAAAAGGGTACTGAAATAAATGCAGTCGTTTCATATTTTACTCATGTAAACAATCTGTTCCATTCGCTTATCATTCCCTTGATCTAAAAACTTTTGCATTTTGATTTCTCTTAATTATTGATGTCACCTCATTATTGACTCGCAGCATGGGACTATACAATTAGTAGTTTGCATGTCATTTTAGGCAAGAGATGAAAGAATTCTAAATTCACTACATTTTGGCGCCCAACGTGAAGTTACCTCATCAATAATTTGGGTATTATGTCATATCACCAAGAATGCTCGCTTCACTACATTTTTGGCGCCGAGCATACGGCGATGTCATTGTTAACTTGCATGCTATGTGACAGCACAAGAATTATCAATTCATTACAGTGTGGATTGCGAATAAGGGAAGCAGTATCAAGCATCATATTATTGTGGCAGTGATATTACGGAAGGAAATTAGTGGAGATGGTAGTTCTGACAGCAGAACATTCGTAACCATTTAGGAAGAGATACGTGGGTGGGTTCTCAGTATTCACCATTCTCATCGACAGGCTACTTTCACAGTGGTTCGTGCAAGCTCTTGTATCAAATCAACGGGGTTGGTGTACGCCACGAGGTACGAAATACCTCCGCAGCTTCACACGACGAAAAACAAGAATAGCAAAACACGGCACTATTTTCATCTACATCTACATCCATACTCCGCAAGCCACCTGACGGTGTGTGGCGGAGGGTACCTTGAGTACCTCTATCGGTTCTCCCTTCTATTCCAGTCTCGTATTGTTCGTGGAAAGAAGGATTGTCGGTATGCCTCTGTGTGAGCTCTAATCTCTCTGATTTTATCCTCATGGTCTCTTCGCGAGATATACGTAGGAGGGAGCAATATACTGCTTGACTCCTCGGTGAAGGTATGTTCTCGAAACTTCAACAAAAGGCCGTAGCGAGCTACTGAGCGTCTTTCCCGCAGTCTTCCACTGGAGTTTATCTATCATCTCCGTAACGCTTTCGCGATTACTAAATGAACCTGTAACGAAGCGCGCTGCTCTCCGTTGGATCTTCTCTATCTCTTCTATCAACCCTATCTGTACGGATCCCACACTGCTGAGCAGTATTCAAGCAGTGGGCGAACAAGCGTACTGTATCCTACTTCCTTTGATTTCGGATTGCATTTCCTTAGGGTTCTGCCAACGAATCTCAGTCTGGCATCTGCTTTACCGACGATCAACTTTATATGATCATTCCATTTTAAATCAATCCTAATTCGTACTCCCAGATAATTTATGGAATTAACTGCTTCCAGTTGCTGACCTGCTATATTGTAGCTAAATGATAAAGGATCTTTCTTTCTATGTATTCGCAGCACATTGCAGTTGCCTACATTGAGATTCAATTGCCATTCCCTGCAACATGCGTCAATTCGCTGCAGATCCTCCTTACTTTTCAGTGCAATTTTCCACAACCTCTCGATATACCACAGCATCATCCGCAAAAAGCCTCAGTGAACTTCCGATGTGATCCACAAGGTCATTTATATATATTGTGAATAGCAATGGTCCTACGACACTCCTCTGCGGCACACCTGAAATCACTCTTACTTCGGAAGACTTCTCTCCATTGAGAATGACATGCTGCGTTCTGTTATCTAGGAACTCTTCAATCCAATCACACAATTGGTCAGATAGTCCATATGCTCTTACTGTGTTCATTAAACGACTGTGGGGAACTGTATCGAACGCCTTGTGGAAGTCAAGAAACACGGCATCTACCTGGGAACCCGTGTCTATGGCCCTCTGAGTCTCGTGGACGAATAGCGCGAGCTGGGTTTCACACGATCGTCTTTTTCGAAACCCATGCTGATTCCTACAGAGTAGATTTCTAGTCTCCTGAAAAGTCATTATACTCGAACATACAACCGATCGACGTTAGAGATATAGGTCTATAGTTCTGCACATCTGTTCGACGTCCCTTCTTGAAAACGGGGATGACCTGTGCCCTTTTCCTATACACTACGCTCTTCTAGAGACCTACGGTACACCGCTGCAAGAAGGGGGGCAAGTTCCTTCGCGTACTCTGTGTAAAATAGAACTGGTATCCCATCAGGTCCAGTGGCCTTTTCTGTTTTGAGCGATCTCTATCCCTCTGTCGTCTATTTCGATATCTACCATTTTGTCATCTGTGGGACAATCTAGAGAAGAAACTACAGTGCAGTCTTCCTCTGTGAAACAGCTTTGGAAAAAGACATTTAGTATATCGGCCTTTAGTCTGTCATCCTCTGTTTCAGTACCATTTTGGTCACAGAGTGTCTGGACATTTTGTTTTGATCCACCTACCGCTTTGACATAAGATCAAAATTTCTTAGGATTTTCTGCCAACTCAGTACAGCATTCGGCGGTGTCATTGTTAACTTGCATGCTATGTGACAGCACAAAGAATTATCAATTCATTACAGTGTGGATTGCGAATAAGGGAAGCAGTATCAAGCATCATATTATTGAGGCAGTGATATTACGGAAGGAAATTAGTGGAGATGGTAGTTCTGACAGCAGAACATTCGTAACCATTTAGGAAGAGATACGTTGGTGGGTTCTCAGTATTCACCATTTTCCTCGACAGGCTACTTTCACAGTGGTCCGTGCACGCTCTCGTATCAAATCAAAGGGGTTGGTGTATGCCACGTGGTATGAAATACCTGTGCACCTTCACGCAGCGAAAAACAAGAATAGAAAAACACGGCGCTATTTTCTTGGAATACTCCCGCAGCCGATTTTTGATGAGCGCGTTGTCGCATAAAGCGTCTCTTAACAACACTCCCAATTCACATGTTTACTCGTGTCCTTCCAGGAAAGAGGTGCGGCCTCATACTAAGAAGGCAGCACTTCACGAAAACAATAACGTTATTGGATTAGGTATCGTGGCTGCGCCGTGGCACAACTGTTTTGTGTCGGGCTTATCTGCGGCCCTTATCAGCAAAACTGTTTCACGGCCGCGGTAAAAGTCTTGCCTCACACGGCCTAGGGCCTGCGGTAGAAGCTCGCCAAAGCTGGCCACTGCGTGTTCCTTATTTACGCAATGAACTCCGTCCTTATCTCACTCTCTAGCGTCGATTAAGTCGGCAGTAGTAGGCGATCACTCGTCTTTACATTAGCTGACAGATGGATGACCATACATCCCGCGCCCCTTTCCACATTCAAAACTCAAGCCGCTGCAACCTGTCGCTCTAGAAATTTGAGTGTAGCATCACGGCAGAGCTGTAAGATGGTGAGGTTAACTAACGGGCAGAGAAGGATAATTACACTTTATGCGGACTGTGGTCTGACTAATGGATTCATTCCTGTTATCCTCACCTTCGTCAGTTGTTCCACAGAAAACAGGAAACAGTGAGCACTAATATTAACTACTCATCACTATCAACTATGATGAAACGGTGTGCACAAATTACTGCACCTATGCTCGCGAGAGCGACTTACTCATCACTACGTAAACCATTAACAACCTGTTGACATTTTTGTGTTCGTTAATTGTTTCATTGCTACAACATTGTTTAAAACCGTGACGTTATTCTTTGTTTATCTGTCTTTCATTGTCCTCACGCAAGAAGAGGAGGAGGTGAAGTTGACAGCCACGATCTTGTTGCTCTTCAGCTAATGATATTATAGAAATATACTTATCGTTTTGCAATTAAAAACCGGCCGGGGTGGCCGAGCGGTTCTAGGTGCTACAGTCTGGAACCGCGTGACCACTACGGTCGCAGGTTCGAATCCTGCCTCGGACATGGATGTGTGTGATGTCCTTAGGTTAGTTATGTTTAAGTAGTTCTAAGTTCTAGGGGACTGATGACCTCAGAAGTTAAGTCCCATAGTGCTCAGAGCCATTTGAACCTTTTTTTGCAATTAAAATAAAAAGTATACGCAGAAAGAAAAATATGTTTTCATGATTTACTCCACTGTTGGCTATTTACTTCACATCACTCGAAGTAAAGTGAATAGCGAAATATTATTTACTGTGCTTATACAGTACAGTACTTAGGTGACTAGGGGTTGCAAAGATATACGGGACTTGAAGAAGAATGTAATAATTCCAGTTTCAAAAAGGCAGGTGCTGACAGGTATAAATATTATCTAAGTATGTTAAATAAACCGTGGTTGCAAAATACTGACGCGAATTATCCATCGATGAATGAAAAAAAAACAGTCGCAGATGTCGGTCTTGGGGCTGGTTAATTTGGATTCCAGAAAAATGTAGGAATACACGATACAATACTGATCCTACGACTGTTCTTAGGAAATAGGTTGAAGAAAGGAGAGTCTAGCTTTATAGCATTTGTAGCTCTAGAGAAAACTTTTCACAGTATTGACAATGCTACACTCTTTGAAATTCTGAATATAGTAGGGATAAAATACAGTTAGCAAGAAGTTATCTACTACTTGTACAGAAACCAGACAGTGGTTATAAGAGTCGAAGGACATGAAAGGGAACCAGTTTGGCGATGTGATCGATAGCAGGTGGAAGTTCTGCCTCTATCTTCTGGCAAATTCCGCGTAATTCTTCAAGAAAATCACGCACTTAATCTACACGCTGGGCAGACATGTAAATAAACAGAAATAAAAAAAATTACATTACCAGCTCTCACTGGAGTACTAAGTCGCCTCTCTGTCGCTTAATAAAAGGAAGCAGTTGACAAGGAACACAGTGGAGGAATGCTGAATCTCCCGAGTGCAGTCTGGTCCTGTACAGAATAAACTCTGTAAGGCACTCTGCCTATTAGCCCTTTTCTTTCATTATCTCTGTTTTCAGTCATTCCGAGCATTACTGATGCACTTCTCTAAATCTGAGAAATCAGTTTTCGAATTTATGACGTTAATTATTACTTATTTTCTTTCGCAGCACATTGTCGAAGCAAATTAGTAATTTAAGGAATGTTGTTGTTGATACAGCGTACGACCAAATCACGTATGTGATTCGCTGCAGGATGAGTACGTAAGCAGTACTTGGTTCCTCCAGACGTGATAGAGGATGGAATACGCAACGGACCCTTATTGTGAAATTGATCAAAGTAGTGCCAAGTGGTCATGTCCTCCTATTAAGTGAACCGGGGAAGGCAGTGAAGTCCATCCGCATTGATCGTTTCTATCACCCGAATCCACAGACTTGCCTTTTACTGAGCGTCACCGCAGAATGACACCAAAGGTGTCCACGGAAGCTCCGGTCGCAGTACCATCCCCAGAGAGTCACATTAATACAAGACTCAGACCACACTACCATACCCTTAACTCCGTACGTAAAGTTATTGAATGGGTTTAACGTGCTTCGCGTCACCCTGACGTATTGTTGGAACCACTATGGAGATACTTTAACCCACCATAGTATGCTGGTCGAATCGTCATTGGTCTAACAACCTCTGATCCATGCCTTATGCCATTTACACATCCCTAAAAACTCTTGTTTGGCATGTGCTTGGTGTGGGGTATCAGGTAAGGCTTTCTCTCAACCGCTACCAGTTTTTTTGACACACAGATTACTGCTGAGTCTGTGGGCCTCGCAGAGAACTTACCGGTGACATCACAGCCCGTTGTGTACTAATTTTATTGTCTCTAAAGAAAGCTTGCCCAGTAAATACAACGTTGTCAATCCACAGAGCCTATCAGAAAGCAAGTTTTGAAACGCTTCTTCAAAACTAAACGTATACTTTAAGAGATATTGGTCTTCAGTGTGTTTATGACCGATGGGTAATGGCGTTAGAGAGCTTTAATTCAGCAGGAATGTTCACTTCATATTCAGCTGGCGTTGTTAGTACTCGTTTAGAAATATCTTTCAATCTGAGCATGTTATTATGGCTCTGAACACTATGGGACTTAACATCTATGGTCATCAGTCCCCTAGAACTTAGAACTACTTAAACCTAACTAACCTAAGGACATCACACAACGCCCAGTCATCACGAGGCAGAGAAAATCCCTGACCCCTCCGGGAATCGAACCCCGGAACCCGGGCGTGGGAAGCGAGAACGCTACCGCAAGACTACGAGCTGCGTACTGTTATTATGAAATTAATGATCTCACTAAATAACGTAGTGTAAAACCTGTTTACATTAAGCGCTATTCATTTTAACCCCCCGGCATTGATATTTTTGTACGAGTACTGCACAGCCCACTCAGTCGAATTTCCTTGTTAAATGGAAGACAATAAGTATTGTCCCCAACCTATTGCTTCGCGGTGTTAGTGCGTCGGTTACAGCGTTCCCCTTCGAAGATCTTTTGCTGAGTGAAGCCCAGCGACAAATATCACTTTCGTCTGCAAAACAAATTCACAGGAATTTATTAAAACAGTTTGATCGTCTGTGGGCTCTGAAAGAACTCTTAAAGACTTCAACTCGGCTGCAGTAATTACTTTACACCCCAATGAACCATGGACTTTGCCGTTGGTGGGGAGGATTGCGTGCCTCAGCGATACAGATAACAGTACCGTAGGTGCAACCACAACGGAGGGGTATCTGTTGAGAGGCCAGACAGACAGTTGGTTCCTGAAGAGGGGCAGCAGCCTTTTCAGTAGTTGCAGGGGTAACAGTCTGGATGATTGACTGATCTGGCCTTGTAACACTAACCAAAACGGCCTTGCTGTCCTGGTACTGCGAAAGACTGAAAGCAAGGGGAAATTACAGCCGTAATTTTTTCTGAGGCCGTGTAGCTTTACTGTCGGTTAAATGATGATGGCGTCCTCTTGAGTAAAATTTTCTGGAGGTAAAAATAGTCCCCCATTCGGATCTCCGGGCGGAGACTACTCAGGAGGACGTCGTTATCAGGAGAAAGAAAACTGGCGTTCTACGGAACAGAGTGTGGAATGTCAGTTCCTTAATCGGGCAGGTAGCGTAGAAAATTTAAAAAGGGAAATGGATAGGTTAAAGCTAGATAATGTGGGAATAAGTGAAGTTCGGTGGCAGGAGAAACAAGACTTCTGGTCAGGTGAATACAGGGTTATAAATACAAAATCAAATAGGGGTAACCCAGGAGTAGGTTTAATAATGAATAAAAAATAGGAGCGCGGGTAAGCTACTACAAACAGCATAGTGAACACATTATTGTGGCCAAGGTAGACACGAAGCCCCACGCCCACCACAGTAGTTCAAGTTTATATGCCAACTAGCTCCGCAGATGACGAAGAGATTGATGAAATGTATCACGAAATAAAAGAAATTATTCAGATAGTGAAGGGAGACGAAAATTTAATAGTCATGGGTGACTGGAATTCGATAGTAGGAAAAGGAAGAGAAAGAAAAGTAGCGGGTGAATATGGAATGGGGGTTAGGAGTGAAAGAGGAAACCGCCTGGTAGAATTTTGCACAGAGCATAACTGAATCATAGCTATCACTTGGTTCAAGAATGATGAAAGAAGGTTGTATAAATGGAAGAGGCCTGGAGATACTGGAAGGATTCAGATAGATTATATAATGGCAAGACAGAGATTTAGGAACCAGGTTTTAAATTGTAAGACATTTCCAGGGGCAGATGTGGACTCTGACCACAAAACTGAGGAAATTGCAAAAATGTGAGAATTTAAGGAGATGGGACCTGGATAAACTGAAAAAACCAGAGGTTGTACAGTGTTTCAGGGAGAGTATAAGGGAACAATTGACAGGAATGGGGGAAAGAAATACAGTAGAAGAGGATTGGGTACCTTTGATGGATGAAGTAGTGAAGGCAGCAGAGGATCAAGTAGGTAAAAAGACGAGGGCTAGTAGAAATCCTTCGGTAACACAAGGGATATTGAATTTAATTGATGAAAGGAGAAAATATAAAAATGCAGTAAATGAAGCAGGCAAAAGGGAATACAAACGTCTCAAAAATGAGATCGACAGGAGGTGCAAAATGGCTAAACAGGGATGGCTAGAGGACAAATGTAAGGATGTAGAGGCTTATCTCACTAGGGGTAAGATAGATACTGCCTACAGGAAAATTAAAGAGACCTTGGGAGAAAAGAGAACCACTTGTATGAATATCAAGAGCTCAGATGGAAACCCAGTTCTAAGCAAAGAAGGGAAATCGGAAAGGTGGAAGGAGTATATAGAGGGTCTATACAAGGTCTATGTACTTGAGGACAATATTATGGAAATGGAAGAGGACGTAGATGAAGATGAAATTAGAGATATGATAATGCGTGAAGAGTTTGACAGAGCACTGATAGACCTAAGTCGAAATAAGGCCCCGGGAGTAGACAACATTCCGTAAACTACTGATAGCCTTGGGAGAGCGAGCCCTGACAAAACTTTACCATCTGGCGAGCAAGATGTATGAGACAGGCGAAATACCCTCAGAATTCAAGAAGAAAATAATAATTCCAACCGCAAAGAAATCAGATGTTGACAAGTGTGAAAATTACCTATCAGTTTAATAAGTCACGGCTGCCAAAAACTAACACGAATTCTTTACAGACGAATGGAAAAACTGGTAGAAGCCGACCTCGGGGAAGATCAGTTTGGATTCCGTAGAAATGTTGGAACACGGGATACTGACCCTACGACTTATCTTAGAAAATAGATTAAGGAAAGGCAAACCTACGTTTCTAGCATTTGTAGACATAGAGAAAGCTTATGACTATGTTGACTGGAATACTCTCTTTCAAATTCTGAAGGTGGAAGGTGTCAAATACTGGGAGCAAAAGGCTATTTCTAATTTGTACAGAAACCAGATGGCAGTTATAAGAGTCGAGGGGTATAAAAGGGAAGCAGTGGTTGGGAAGGGAGTGAGACAGGGTTATAACCTATCCCCGATGTTATTCAATCAGTATATTAAGGAAGCGGTAAGGAAACAAAAGAAAAGTTCGGAGTAGGAATTAAAATTCATGGAGAAGAAATATAAACTTTGAGGTTCGCCGATGACATTGAAATTCTGTCGGAGACAGCAAAGCACCTGGAAGAGCACTTGAACGGAATGGACAGTGTCTTGAAAGGAGGATATAAGATGAGCATATATAAAAGCAAAACGAGGGTAGGCCTAATGGAATGTAGTCGAATTAAATCCGGCGATGCTGAGGGAATTATATTAGGAAATGAGGCACTTAAAGTAGTAGATGAGTTTTGCTATTTGGGGAGCAATATAACTTATGAAACTTCCTGGCAGATTAAAACTGTGTGCCCGACCGAGACTCGAACTCGGGACCTTTGCCTTTCGCGGGCAAGTGCTCTACCAACTGAGCTACCGATGCACGACTCAGGGCCGGTACTCACAGCTTTGCTTCTGCCAGTACCTCGTCTCCTACCTTCCAAACTTTACAGAAGCTCTCCTTGCAGAACTAGCACTCCTGAAAGAAAGGATATTGCGGAGACATGGCTTAGCCACAGCCTGGGGGATGTTTCCAGAATGAATTCTGGGAATATAACTTATGATGGTCCAATTAGAGAGGATATAAAATGCAGACTGGCAATGCTAAGGAAAGCGTTTCTAAAGAAGAAGATTATAGATTTAAGTGTCAGGATGTCGTTCCTGAAAATATTTGTATGGAGTGTAGCCATGTATGGAAGTGAAACATGGACGATACATAGTTTAGACAAGAAGAGAATAGAAACTTTCGAAATGTAGTGTTGCAGAAGAACACTGAAGATTAGATGGGTAGATCACATAATTAATGAGGAGATACTGAATAGAATTGGGGAGAAGAGAAATTTGTGGCACAACTTGACTAGAAGGAGTGATCGGTTGATAGGACATGTTCTGAGGCATCAAGGGATTATCAGTTTAGTATTGTAGGGCAGCGTTGAGGCTAAAAGTAGTAGAGGGAGACCAAGAGATGAATACACTAAGCAGATTCAGAAGGATGTAGGTTGCAGTAGGTACTGAGAGATGAAGAAGCTTGCACAGGGTAGAGTAGCATGGGGAGCTGCATCAAACCAGTCTCTGGACTGAAGATCACAACAACAACAACAATTAATTTACACTTCTCCAAAACCACACATCCTTGCAAAGAATTGTAAAAAAAAGGCCGAGCTATTCAAATAGCACGTGAACCTTACAGGGAGCACACTTCGGCTTCGCGTTTTGGTAAGTATGGACAACAAACCGCCGTTGGGCTCGTTTCGCTGTGACTGTTAGTTGCCGGGCAACAGACGCTGATGTGAGCTCTAACTGTTCGTCGGATTAGTGACAATGAAAGAGTTGCAATAACAACGTGTGTATGTGTTTGTGTGTGTGTTTATAAAATACTTTTACAGAGACATTCGTCTGCTTAAGCAGTTGTCGCTGTGTCTGGGTAAAGATTCTCCTTGTCCAGAAAAATTACGCATTTGTCGATCTGAGATTAAGGTGATGTTGCCTGGTTGGTTGCGCTCGTGCTTTCTTTTTTACCGAAAATACGTTTGTACCACCTCATCACAGAGGAAACATTGAAGTCTTGCAGCGAATTTCAGCGCGCCCCAAGACTTTCATTTCCACTATCTCCTCTTTCTTTTGTTCCATCCATATCTCTTTCTCTTTCAATCCCACCGCCACTCAGGATCACTATCACCTCTCTCTTTGCGTCCCACTGCTGTTATCTTCATCCAACTCTCTTTCTCTATCACTGCCGCTTCTTTTCTTCCACCATCACTGGCTCGTCATTCTTTATCTCTCACTGGCACACCTCTTTTTTCTACCGTCACTGTTTCTCTGTTACTCTCTTTCAGCACAAAAAAAAATGCGAATATGTTTTTTTGCGATATGACTTCTGCACTTCTCAGTTGGATCCCTACTTTTCCCTATTGCAGGAACGTGAGCTGCTTATTTACACTACTGGCCATTAAAAAATGCTACCCAAGAAGAAATGCAGATGATAAACGGGTATTCATTGGACAAATATATTATACTAGGACTGACATGTGATTACATTTTCACGCAGTTTGGGTGTATAGATCCTAAGAAATCAGTACCCAGAACAACCACCTCTGGCCGTAATAACGGCCTTGATACGCCTGGGCACTGAGTCAAACAGAGCTTGGATGGCGTGTACAGGTACAGCTGCCCATGCAGCTTCAACACGATACCACAGTTCAACAAGAGTACTGACTGGCGTATTGTGACGAGCCAGTTGCTCGGCCACCATTGACCAGACGTTTTCAATTGGTGAGAGATCTGGAGAATGTGCTGGCCAGGGCAGCAGTCGAACATTTTCTGTATCCAGAAAGACCCGTACAGGACCTGCAACATGCGGTCGTGCATTATCCCGCTGAAATGTAGGGTTTCGCAGGGATCAAATGAAGGGTAGAGCCACGGGTCGTAACACATCTGAAATGTAACGTGCACTGCTCAAAGTGCCGTCAATGCGAACAAGAGGTGACTGAGACGTGTAACCAATGGCACCCCATACCATCACGCCGGGTGATACGCCAGTATGGCAAGGACGAATACACGCTTCCAATGTGCGTTCACCGTGATGTCGTCAAACACGGATGCGACCATCATGATGCTGTAAACAGAACCTGGATTCATCCGAAAAAATGACGTTTTGCCATTCGTGTACCCAGGTTCGTCGTTGAGTACACCATCGCAGCGTCAAGGGTAACCGCAGCCATGGTCTCCGAGCTGATAGTCCATGCTGCTGCAAACGTCGTCGAACTGTTCGTGCAGATGATTGTTGTCTTGCAAACGTCCCCATCTGTTGATTTTCAGGGATCGAGACGTGGCTGCACGCTCCGTTACAGCCATGTGGATAAGGTGCCTGTCATCTCGACTGATAGTGATACGAGGCCGTTGGGATCCAGCACGGCGTTCCGCATTACCACCCTGAACCCACCGATTCCATATTCTGCTAACAGTCATTGGATCTCGAGCAACGCGATCAGCGATGTCGCGATACGATAAACCGCAATCGCGATAGGCTACAATCCGACCTATATCAAATTTGGAAACGTGATGGTACGCATTTATTCTCCTTACACGAGGCATCACAACAACGTTTCACCAGGCAAAGCCGGTCAGCTGCTGTGCGTGTATGAGAAATCGGTTGGAAACTTTCTTCAGTTCAAGACGTTGTAGGTGTCGCCACCGGCGCCAACCTTGTGTGAATGCTCTGAAAAGCTAATCATTTGCATATCACAGCATCTTCTTCCTATCGGTTAAATTTCGCGTCTGTAGCACGTCATCTCCGTGGTGTAGCAATTTTAATGACCAGTAGTGTAAAACTAACTCAGGAGGTTGGTACCATTTTGACAGTTTATGTATATACTTTGACACATATAAATAACAAACAAGTATGCATAATGTCTACCATTCGACAGAAGTTCACTTTACACTACTTTACGTAAAAATGCTCAACATTTTTAGACTGCGTCTACAGTATACCAAGCCAATGGCCTTGCTGCAGTGGTAACACCGGTTCCCATCGGATTACGAAAGTTAACCGATGTCCGGATGGGTTTGCACTTGGCTGGGTGACCATCCGGTCTGCCGAGCGCTGTTCGCAAACGGGTTGCACTCAGCCCTCATGAGGCAAACTGAGGAGCTATTTGATTGAGAAGTAGCCGCTCCGGTCTCATACACCGACATAAGGCCCGGAGTGCGGTGTGTTGACCACATCCCCCTTCGTATCCGCATCCAGTGACGCCAATAGTCTGTGGGTGACACGGCGGCCGGTCGGTGCCCGTTGGGCTTTCATGGCCTGTTTGGGCGGAGTCTAGTTTTTACAGTATGCCAAAAAATACGGAGTTTGATTTGCAAGTAGAAAAAATTTCGTCTCACAAAACAATTTTTTGTACGCTGCCTACGCCAACAGGTAGCAGCATCGAATAATTTCCAGGTCAAGACGGCCTGTAAAGGCGTGAAGTGCCCATTATAGGGAAACAGTGGGTCATAAAAGTTTATTGGTGAAAAAATGGTAATTAACAACAAATTTTGTTGGCCTCATAATGTTTGCGATAACTCCAAAACCCATGCCTAGAGAGCCTACATACAAGCTCTCTACTCTTGCCATGTGTTCACTACGTCACTCAAAACTACATTTAGCCTCAGACCGGATGTTACGTGCGTATTTTACGTGCATACGTAAGGTAACTTTGAAGCGCTGTACTTCGTAACGGATAATGATATCGAAACAATGTTCAAGGTGCACCGAGAAAATTATCTGGAGAACATGTGGTAGAAATTTCGATGATTTGCCATCAATAGAAATTATACAAGTGGACATCCACAAAAATGATAGTTATCGCGTCAAAAAATCATGGTTTTTTGGATGTATCTTGATAACAGATACAGATTTTCGAAAACGGGGAAACAGCCTTCCTACATGAATGTCTAAAAAATTTACAGTTAAAATTTGAGTTTCTTAAAAAACATCATAGTCGCCGTTGACTGTATAAAATATTTATTGTTAGTATTGCAATTTCGGCCTTATAGCCATTTTCAAGTAACACTGCAAAAGTAACCTAAACACAAAAATACAAAAGTGCGGTAATATCCCATATACCAGGCTAGGCATACATTTGATTAACTTCTCATGGTTGGGATTCACAGTCATATAATATTTCTTAAAAGACATCGTAGGCGCCATTGACTGCATAAAATATTTATTATTACTATTGCAATTTCGGCCTTATGGCCATTTTCAAGTAACAATGCAAAAGTTACCTACTACTATTGCAATTTCGGCCTAGCCAGGCATATGGGATATTACTGCACGTTTGTATTTTTGTGTTTAGGTAACTTTTGCAGTGTTACTTGAAAATGGCCATAAGGCCGAAATTGCAATAGTAATAATAAATATTTTATACAGTCAACGGCGACTACGATGTCTTTTAAGAAATATTATATGACTGTGAATCCCAGCCATGAGAAGTTCATCAAAATTTGAGTGGTTTGCTACAGTTATTTATTTAGGTAACTGCAGACCACGGTGCAAAAAGGGCTAAAACCGGTTTTTTTAGGTTTTCTGCATAAGTACGGTAAATTTGAGCCTGTGGATTTTCGTAACGGATAACGATATCATAAAAATTTTCGAAGTTCTCCAAGAAGTTGTTCAAGTTTCTCGAAATTCTAACTCTGCCATCCTCGTACATATATTCTAACACGGGATTTGTTACTGACGATATGGGCTCATTTAGAAGAAATTGCAATATTCATTTAATGAACACTAGTCGGGAGAAACAATATGTACTTGGTTAGCACTTCCCTAAGTATTGGTATGTACTGTTCAGCAGGTTTCATTTCCAGCGGGCTTTCAGCTGAACTGAATATACGTAATAAGTTCCAAATATGTAAATGTATGTTGCTGGGTATCCTTATGGCACATTTCTTTCATTCACTACAGAAGTTCCTCGCAGTAGTTGCGAAGTTTTCTCTGTATTGTGTTATGTATTAGTATTCTCCCTCGCTATTTGTTTCGAGTTTTATTAATTCTTTTGTTTATAAATAATCGCCGCGCGGAGTGACCGCGCGGTCTTGGCGACATGTCACGGATTGCGCTACCCCTCCCGTCGGAGGTTCGACTCCTCCCTCTGGCATGGGTGTGTGTGATATTCTTAGCATAAGTTAGTTTAAGTAGTGTGTAAGTCTAGGGTCCCTTAGGAATTCACACACACACACACACACACACACACACACACATCATAAATAATCTATTCAGCATTCTGTGAATGGCTAACTAACTATCGCTTACATGGTTCCACAGAACCTGATACATACGTAAATACAATATGAACGTTGATTTTTCGAGGTTTTCTGTGCCAATTATGGCTGATATCAAAACCGAACTGACTTGTAAAATCCTCCTAGGTCATAACACATTCAATCAGGTATCTCTTATCCCGGAGAAGCGAGAGTAGCATAAAATCAGAATTTTAATTGCATTTTCTCTCCGCTAAATTCTTGAAATACCTAAGATATATTTCGTATTACGTATTCGTTTTTGGAAGTAAAAGCAAGACATATGTATCCGGATATGAAAAGATTGTATTTGGGATGTTGGTTAATAGTTACAACACGCTGATCATGCTCCTGATAGCAGGCTACCAACACTTGTAACGTACAAAAAATATTTACCATTAGAAGGATAAGTCCTTAACCCTCACCGAGCGAGGTGGCGCAGTGGTTAGACACTGGACTCACATTCGGGAGGACGACGGTTCAATCCCGCGTCCGGCCATCCTGATTTAGGTTTTCCGTTCAAATGGCTCTGAGCACTATGGGACTTAACATCTGTGGTCATCAGTCCCCTAGAACTTAGAACTACTTAAACCTAGCTAACCTAAGGACATCACACACATCCATGCCCGAGGCAGGATTCGAACCTGCGACCGTAGCAGTCGCGCGGTTCCGGACTGAGCGCCTAGAACCGCGAGACCACCGCGGCCGGCTTAGGTTTTCCGTGATTTCCCTAAATCGCTCCAGGCAAATGCCGGGATGGTTCCTTTCAAAGGGCACGGCCGACCTCCTTCCCCGTCCTTCCCTAATCCGATGAGACCGATGACCTCGCTGTCTGGTCTCCTTCCCCAAACCAACCAACCAACCAACCTTAACCCTCTATGCTATGCGAATGAATGATGCAGAAACATCTAATACAAAGGATCCGGTCTGTTTCTATCAGCCACAAACGTTTGACTCATTCTTATACAGAGTCGTGCATCGTGTAAAGGGTGGGGGGATAATCTTGTCGTCTATAGTTATACCCGGATCACAGAGGCTCAGTATGAATAAACATCTACTTTTACTGTTCAAATTTTGTATTATGTTGAACAGGATTTCGACTTACTTGTGCAGGACTGAAATGCAATGTCTTCCACTGGTATTAACATTATAGTTTAGCGTCACGATTTTATTATAACTCATTACAGGCACAAGTGAACATCTCAGCTGATGGCCATACTAATGCGGATCTGATATTAGTAATCCGACAGTGAATAGAACTCCACACAATGTTTTCAGTTGTGCGAGCACATGGATTTTATCGTTCCGTAAGCTTAGACGAGAACGTTCTTCATATAGCGGATCTCGCCTCGATGGCGCCGAACGCTGTCGAAGTAATTAGCGACGTTAGCATTCATTTGTTCGCATTCGTGAGGCTATTACTGGCACGGCTGTCAGCGATTGTTAGCACACACAGATGGTCCCCATCAGAGACAAACGGTCTCGTAATGGCAAGCAACAGGCTTAAATAAGCAAATACATGTTCTTACGTTTCGACTAGAACACGGCGCCCGTGTGTTTATTTCATGAAGACCCATTATAAATAGTCTTCGTTACATCTCACGTCATCGGCCACGCCAGATAATGCTGCAGAAAACCTAATTCTGTACTACATCTACATCTACATCCATACTCCGCAAGCCACCTGACCGTGTGTGGCGGAGGGTACCTTGAGTACCTCTATCGGTTCTCCCTTCTATTCCATTCTCGTATTGTTCGTGGAAAGAAGGATTGTCGGTATGCCTCTGTGTGGGCTCTAATCTCTCTGATTTTATCCTCATGGTCTCTTCGCGAGATATACGTAGGAGGGAGCAATATACTGCTTGACTCTTCGGTGAAGGTATGTTCTCGAAACTTTGACAAAAGCCCGTACCGAGCTACTGAGCGTCTCTCCTGCAGAGTCTTGCACTGGAGTTTATCTATCATCTCCGTAACGCTTTCGCGATTACTAAATGATCCTGTAACGAAGCGCGCTGCTCTCCGTTGGATCTTCTCTATATCTTCTATCAACCCTATCTGGTACGGATCCCACACTGCTGAGCAGTATTCAAGCAGTGGACGAACAAGCGTACTGTAACCTACTTCCTTTGTTTTCGGATTGCATTTCCTTAGGATTCTTCCAATGAATCTCAGTCTGGCATCTGCTTTACTGACGATCAACATTATATGATCATTCCATTTTAAATCACTCCTAATGCGTACTCCCAGATAATTTATGGTATTAACTGCTTCCAGTTGCTGACCTGCTATTTTGTAGCTAAATGATAAAGGATCTATCTTTCTGTGTATTCGCAGCACATTACACTTGTCTACATTGAGATTCAATTGCCATTCCCTGCACCATGCGTCAATTCGCTGCAGATCCTCCTGCATTTCAGTACAATTTTCCATTGTTACAACCTCACGATACACCACAGCATCATCTGCAAAAAGCCTCAGTGAACTTCCGATGTCATCCACAAGGTCATTTACGTATATTGTGAATAGCAACGTATATCATAACGGAATATCACTACAGAGCAGCGGTTCTCAAACCTTTTTGGTGACGGAACCCTTTTGAGCTACTAAGTTTCTTATGGAGCTCTAAAATAAGGAAACAGCTGCTTTTATGTTCATTCTTTAATTATACACATTTAATGAAAATAACACAAAAATAGGTGCACTGTACACTACTGACTTCCGCAATATACAAAACAACACACAGAAATACAATACACAAAATAACGCTGTACTGATCCCACTGTAAATTGATAAAACTGATTCCATTTAATTTCTATTTCTATTTTTTTTTTAATTTTTGACCAGCTGTTTAATGTCAGGCTTGATAGAAGACAGCTGAAGACGCATGTCAAATTCAGTACCCTTCCTTGTGTAGCTGCATATGCTGAGAACCTGTTTCACACAAATACGATGTTTGGAACGGGAGAAGAACAGTCAGAGCCTGTGTGGCAAATTATGGGTACCAATCAGGAACCCTGCAGCAAAAATCATCAAATAACATTGTTTTGAATAATGATTCCATGTACGAATCTGTCGTCGTTTCTAAAAAGGATTCATAGCTTTCGTTTGACGCATTTTCTGGCATCTGGAAATTCAGTACAAAAGAATTCTGAACCCACGAATTCATTTTCAGTTTGGTATTCTGCTCTTCAGGAAAATACGTCTCAAAAGATGTGCGCATGTCATAGAGACACGGACTGCGCGGCCCCTCCCGCCGGAGGTTCGAGTCCTCCCTCGGGCATGGGTGTGTGTTTTGTTCTTATGTTAAGTTAGTTTACGTTAGTTTAAGGAGTGTGTAAGTCCAGGGACCGATGACTCAGCAGTTTGGTCCCTTAGGAATTCACACACATTTGAACATTTTTTGGTATTCTGCTATTTCGCCAGCGAACACATTCAGTGTTAAAAAGCTTACTAGTTGTTTCTTGCCAGCACAAAGAGTTCAAAAACCCAATTTTCTTTTGGGGACGGTTTGAGCCGAATGGGTTCGCTTTCAAATAGAAAATGTGGTAAGTGGCCCTCAACTACGTACCCTCTGACTCAGAGTTGAAATATTGAAAGTTTTGGCTGGTTTCGTTGTCTACGGGCTGGGATTCGTAGTTGCCACATTACAAGCCAAATACTGCTGAGTCTACAGTATACAATATGAATATACACATGAATGGAATGGTTGAATGTTCCTGTCACTGGGCTATTACGAATTTTTAATGTGACATAGAAATTTATAAATGAAAGATTGCAGTTAAATGAAACCTGCAGGTACTATGTTAACGACTTTAAATGACGAGCACGACAGCAGGAGTAAGAATACCATTTATTACTGCAAAACACATATTGTAGTCGATGGTCCAGCAATTAAATAAAATATAAGTTGAATAACAGGGATACAATAGTTTCCTACTTCACGTAATTAGTTATGAACAACAACATAGCTCGTGAGATATTCATTTATAAACGCAAACTATGTCTTCACTGCAGAAGCCACGGAAATCTCACAAGTGCACAAGTCGGCACTACAAAATATTTCTGTCTCCCGCGACCACGCGCAAACTGCCCAACTTTCCAACGTAGTTCCTGCGACCGACCATACTGCTCCCTGCCCAGCACCCCTTGTCCTGTCCAGCACTCCTCCCCCACTTCCATCCAGTCTCCCCATTAACTAGCGCTTTGATTGGCTAGAGCGCTCCCGCCCTGTCTTCAAGCCAACGCACACTCGCAATCATAAAGAAACACATACGAAATGCTGGATTTACATTTAAATAACTCGAAAATAAATAAATATTCCTACGGATGGACCATAAACACGCGCTAACACACATTATTAAATACATAAACAAATCAAATAAACATCTATCAAAGGATTAGAAACAAAAGGTAGGCCAGTAGCCTAATGTCTCTGTGCTTTCTGCAACACAGTAAATATTTAACCAATTTCTTCATGAATAGTATATATCGGATATAAACAAAGACATAAACGAATAAATATATTTATAAGCATGCTGCTAGCGTTTTTTCGTGTAACTGTGCAGTACTTACGTCCTGACGCGATCAATAGTAATTGGCCACTTTGACCTCCAATAACTCATGTACTATTCAAGTTACATGCCTGTAGTTCATACCAATTTAGGCCGATCGACAAAATCGGATGAACCATTTAGATTTTGGAAATTCATTGCTGGGTGTTACTTGTATAATTTACAGTCAGATACTAAGCTTTAAACTAATAAAGATATTGAAAATCTAATTACTCCATCAGAATCATCGTGCCAATAATGGTAATGCACATGTTTCTTTTTAAGGTATCATGATTCCTCTCCGCCCCCCCCCTTCCCCATGAACCATGGACTTTGCCGTTGGTGGGGAGGCTTGCATGCCTCAGCGATACAGATGGCCGTACCGTAGGTGCAACCACAACGGAGGGGTATCTGTTGAGAGGCCAGACAAATGTCTGGTTTCTGAGGTGCAACCACAACGGAGGGGTATCTGTTGAGAGGCCAGACAAATATCTGGTTTCTGAAGAAGGGCAGCAGCCTTTTCAGTAGTTGCAGGGGCAACAGTCTGGATGATTGACTGATCTGGCCTCGTTACACTAACCAAAACGGCCCTGCTGTGCTGGTACTGCGAACGGCTGAAAGCAAGGGGAAACTACAGCCGTAATTTTTCCCGAGGGCTTGCAGCTTTACTGTATGGTTACATGATGATGGCGTCCTCTTGGGTAAAATATTCTGGAGGTAAAATAGTCCCCCATTCGGATCTCCGGGCGAGTGCTACTCAAGAGGACGTCATTATCAGGAAAAAGAAAACTGACGTTCTACGGATCGGAGCGTGGAATTTGAGATCCCTTAATCGGGCAGGTAGGTTATAAAATTTAAAAATGGAAATGGATAGGTTAAAGTTAGATAAAGTGGGAATTAGTGAAGTTCGGTGGCAGCAGGAACAAGACTTCTGGTCAGGTGACTACAGGGTTATAAACACAAAATCAAATAGGGGTAATGCAGGAGTATGTTTAATAATGAATAGGAAAATAGGAATGCGGGTAAACTACTACAAACAGCATAGTGAACGCATTATTGTGGCCAAGATAGATACGAAGCCCACACCTACTACAGTAGTACAAGTTTATATGCCAACTAGCTCTGCAGATGACGAAGAAATTGAAGAAATGTATGATGAAATAAAAGAAATTATTCAGATTGTGAAGGGAGACGAAAATTTAATAGTCATGGGTGACTGGAATTCGAGTGTAGGAAAAGGGAGAGAAGGAAACATAGTAGGTGAATATGGATTGGGGGACAGAAATGAAAGAGGAAGCCACCTGGTAGAATTTTGCACAGAGCACAACATAATCATAACTAACACTTGGTTTAAGAATCATGAAAGAAGGTTGTATACATGGAAGAACCCTGGAGATACTAAAAGGTATCAGATAGATTATATAATGGTAAGACAGAGATTTAGGAACCACGTTTTAAATTGTAAGACATTTCCAGGGGCAGATGTGGACTCTGACCACAATCTATTGGTTATGACCTGTAGATTAAAACTGAAGAAACTGCAAAAAGGTGGGAATTTAAGGAGATGGGACCTGGATAAACTAAAAGAACCAGAGGTTGTACAGAGATTGAGGGAGAGCATAAGGGAGCAATTGACAGGAATGGGGGAAATAAATACAGTAGAAGAAGAATGGGTAGCTTTGAGGGATGAAGTAGTGAAGGCAGCAGAGGATCAAGTAGGTAAAAAGACGAGGGCTAGTAGAAATCCTTGGGTAACAGAAGAAATATTTAATTTAATTGATGAAAGGAGAAAATATAAAAATGCAGTAAGTGAAACAGGCAAAAAGGAATACAAACGTCTCAAAAATGAGATCGACAGGAAGTGCAAAATGGCTAAGCAGGGATGGCTAGAGGACAAATCTAAGGATGTAGAGGCCTATCTCACTAGGGGTAAGATAGATACCGCCTACAGGAAAATTAAAGAGACCTTTGGAGATAAGAGAACGACTTGTATGAATATCAAGAGCTCAGATGGAAACCCAGTTCTAAGCAAAGATTCCTCTGGCTATTATTAATTTCTACATGAACTGTGAAATGTCCGCCATTATGGTTTCACAAAGTCCGCCATCTTTGGCACTCCCGCCATACAAATCTCCTTCATCAACACAAAGCACAGTCCTCGTCACAGCATCAACATGGAATTCCCAGCCACGCAGTCGGCCTGGACCACTCGCTGGGGCTGCCGCTCTTGCTCTGGCCGACGCTCGGCACCACGTGGCCGCCCACGAGCTCCGGCCCGCCGAGAGGGCCCCGCACGGCCACGCCTACTCCGAACTTGGAATATTTTCAGGGCGCCACTACTCGCCCGTTACCTCACACCCGCCTTCTCGGTATTCGCCGCGATGTCAATATCGAGGTCGGATTATTGTGACTGATCAACGCAAATCTTTGGCGAGTTGGCTTCCAGCGCGCCGTGAATCGAGAGGACGAGGAAGAAGGGGGCTCCTGGGAGTTGACTCTAGACTGTACGTGAGGAGCGACGTCGCTGTCGGAGGGCAAGGCCGCTTGGTCGGTAGGCACCGCGGAAGCAGTCGGTTGTGGACGGAACGCCATCGGCTCAAAGATCCGAGTGTGGAGGGTCGGTGTTGTCCCCACGGCGATCATCGTGTGGTCATTCAGGGGCTGAGAAATGATTTCTTGGTTCTGCCTTTGGATTCCGACGAAGAATTACAGCTAGTTTGGTGTATGAGGTGAACATAAGATTTCTAAAAAGGTGCACGTTGCTGCCGCGTATGTCAGACTTGTGAGTGGGGCAAGCTTTGCATCGGTACTGTAGTTAGAGCACTGCTTGGGAGAAGAGCGTTGATATCGGCATTGTCATCTGTTTAGTAGCTTTAAAGTAAATGACTTTTTTTTGGATCAAAGGTGGATCCAAGTGAGGAACCAAATCATTGCTTATCTTATTAAGAAACCGAAGTTGGCCCCCAGCATGTTTAACTGTTATCTACAGTTATAAGGAATAATTGTAGTGTCCACAAGTGAACTTTGGAGGTATTGTTAAGTGCTCGTAGTAAGGGAAAGCTTCACTGTAGAGCTTTCCAGTCGGGCGCTTATGAACTGTGTCGATTGCTGGTATTTCATGTTTCTACTTGTCGTGGCGAAATCGCAAATAGTATTTTCATAATTTAACTTGGGACGTCATTTTGTCGTTTGGTGTGACCCCCCCCCCCCCCCCTCAAGAGTTTAAAGCCCCAAATATTTTCTTACTGCCTTGCTGAGGTTGCCTTGGAACAGTTGTTGATTTGTCTCTTGTTTACCCCACTGTACTGCTGTTCGGTGCGGCACAGTATAGTCGAAGTGTTGAGTGTTACTGCATCTACTCCCTTGTCCATTGAAGATTTGTGAGCCGCATTCACATCGATGTATAACCCCAGTATGCAATTTGTGTAAGTTCGTTGCACTCTGTTAATGTTTTTTACATCATAGAAAATCTTTCCCGTGCCACAAGTGATCCTGAAGGAGAGCAATGTGCACGACAGCGCATGACCACGATGAAATCAAAATATACGTATTGTATTTTTTTGTAACGGATATAACCACTTAAGCAAAAGACTTACATACCTGGTTAATTATAATATCTATCATTAGTTATTTGTCATAATTCGTTGGGTGTAGTATGCATCACATGTACAGAGGTTTATGGTGTAAGGCGTTTAAAAGGAAGGAAAATATTTTGTGATACGGTGCACGTCTTAGTTTACATGGTTAGTAATCAGATTTTATTGCATTTAAGTTGTTTTAATCAAAATTTTGTGATCAATATTTTATTGGCTTCAGAGATCTGAGGTGACATGCAGGAAAATTTTGGTATTGCCATGTGGCGTTAGAATCTTTTATTTAACCTTGCATTAAGCAGTCTTTTTTTTTTCTTGCTTCAAAAGGGATTTTGAATTTCATGAGTTGTAAATTGATTTTGCGATCTGTTCTTTGATTTGTTAAAATAATGCTTCAGGAACTTACATTAAGAAAGTATATTGAGGATCTTGCTGTTCATTATAACGAATGTTCACTTACGATTTTAAAAAATCGAGTTAATAAAGTTGTAAAAATTTAAAGATATAAAAACTTTTGTTAGAGAAATGGTGCCTGCCCATACTCCCCACAACTTCCATGTATTCAAGGTATTGGCCTTTGGGCGTTGTCTGTTTTTCCTGGTGTCTATCCCAGCTAACGTCTGCAGGGCCATGACAGGGTTATTTTGTTATTAGTATTGACAACTGCTGTCTGTTTTCTTTGTAATGATAGATTGAATTCTTTACTTTCACCAAGTATATTTTTTTTAATTGAAAGAAATGTAGGTCATAAAAGCTTGTAATTCAGTCCTGAGTTCCAATATATCAAGGTCTTATCCCAAGAGAACCGTATAAGTTCCCTTTGGACCAGTAGTGTTTTGTGTCTGCTTTCCAAGCTTCACACAATATTGAAAACAATCAGCACTGAATAGGGTGCGATTTAACGATATTGATTCTTTTTACTGCTTCATCAAGAACCAATTTTAGACTTGGCATCATCATCATCATCATCTTTACTGCGAGTGCTTGTCTGTGCAGGACACACTGGCTGGAACTAAAGCTTGGTGCTTTGCTTCTTATAGTTGATACCACTCCTGTCGTCTTACCAGTCATTGCCTTAACCCATCTGTACAAATGTCGACGCAGTCCATCCACTTGAAATTAGTCACTTCTGTGTCGAGCTGCCAGGCGGGCGCTGTGGTTGCCTTTGAAACCAGCTATGGAATAAAATATGAAAATTACTAGCAACTGAAGCAGGTTTTAATTGTATACATATTTTCCGGTAGTGATAGTTGCCACTGATGCGCACATAAGCTAGTCGTCTTCGAGTGAATATTTATTTGGATATCTTACAATTATCAGCAAGATGGCCAGTCCAGCAGCAGCAGACAACCCGTCCATTTGCGAGATGAATTTGCTGTGTGTTGAAGGCAATGTCTCTTTATCTCCTTTATTCTTTTTTTATCAAAGTATCGGTTTCTTACGTTTGGAATTGTCAATGAAAATATTTGTAAGTTGCGACGTCGCCTATATTTCGCACACTTGCACCAGTGGCTATCTGTAGTAGTTAATGCCTGATAAATAAATGCTGATGCTGTTGCAGAGAGAGCCGCACGGAGTGGCCGTGCGGTTTGAGGCGCCATGTCACGGACTGCGCGGTCCCTCCCTCGGGCATAGGTGTATGTGTGTTGTTCTTAGCATAAGTTAGTTTAAGTAGTGTGTAACTCTACGGACCGATGACCTCAGCAGGTTGGTCCCTTAGGAATCCACACACATTTGAACATGTTTTTGTTGCAGAGAGGGACACAACATAATCACCTACGTAGCTGCATTATTATTCTCAATGTTACGTAAATTATTTGTTAAATACTGACCTTTGATACTGTTAATTATGATTTGATTGAATAATATTTACGCCAGTGAAAACAAGATTTTTACCAATGAGCGATGTACCCAGAAGCAAGTCTGAGCCTCATTTTATTATTTATTACTTCTCGTTCGTCGTGTATATTTAATGGAAACTTATCTGCAAAAATATTTTCTTTTCGTGATAGCAAATTTTTTAAAGATTTGTTTGTTGTTTTGTGGGTGAAGCCCGAAAATTATACGATTAATTATATTTCACTTAATGGCTGCCAATGCGCCGTTACCACAAAAGAATGGCAGATGGCCAATGATAAAACATGAATTCTAGCGATGATTAATGTTTCGATTTAGTTATATTCCCATGGAGGGATAGGTTTTAAATAAGATTACAAAGGTAAATATTTTTTATACATATATTCTGAAAAAATTTACGTTCAGTTAACAAACTCGTGCGTTCAGAAGCAACGTCGTACAAAAGCGTCTAATACGTTCGAGAGCTGACACCTGAGTGATTGAGCATTTCATTCATCCCACAATTATACAGAAATTCCATAACATGATATACTCAGTCTTTGTTATTCGTAGTATTTGTTACACAGAAATATATTAATTATTAATATTTTTGTGTTCGAAACACGAAAAGCGGAGTGTTTTCTCGTTCCATAATAATATTCCATCACTTACAGCACATTTACGAATGTTGACTGAAAAGTAATGCCTCCACCTTCGTAACTCTTCAACCCCTGGCAGCATTGGTATGCGGCAGGTACTTGGTTGTTCCGTAGCCTCTTCTCTACAACTCCAATTGGTGGGAAGCCTTAGCATTGAACGGTTGTGTTGTTACATTGTAAAGTATGGAACCCTGCACAGACGGTCGGTCAATACGATTTAGGCAACGTGCAGTCATTGAATTCTTGACAGCAGAAGGTGTCACCCCCTAGATTATTCATCAAAGATTGATAGCAGTTTATGGTGATTTTGTTGATGTGAGTACTGTGCGTCGTTGGACAAATAAGTTTAAAGATGATGAGGTGGGAACATCTGACCTGCGTGACAAACAAAGATTTGGATGGTCTGTGACAGCATCCACCGAGTTTCACAAACAAAATGTTGACAGATTGATTCAAGACGATCGTCGAATCAGAGAGAAATTGCAAGCACAATCGGCATTTCACAAGAACGTGTGGGTCACTGGCTATCGGGGGATCTGTGCACGATGGGTACCCCGGATGCTGGATCCTGAAATGAAAGCACACAGACTTGAAATTTACCAGGAACTCCTCTCGCGTTACGAGAATGAAGGTGACGGCTTTCTCCATTCATTTGTGACAGGAGACGAAACGTGGGTACACCATTACGATCCGGAGACGAAACGCCAGTCTATGGAATATCGACACAGAGACTCGCCCCAGAAAACGAAATTCAAGATGCAACCCTCAGCTGGAAAAATCATGGCCATAGTGTTCTGGGTCGCAGATGGTGTTATCCATCGTACCTTGATTGTGGAACAACAATAAATTCAGAGCGTTACATCACAACGCTGCGAACTCTGAAACGACGGCTAACAAGGGTCCGAAAGGAAAAGGGTATATCACAAGAACGTCCCAGAAAAGGGAAGTGTTTTCCTGCAGCATGAAATGCCAAACCACACACTTCACGTGCCACCACAGCAGAACTTCAGCGACTGAATCTCACCAACGTACGGTATCCTCCATACAGTCCAGTTCTAGCACCGTCTGACTTCCATCTGTTCCCTATAATGAAAGACGATCTGCGGGAACGTCATTATGCTTCTGATGAAGACGTGGAGAGAACTGTGAGACTGTGGTTGCGGAAACAGAGTGTCGACTTGTTCCGTGACGGCTTCAGAAAACTTGTTCATCGTTGGCAGAAACATATCCAATTGGCTGGTGGTTATGCGGAAACGTGAATACTGGTAATTAAAGATCACATTCTAAGGATTATTTATGCATTCCATTTACTAAAATATTCCCATTCAAACCCAATTAACGAAGGTGGAGGCATTACTTTTCATTCATCCCTCGTACATACATAAACAAGCATTCGTAACTAACACAGTTCTCTTGCGTTTATCGTAACATTATACTGCAGTTTTTAGGAAGCTTTCCAGGAGACGGGACAAGGCGTGCAACTAGTTCTTGTTTGATACAGCCTGCGAGATCATTAATTCGACGCGATAAAGTGTCCCTCGAAAGCGGCACTGTAGAAGGGCGTTTTGCAGATTGGTCATCGAGCATACATTATGTTACGTCTGACACATTCTCAGCGACAGGGTGCCCTTCAAACACTTGTGAAACGTGATGGCTGACCAAATGCGATGTCTCCGTGGCTATTTCATTCACAGTTTGGGTAGTATACGTCATAGTTCTTTGACATCTTAATAATTACTCTTTCTTATGTGTAAAAAATTATTCGTTCTTGTTTTTGCGATCATTGTGTATAATTTCTAAGTGTAGGCACATCTTAGCAGATACCGTGGAGCTATTGAGAAGTAGCTTACTACATAACACGCAGAGAGATGAGAATCAACAAATGTAAGATTTGTCATACTTTCGTTGTTTTTCCACCTATAGTGAATCGTTAGATATCTTACTGCTTCAAACCATGGAGTCTGTAGTCGTTAAACATCTGCTTGAATCTTATACTCTTGATCGGAAATCTTTGACTTTGACGCCGTGTCTTCTGAGCGAACAACCTTTGAATATTTGATTCAATATTTTGTTGCAAGATGTTTAAGCCAACGTTCCATTCTATCTTTTAATTAATTTTACAATATGACAAAGACAGAATAATATCGTCCAAGGATATTGAATTTTACAGCTGTAATCAATAACAAACACGAATTGAACATACTGCAGTCCGAGAGCGGTGCGCGGATTAGCAGTGCCAAATTGGAATGCACGTGACAATTGCAAACTCGAGTTGGAACGGCACTCTGTACTGCTTGGCGCGAGTTTGTATGGCCCTGGGCGGTGAAGCATAGATAGCGACGTGACGAAATCATTCGAGGCGGCTGGGATGTTTTTGGATCAGAGAGAGATGGAGAGAGTGTATTGGAACGCTCACAGCAAGTGTAGAAAGTATCAGCATGGCCACTGCTTGCGTGTGTAGTTGCGAGCATCGAGTCGCCACCTACTCGTACACACCCACTCGTACAAGTTAATTTCTATTGTCTGTAGTTTTTTTATCGTAGCAGACTTGTAGATTTATTTTGCTAACTGCTGCGTCATTTACGGTTCTTCCGCACGGAGAGAAAAAATAGCTTTTATAAAACCAACACTTTACAAGAGCTGTTTTTCTCAGAGTTTGACAAGACTTGATGTGCTTTGTTCTTCAGGTTGGTATTACTTTGGCGGAGCCTTCGCAGAGACCTTACTGAGCCCCAGCGCTTTGCAGAGCACACGTTGAGGCTGCTACGGTGTTCATGTGTGTGTGTGTGTGTGTGTGTGTATGTGTGTGTGTACTATGCGGTAAAATAGAGGGGAAAATACTAAATGAGGAAAATGTCACTGGTCGATCGTTTAACTGCATGTTACTAAAAAGAATCATTCGTTTTCAGCGCTGTATATTTTCCGAAGCATCACGTGCGCAAACATGACTGATGCATGAACGGAACTCTACTAATATTCTACGAGTGCCCCTCTGGTCAAACGAAATCCGATCATTGGTCATCACAGCAGAACTGATCCGTTCTCTGGGCTGTTCCAGCGTTCTTGGTGATGTGATTCGTAAACACGGTCCTTAATGCACCCCAAAGAAAAAAGTGTAAGGTCATCTTTACCATAACTCACAATCCAGCGATGGGGCAATTCGTCGTTTAGGTAGCGACGGACATCGATTCCCCAATGAGGGCTGCCCTGTCCTGTTGGAAGATGAAATTCTCGTAATCCGAAGCCAGTTGTAAAAACAACCACAAGTGCAACATATCAAAGTAAGGGGTTCCCGCCCCACTCTCCTCACAGAAGAAACACGGCCCATTCAGCTTCGTCTGTAAGTTTGCGCACAAAACATTAACCTTCGGCAAATCTCGTTAATGTGCCACAACTGCATGACGATTTTCAGTGCCCCACACTCTTGCATTGTGGCAGTTAGCCTTTCTAGATAAATGGAAGCTTGTTTCGTCGCTGGATATCAGAGTGGAGGCGAAATGTTCTTCCTTAAGTGTTTCCCGAGTTGAGACGCAAAATTGAAGACGCCGGCCACAGCCTTCAAGTTTTAATTGTTGCACGAGATGTAGACGGTACGGTTTGAAACGTAACCGCCGTCGCAAAACCTTCCATGCAGTATTCCAGTTTCATGGTTTGCGTGGACCGTTAGTTTTTTTGGGACTATACACGAGATTTTCCCTCACCCCCTCCACTGTTGCGTCTGGCACACTCGGTCTACTGCCATTTTTCTGTTTACAGAGACAACCAACGTCCCTAAATTGTCGATACCAATGCACAGTGCTGTGTTTACATGATGGTTCTATTTCATAATTTGTTCTGAATGGTCACTTCACTGTTGTAACAGATAAAGACCACGCATACTGCAACACAGAAAAAGTCGTGTCTTACTTCTTCCCCGTTTTGTCATGGTACTGCACTCATATCGCCAATTCGTGAGCACACTTGGTGAGTTTACAGTTCTATTCACGTATCAGCCAATTTTGTAGATGTAATACTTGAAAAATAAGGTACTTTGAAAACTAATTAATCACTTATAGTATACATGTAGTTGTATGTGCCAATCATTTTTATTAGTATTTTTTCTTAGTAGAAATGCATGACCATTGCAGTGGTACGCAACTGGATTTAGAGAATACAACTTCTTCAGGGGAATGTTTTAGTTTAGGGTGAATCTGATCTCTTCTCGACTTTGCTAACGGCAGACAGTCCTGATTTTAAACTTTTATTGATAATTTCTTCTCCCTCATCCACCAAGTAAAGACGTTTCGTTAGCTTTAATAAAGGCCCTGAAAATACAGTGCTATTGTGCTGACACTAATTGTATTATTATTGCGATATGTTCTTTCGATCGAACAATGGTTTCAAAGAGAATTAAAGTGTGAGGTAAGGAAATAAGAATTTTATGCTTTTTAGATGACATAGTTCTATCAGAAACCATAAAGTATTTGGCAGATCAGTTTAACGAAATGGTTAGTGTCTTGAAAAGAATTTGTAAGATAAACATCAATAAAAATGAAACAGTTTAAAGTAAAATAAGCAAACTAAGTGGGGTGATGCTAGGGAAATCAGGTACGGCAATGAGACTCGTACTATTTAGGCAGCATAATAACTGAGTACAGGAGAAGTTTAGAGGATCCGAAATGTACAATGTCAGCAACAAACAAGTGTTTGATGCAAAAAAGGAAATAAATTAATATTTTACTTACAAACTTTTCTGAAAGTGAACGTGGAGGAAAACAATAGAAACAAGAAGACAATAGAAACTTGTGAAATATTGTTCTACAGAATAACGATGAAGATTAGCTGGATAGATTGGCTAATTAATGGAGACTCCCTGTATCGACTGGGGTAGGAAAGAAGTGTATTGCCGAACGTAACTAAAAGAAGGGGCTAGTTGACAGTGAAAACATCAAGGACTCCTTAATTTGTTATGGAAGGAAATATGGAAGGTAAAAATTGTACAGCGAGACCAAGGCTTGAGTACTATGATCAGGTTCAAATGGATGTAGGTTGCGGTGGTTATGCAGAGATGAAGAGGCTTGCACAGCATAGACTACCGTGCAGAGCTCCAACAAACCAGTCACCGGACTGAAGACAACAACAGCATTGCTCAACTGCTCACACAAAAGTTCGCTATAACTTGGAACACAGAAGTCTCAGTTTTACGAACCTGTCTTTTTACAAGTTAGATAGAGTTGTGGCACACACAATTCACAGCAAAATAATGAACTGCGTAGTGTCTCCGCGTGCGGTGTCGCTCGACTCGGTGGTATCAAGGAGAGGATAGCACCATTCCCGATGCCCAGTCTTCAACCGTCTTGCTTTGAATTTCAAAGCCCTCCACGGTGTCTCATACAGTGACGGCACGTGAATCTGTTGACGATGAGCCGTCCGCCAGCTGGGTGTGTGAAGCCCTGAGAGGAGCAAGTTGTGCACCAGCACCGAGCTTCGCCATCTTCCTTCTCTCTTCATCACGGCACACAAAGACGACAGCAGACTCCCCACACGAACCCATTATAGTCACCTACGCACACGAGAAACAGAAGGGAGAAAGCCTGCACGGTTAGCTGGCTGAACCTGTCGCCCTGGCTTGTCTTGTCATTAATGCCACGTAACTTTCTCTTCCTTTCTTTGTGGAATATCTCTTAGAAAACGGTTGTAATATCCTTCGACAAGTAAAATCAAGCTAGGTGAAGTGCATTCAGGAGTAGACGAATTATTTTATTTACAGGTATTTAATCACTAATTGTTGATTTTGTCTATAACCTGCACTCTAGAAACAACTGCAAGCCGCGTTTCACAGCCATTATTATTATCGCTACAGTCCATAGAACAATAATAAAATCGTTTCACTCTTTTATAAATAGTTATCTGCACAGCAGCAAAAACCAAGAAGTGGGGTGTCGTTTGTGGTCGGAGCATATTCCTAAGATGCAAAAACAAATTCTCGTACCACCCATAATTAATGTTCCCGCAAAATAAATGAAATAAGTGTACTGTCGATCAACGTAAAAGTCTTATTTAAATGAATGATAATACTGGGGACGGGGGAGGGGGAGGCAGGCAGTTAAACAAAACGAGGGTAGCACACCACTCACATACTCGTAGATATACACTACTGGCCATTAAAATTGCGAAGATGACGTGCTACAGACGCGAAATTTAACCGACAGGAAGAAGATGCTGTGATATGCAAATGATTAACTTATTAGAGCATTCACACAAGCTTGGCGCCGGTGGTGACACCTAAAACTTGCTGACATGAGGAAAGTTCCCAACCGACTTCTCATACACAAACAGCAGTTGACCGGCGTTACCTGGTGAAATGTTGTTGTGATGCCTCGTGTAAGGAGGAGAAATGCGTACCATCACGTTTCCGACTTTGATAAGGGTCGGATTGTAGCCAATCGCGATTGCGGTTTATCGTATCGCGATATCGCTGATCGCGTCGGTCGAGATCCAATGACTGTTAGCAGAATATGGAATCGGTGGGTTCAGGAGGGTAATACGGAAAGCCGTGATGGATCCCAATGGCCTCGTATCACTAGCAGTCGAGATGACAGGCATCTTATCCGCATGGCTGTAACGGATCGTGCAGCCACGTCTCGATCCCTGAGTCAACAGATGGGGACGTTTGCAAGACAACAACCATCTGCACCAACATTCGCAACGTTCGCAGCAGCATGGACTATCAGCTCGGAGACCATGGCTGCGGTTACCCTTGACGCTGCATCACAGACAGGAGCGCCTGCCATGGTGTACTCAACGACGAACCTGGGTGCACGAATGGCACAACGTCATTTTTTCGGATGAATCCAGGTTCTGTTGACAGCGTCATGATGGTCGCATCCGTGTTTGGCGACATCGCGGTGAACGCACATTGGAAGCGTGTACTTGTCATCGCCACACTGGCGTATTACCCGGCGTGATGGTATGGGGTGTCATTGGTTACACGTCTCGGTCACCTCTTGTTCGCATTGACAGCACTCTGAACAGTGGACGTTACATTTCAGATGTGTTACGACCCGTCGCTCTACCCTTCATTCGATCCCTGCCAAACCCTACATTTCAGCAGGATAATGCACGACCGCATGTTGCAGGTCCTGCACGGGCCTTTCTGGATACAGAAAATGTGCGACTGCTGCCCTGGCCAGCACATTCTCCAGATCTCTCACCAACTGAAAACGTCTGGTCAATGGTGGCCGAGCAACTGGATCGTCACAATACGCCAGTCACTACTCTTGATGAACTGTGGTATCGTGTTGAAGCAGCATGGGCAGCTGTACCTGTACACGCCATCCAAGCTCTGTTTGACTCAATGCCCAGGCGTATCAAGGCCGTTATTACGGCCAGAGGTGGTTGTTCTGGGTGCCGATTTCTCAGGATCTATGCACCCAAATTGCGTGAAAATGTAATCACATGTCAGTTCTAGTATAATATATGTGTCCAATGAATACCCGTTTATCATCTGCATTTCTTCTTGGTGTAGCAATTTTAATGGCCAGCAGTGTATTAATGGTAGGAGGTATCTTTCAGCTATTAATGCAAGCAAATGGACACTACAAAAAAATAGATTCATTGACTCTAAACATGAAAATCAACCACTGACATCTTATAAAGATGCATTAAAAGTCCGATAAGGGAATACAACTCCAAGTATGACCTTCCCGCAGGTGGGAAGGGAGGATAAAACACAGTTACATTAGTAGTTCCCAGACACGTCCAGTACCTGAATTAGTTGTTAATTAGATGTATAAAGCACACGGAAATATAGGACCGAACACCATCTGATTGCCAAAAATGCGCATTAAAAGCAACGGCACCTGAAGGAAGCGGGTGAGATTCAATCTTAAACCGTTTCGATGGCCTACTTCTTACCAGCCTGCAGTGCGTAGATAAGCAGGCCGACGGATGGAAGATGTGATTAAAGCCCTCCTTTTGTGCTTAGTGCTTTAGCACGGAGAGCTTCCCAGCGGTACAAGTGTCGTCTCATCAGTTAGTCTCCTGTCCTAACCTGACGTTTTTACACTCTACAACATACTGAGCAGAAGTGTACTTTACGAAAGCCCTAAACCGTTTCATCACTGTTAAAAGACGTAAAGAAAAGTGCTCACTCTACAACAACCTGACAAGAGATGTGTTCCCCATGAGCCGTCTGAAAGTCGGCTGTCTTTCTGCTGGAACTCGCCGCCAGCGAGCGCGGCGATTCCGAATTCCGACGGACGAAAAATACATAACAGAGTTACACAATCTCCTACGCTTTTCTGTTTCATTATATTTCAGCCAATCGCTAAGAGGCAGGCAGCTAGAGCAAGGAGACTACTGCCACTCTATGAAATGACTCTGAAACTGAGCAACGAAAAACTCTCTATGTACGCACATCGCAAGAGCGCGGGCTCTGCCGAAAAATGGTCCAACGAGAAGGCGGTATTTTTTAAGTTTAAATTGGACATTACTCCGAGGCATTGTAACGAACATTCACTAGCCTTGAGAGAAGTCACATCTGCCTAGAGATCCTTTACCTGGGTAAAAGGACTTCTGCGAGAAATTTCATGTTTCCTAAGGGAAAGGAAATTCGTGTCCGCAATCCTACTGCAGCGCGGGCTGTGGGAACGCCTCGCTACCTGTGGACGAGGACTTACCCAGGGTACAACAGTTTTACAGAGGCAAATTTCTTTCGCCCATCCAACGTGCAAGTCTTCAGGGTTACGAAACCTCCACCAAAGGCAGAAAAACAAATAGTGAAGCGAAAACAGCCACTGGCAGCAGTAATCCAGATCTGCAATTACAGAGCAGTGTAATGAACGACAATATGATCAAGGGAATTTGCATATCATACTCTGAAATATGTCAGTGGACATTTTGAGAGAAAAATGGCCATGTTACAAACATCACATCATACAGATTAACTACTGAAAAAGTATAAATTTAAGAAGAAAAAAGATATACTGTAGAAGGAAAGAGAGATGGGAATTTGTAAGAAAATGCTAACGCAGGTAGCAAATGTTCATAATTCTCTTGTTCTTTTCTGCACTTGACGAATGGCAATCAACCAATCACAGCCTTTGATTCTATATCTGGAGCGCTTCACTATCTATGGCACACAGAAAGGGTGGCCTCCTTCATTTTGGCAGATAATCACTCAGATCTTCACATTTCTGGCACACCAGATGTCACTGAAGGCCTGTCCTTGTTCTAGCAGTGATGACGTACCGCCCTCCACGTCTTCCCACCCTCTAAAAGTCGGCACTACGCGGTAACCGCTGGTTCTCATCACGAACTCAGGAGTGGCGACTCCTCTTACGCCCCATGCCAATTTCTGACGACAATCTTCGCTTTCTTGCACTATCTCGTCCGATATCGGGTCTACATTAAAGCTGCGCTGTTAGACATTAGCGAGCTTCACATGAATTAGAAGATCCTGTCAAGTTGCGGGTGGATCTGATGGCGGTGATAATGGGTCGTGGAATGGATTCTATGGCAGTGGAAATGTTGAGGCGCCCTTCTGAATCCAGCCACTAGCTCACGGAGATGGACCCAAGGTGGATTTGCAACAGGGTGTTTCTAAAAGAATGGATTCATTTTAAAGCTCGATATTTATTAATAAAAACATTTAAAAAAGGGATGAATTGCAAAATAGTCACAAAATTTGTCGTTTTAGCTAAGCGATTACAAATGCTCTGCGTGTCCGCTAGCAGCAGCAGGAACAACATCTAAACAGCTAAATTAATCCTAAACTTTACACAATGTATCAGCTTTTACAGGACTTACGGAGGCTGTTATTCTGTTCGTCACATCTTCTATGTCGCGAGGTAATGGGGCGATGAACACACTTTCCTTCACGTATCCCCGCAAGAAAAAGTCGCATGGGGTCATGTTTGGAGATGTTGGTGGCCAAGAACGCGGGGCAATGTCTCGGGCGCCCGTGCGCCATATCCAGCACTGTGAGACTGAATTGCGCTGTTGTGCCAGTGTGGTGGGGCTCCATCCTGTTGGAAAATGAAATCATCGGACTCCTCATGAAGCTGGGTAAAAGGCCAGTTCTGTAGCATTTGAAGATAGCTCATCCCAGTCACTGTGTTTTCCTCAAAAAAAGAAAGGACCATACACTTTTTCACTAGAAATGGTACAAAAAATTCAATTCAGGTGAGTGTTTTTCGTGCTCAATAATGTCATGAGGGTTCTGGAGTTCCCATACGCGCATGTTATGTCGGTTTACTTTACCGCTAACATGAAATGTTGCTTCATCATTGAAACTTAGAAAGTCAATCTGTTTTCTTTCGTTACTAACCCGAAAAGTTTGCGCTAAACGTAGTTTGTGTGGTTTATAGACCAAACGACGCCTTAACACTCGCCATACAGTCGTATGAGGCGTTGCCAGTTCTCTGTCTTCGCGGCGAGTAGATTTTCGTGGACTCCGTTCAAACGTTTGCCGAATTCTTTCCACCATGTTATCAGAAGTGTGAGGTCGACCTGGACTCTTGTCTTTGCATTAGCATCCTCTCTCTTTAAACTGACGATACCAACGACGAATGTTTTTGGGTGCAGGCAGATCAATGCCAAAACACCGACGAAAAGCACGCTGGACCGAAATCACTGCACACGAAACACTTTCCGTTGAGCGGATCGGATATTACTTCTGACTGATTGCAAACTGAGAAGATGCACTGACTGATAAATAACGGCGATTTTCTGAATCTCTAGGCCACCCCCATTCAAACAACACACATTTCCTTGCCGGCATGTCCCACTGTTTTGTAATTATTAACGTCCAAAACAGGTCATTCTTTTTGAAACATCTTATGTATCGCTGAATGGCGTTCTAGATGTCCTCAATAGGAATGAGAACAGGTGACCTAAGGGACTAAAAAGCGTTCTGATGACTGACTGTTCCTTAAACCATTCTGATATCTTGGGAGCGACTGATCTGTTTGAAGACGTACGTCTCTTACGGGGTGCTGTGTGGAGGAAAATGGTTACAAGGGACTTTTTATTTATTTACAAATAAATAAATTAGACGGGATCAGACGGTACGTTCCAACATCGTGCCAGGCACAGAATATTAAGGACACATCAGGAGTCCCGTTTCAGCCCCAGGTAAGCACCCACCTTACAAGAATACACCTGCTAAGGCCGACAGTCCACGATTGAGCGGTGGCGATAGACTCTCCATTAGCCAGTTCGAATCCTGGTGGTAGGAGAAAGTTGCAGCATCAGTATTTCGCGGGCGAGAAGAGCAGAAGAGGTGGTCTTAGGTTACTCTCCAACAGACTCTGTGTAAACGTCCAGTATTAAAATCTCTCTGCAGTGTGTCACAGAGTGATCGTATGGGACAATGTTGACGGTGATCCCCTGCTGAGACGGGGACGTAAACCTCGGCAGCGCCATTAGCGCTTTTCGAGAAGAGTAGACTATGTACCGGCATTGGGTTCATCTACATCCACGTCCACGAAGCTACTATGTCAAATCTCACTTAAGTGCCTGGCAGAGGGTTCATTGAACCACCTTGCGAGCTAACATCCCAAAGATGTTCGGGCTCACATGCGGTTCCTCCTCGTCGAAATGTCTTGGCTCAAACTCGTCTAGGGGTCGAACCGCAAGTGTCGCATTACACGCCCTAAATTAAACATGTGACCCTTTGGTTAAATTGTCTGTCTGATGGCAAGTTTGCGAAATACAAAGTTAATATAACATGTAATAACAGTAGTAATAATATCGGGAACTAAATTAACGACCCACAAATGAATTAGGACACACAGTTGCGATTTGGTTAGAATAATGTTTATTCAGAAAGCAAACTAATAACGAAAGTGATCGTATTTAGAGTTACCACTACACTCGAGTGCATATCCACTTGACAGAGTTCGATCATTCACAATCTCATCGAGAAATACAAGCATCTACGCGAAAAGTTAAGAGTTCACACCAGGCGCGCGGTTGCTCACCGCTCAGACTGTAAGCCCCGCGATACCACACAACGCGAAATTTTATAAGTCTTTCCACTTCCTAGCTACCTAAAGACCGACCGTCCGCTTTCGCGTCTGCATCCGAACTGTCCTCTTTGGTGTCTCGACCAGAACTGTCCCTCTCCACCCGTCTCCGGCCGCGTTTTCCCGCGCGCGCGAACCCCGTCACTCAACTGGCTAGGGCAGTTCCCTTTCCTGAAGCTGTTCACCTGATTGGCTACAGTTTATTCTACATTATTTTACATTTTAACACATTTAAATAATCACAGACTGACCACTTGCTCGTTCTAAATAAAGTAATAATAATATCCATTACATAATAAACGTTTAATTCTTTTACATAAAACCAATACAATTTCCTTCTTAGCTTTGAATTCCACGGCCAGTAGCCTTGCACTAGTCTGCTTTCTGATAAATAAATAAAGAACCAAAGAAAGTATTATGCACTAAACTTTACAACAAATATTCTATTACATAATGATTCAATAAGGTGTCACGCTGTCATCGTTCAATGTGATTTGTGTAGAAGAAATTATGATCTGATGCTTAACTGAAAATACTGATAACTTAAATTTACCATATCTTTTAAACAAATGAAGCTATAGAGTTGATATTTACAACATTTGTCATTTTAATGATGCGCTTCTATATAAAATGTCGATCGTTAAGATCGACTAAAGCGTTCAGATTTTAGCATTCAGGTCTTTGTTACAAACATTGTTAATTTCACTTTAACCGTAAATCCTAAACCCTTATAGATATGATTAGTATTCAAGTTTTATTGGGATCACTATGAAAATTTATGGAGGATGGCAGATGAAAATTACTGTGGTTTGATTCCCTGCATTACTACATAATTAAATAGTTTCCATAAATGTTTCCCTTTATAGCCGATCTTAGGCCCGCCGTATTTAACACTGCTACGTCTCCTCGGCTGAATGATTTCTACACCAAATTCTGTTTCATGTCCGTGACTCTCTCACCGCTATTTGTCGATGCTGCCTTTCTCTGCCCTTTCTTGATGTACTCCATTGATCCTGTCTGTTAAGAATCCCGGACCGCGAAACAGCAGAGGACGGACAAATGCAGTGTAGGCAGTCTCTTTAGTAGATCTATTACATCTTCTAAGCGTTCTGCAAATAAAATCCTGACTTTTGTTCGCCTTTCCCACAAAATTTTCTGTGTTCTTTCCAATTAAAGTTGTTCATAATTGTAATGACTAGGTATTTCGTTCAATTTTCGGCCTTCAGATTTGACTGATTTATCGTGTAACCGAAGTTTAACGAATTCCTTTTAGCACTCTTTCGCATGACCTCACACTTAGGGTCGATATCCAATTTTATCACCTCAGAGATATCTTATTTAAATCGTTTTCCAATTGGTTATGATCTTCTGATGACTTTACTAGATGGTAAATGACAGCACCATCTGCAAACAACCTAAGACGGCTGCTCAGATTGTCTCCTAAACCATTTATACAGATAAGGAACAGCAGACAGCCTAGAACACCGCCTTGAGGAACAGCAGAAATCAGTTCTGTTTTACTACGAACTGTGACCTCTCCGACAGGAAATCACGAATCCAGTCGCTTAACTGAGATGATATTCCATATGCACACGAAGTGATTACAAGCCGCTTGTGAGGTATTGTGTCAAAAGCCCTCTGGAAATCTAGAAATACGGAATCGATTTGAAATTCCTTGTCGATAGCACTTAACACTTCGTGTGAGTAAAGGGCTAGTTATGTTTCTCAAGAACGATGTTTTCTAAATCCCTGTTGGCTACATACCAATAGACCGTTCTTTTCGAGGTAATTCCTAATTTTCGAATACAATATATGTTTCAGAATCCTGCATATCGACGTTATTGACGTGGGACTGTAATTTGGCGAATTACACCTACTACCTCTCTTGAATATTCGTGTGACCTGTGCAACTTACCACTCTTTGGGTACGGATCTTTCGACGAGCGAGCGGTTGTATATGATTGTTAAGTATGAAGTTATAGCATCGGCGTACTCTGAAAGGGACCTAACTGTATGCAGTCTGGACTGGAAGACTTGCTTTTATTGATTTCAGTTGCTTCACTATTCCGAGGATATCTGCTTCTAAGTTACTCAAGTTGACAGTTGTTCCTGATTCGAATTTTGGAATATTTACTTCGTCTGCTGAAGGAATTTTGAAAGGCTGTGTTCATTAACTCTTCTTTAGCAGCACTTGCAATCGATAATATTTCCACTGCTATCCCACAGAGAAAGCATTGATTGTGTCTTGGCGCTAGCTTACTTTACATACGACCAGAATCTCTTTGGATTTTCTGCCACGTTTCGAGGCAAAGTTTCGTTGTGGAAACAATTATAAGCATCTCGCATTCAGGTCTGCGCAAAATTTCGAGCTTATGTAAAAGTCTTGGGGATTTTGCGTCTGTTTAAATTTGGCATGTTTGTTTCGTTGTTTCTGCAACAGTGTTCTGACCCGTTTTGTGTACAAAGGAGGATCAGCTCCGTCGTTTGTTAATTTATTTGATATAAATCTCTCAGAAGCTGTCGACACTATATTTTTTAACTCTAGCCACAACTTGTATATACTTACATTGCTAATTTGGAAGGAGTGGAGGTTGTCCCTCAGGAAGGCACAAGCGAATTTTTATCTTTCTCTTAGACAGATATACTTTTCGTTTATTTTTGGTGGATTTGGGAGTTGCGGTATACAGTCTCGCCACACTGTGTTCACTAATGCCTGTATCCGTTTTGATGCTCGTTATTAACTCAGGATTGTTTGTTGCTAATGGTCTTTACATAGATAGTCAGGCTGCAGTTAGAGTTGACGGTAAATTGAGTTCATGGTTCAGAGTAGTTTCAGGGGTAAGACAAGGCTGCAACCTGTCTCCACTGTTGTTCATATTATTTATGGATCATATGTTGAAAACAATAGACTGGCTGGGTGAGATTAAGATATGTGAACACAAAATAAGCAGTCTCGCATATGCGAATGATTTAGTTGTGATGGCAGATTCGATTGGAAGTTTGCAAAGTAATATTTCAGAGCTAGATCAGAAATGTAAGGACTATGGTATTAAGAGTAGCATCTCGAAAACGAAAGTAATGTCAGCGGGAAAGAGATATAAACGGATTGAGTGTCAAATAGGAGGAACAAAGTTAGAACAGGTGGACGGTTTCAAGTACTTAGGATGCATATTCTCACAGTATGGCAACATAGTGAAAGAACTGGAAGCGAGGTGTAGCAAAGCTAATGCAGTGAGCGCTCAGCTACGATCTACTCTCTTCTGCAAGAAGGAAGTCAGTACCAAGTCTAAGTTATCTGTGCACCGGTCAGCCTTTCGACCAACTTTGTTGTATGGGAGTGAAAGCTGGGTGCATTCAGGTTACCTTATCAATAAGGTTGAGGTTACAGATATGAAAGTAGCTAGGATGATTGCAGGTGCTAGTAGATGGGAACAATGGCAGGAGGGTGTCCACAATGAGGAAATCAAAGAAAAACTGGGAATGAACTCCATAGATGTAGCAGTCAGGGAGAACAGGCTTAGATGGTGGGGTCATGTTACACACATGGGAGAAGCAAGGTTACCCAAGAGACTCATGGGTTCAGTAGTAGAGGGTAGGAGGAGTCGGGGTAGACCAAGGAGAAGGTACCTGGATTCGGTTAAGAATGATTTTGAAGTAATAGGCTTAAATCAGAAGAGGCACCAATGTTAACTCTGAATAGGGGATCAGGGAGGAATTTTATAAAGGGGACTATGCTCCAGACTGAACTCTGAAAGGCATAATCAGTCTTAAATGATGATGATGATGAAAGGTTCCCTTTCCTCTCATTAACACACATTGCCTACGCGATAGCGCACCATACGCACGCGCACGCACACACACACACACACACACACACACACACACACACACACACACACACACACATTACTGCCATCTAGACTCAACACATTCACTTACGACACAATTCTTGTACACCTCGTGGAGAGGGATCACTGAACGTGAAAAACGGAAACCCTTTCCAATAGTCGGATGAACAATCCCTCCGTGTCTTCCAACCAACAATGCCTCTTTAGTTTATCCATCTCAATAGTGCCCCATGAAAAGAAGCAGGAGTCGCCGCATAAAGATTTCGGGGTGCTTTTAGCTCACCATCGGCGGAAACCAATATTTTAGACGAACAGTCAGTCTACGCCACGCTTTTCCATTTAATCGATTTGTAACACCATGATCAATATGGAGTAGATGTTCGGTGTAATTACTGATGTGAATTGTAAAGAGTTTTCTCTTTACTGATTAACTTCATTGATTTACTGTAAGGAAATAGAGTTTTATGAAATATGTTTTGTAGAATGGCAACTGTGTATTTAAGAAATGAGACTTTCTAAGATAGGTTTGTTTATATAAAGGAAATAATAATGTAAAAAATTGGCTCATATTTAGGAACTTCCGCTGTATGATGAAAAAGATATAGTACTTCCCCTCCGCAGCGGAAGTGGTGTGGCGCGAACAAAAAGGCGGAATTGGCGCTCAATCTGGGCGGCAAGTGAGAGAGCGAAGTAAGGATTCAGTAGCCAGCAGCCGACGAGTTAACAGCGCAGGTGCCGAGCGAGGCATCCAGTATCTAATCTGAGATGGAATGGCCTCGGGTGTAATTATGGCTGTAAAATGGTGCTTTCGCATTGGAAATGGCTCTAAAAAAAATTATATTCACTCACCAAGAAGAACAAAATGGAGCATATTACTGCCATAGGAGAGACCAGGTAGACCCCACGTGCTCGCCACCACTATTGCGACACCATTTCATCAGATTCCAGAGGTTAGAATTGTATATCAGTATGAACCAGTGTGCTTGTGTGATTTAATTTGCAATAATAATTCAAGCCGCGCGGAGTGGCCGCACGGTTTGAGGCGTCATGTCACGGACTGCGCGACGACTCCCGCCGGAGGTTCGAGTCCTCCCTCGGGCATGGGTGTGTGTGTTGTTCTTAGTGTAGGTTAGTTTAAGTAGTATGTAAGTCTAGGGACCGATGAATTAAGCAGTTTGGTCCCTTAGGAATTCACACACATTTGAACATTTTTTAATAATTCAAGTATTGCTGGACTTTGTGTTCGAAACATGAATGTTATCTGACACGGTCCTCTCCTTAACATTACTACACCGAGCATCGTGGATCTAATGGGATACCAGTTCGATTTTACACAGAGTACGCGAAGGAACTTGCTACCCTTTTTGCAGCGGTGTACCGTAGGTCTCTAGAAGAGCGTAGCGCTCCATAGGATTGGAAAAGGGCACAGGTCATCCCCGTTTTCAAGAAGGGACGTCGAACAGATGTGCAGAACTATAGACCTATACCTCTAACGTCGATCAGTTGTAGAATTTTAGAACACGTATTATGTTCGAGTATAATGACTTTTCTGGAGACTAGAAATCTACTATGTAGGAATCAGCATGGGTTTCGAAAAAGGCGATCGTGTGAAACCCAGCTGGCGCTATTCCTCCACGAGACTCAGAGGGCCATAGACACGGGTTCCCAGGTAGATGCCGTGTTTCTTGACTTCCGCAAGGCGTTCGATACAGTTCCCCGCAGTCGTTTAATGAACAAAGTAAGAGCATATGGACTATCAGACCACTTGTGTGATTGGATCGAAGAGTTCCTAGATAACAGAACGCAGCATGTCATTCTCAATGGAGAGAAGTCTTCCGAAGTAAGAGTGATTTCAGGTGTGCCGTAGGCGAGTGTCGTAGGATCGTTGCTATTCACAATATACATAAATGACCTTGTGGATAACATCGGAAGTTCACTGAGGCTTTTTGCGGATGATGCTGTGGTATATCGAGGGGTTGTAACAATGGAAAATTGTACTGAAATGCAGGAGGATCTGCAACGAATTGACGCAAAGTGCAGGGAATGGCAATTGAATCTCAATGCAGACAAGAGCAATGTGCTGCGTATACATAGAAAGAAAGATCCTTTATCATTTAGCTACAATATAGCAGGTCAGAAACTGGAAGCAGTTAATTCCATAAATTATCTGGAAGTAGGCATTAGGAATGATTTAAAATGGAATGATCATATAAAGTTGATAGTCGGTAAAGCAGATGCCAGAATGAGATTCATTGGAAGAATCCTAAGGAAATGCAATCCGAAAACAAAGGAAATAGGTTACAGTACACTTGTTTGCCCACTGCTTGAATACTGCTCACCGGTGTGGGATCCGTACCAGATAGGGTTAATAGAAGAGATAGAGAAGATCCAACGGAGAGCAGCGCGCTTCGTTACAGGATCATTTAGTAATCGCGAAAGCGTTACCGAGATGATAGATAAACTCCAGTGGAAGACTGTGCAGGAGAGACGCTCAGTAGCTCGGTACGAGCTTTTGTTGAAGTTTCGAGAACATACCTTCACCGAGGAGTCAAGCAGCATATTGCTCCCTCCTACGTACATCTCGCGAAGAGACCATGAGGATAAAATCAGAGAGATTAGAGCCCACACCGAGGCATACCGACAGTCTTTCTTTCCACGAACAATACGAGACTGGAATAGAAGGGAGAACCGATAGAGGTACTCAAAGTATGGATGTAGATGTAGATGTAGATCCTGTGTGTGAAAAATGATGACCATCTGTGTTAATTGTTTGTGCCTGATTTCTAAATGCAAAAATATATAAAAGTATATAGTCATATTAATGGTTTCATTGAAATCAGGGGAGGCACTTATTGATGAATTTATACAGATCTCCAATGTGTTTGGGTTTGCTTCTGTTTTTCAAATATCAGGGTCATTGTTTAATGTGTAGGAGCTTAAAGGTTGTCAGTGAAAAGTAATTGCTTCACAAGTAGTGGAAGAGGCAAACAATAGTTTACTGACGAAAAGTTTCAATTACTGTGATATGCTTTAATTTGAGAGTGTCAAAGTGTTAGTACTAATGGACATAAATGTGGTAGTTAAAATCACTTGCTACACAAGTGATGTTAAGAGGCACTTGAATTTTAATCCGATTTGAAACTTAACTTGAGCTTGAATCTCTTTCCAAAGTTTAATAAGAATACTGCTAGTGTAAACTGTTTTAAAGTGTTGAGGGCTTAAAGATATTAAGTGTGGTTGTAGTTCAGCATTTATTATAATGCAAGTATTTTCTGTAAAGTGTGCTTATTTGTGGATAAAGGAATCGTCAGTTTGTAGGCTTCCACTATAATATTTAATAACAGAAAAAGTTAAACAGAAAGTAGGTTTCTGTTAATGTACCTGAAACGTTAACAAAGTGTAAGGCATATGGAAAGTGAATATTGTGAAATTTATTGCATTTATGGTGTGTGTAAGTGTGTTAACCAAAATTGAACTCTGGACAGATGCTATTTAGTATTTGAGAACATTTGTTGTGCTGCATTATTTAAAGACTGAAGTAGTGATTGTAGTCAGCAGGGATACAGTCTCTATTTTGTTCTGTGAATGCTAGTCTTTGCAATTCAGTGATACTGCTACCCACTGTGTAGTTTCGTCTGGTTTTGTAGGTGTTCATTGCACTTTTCAGAGAAAGAATCTATGAAAGTCCCTTTTGCAAGAGTAAATGCAAATCCATTGAAAATAATGTTCTCACATTATTATGTCTAGTTAGGCTGGCGACCGTTTAATTATTTCATTTATATCAAATCTGTTACTTTAATTTCTACCAACAGCTATAGTTAATTAAGATTCGATTCCCTCTATCCGTTAGGTTATTGCACGGTCAATGCAAAACTCCTCCCAGAGGGTAACACTTACTGCGGGTTTAAGGAGGGTAGGACGTCAAACGGGCCGACTTGGAGCAGGAGAGGCACCACAGGACATTTTAATTTCCAGAATCTATACTTTTACAAATAAATTCATAAAACTTTGTCATCATGACCAGGAAGGATTCAGAATTCACGCTCATAGCAGTGGAAGTTCTAAAACATAACGAAGTAATTTTTTTTACATGTGAAATTTCATCATTTTTTTCACATTTGTTGCTATAGGTACACTTTTCTTCATAAGTATGAGAGATGGTCTGATAAATTTTGCACAGCATACAAACCATACTTAAAGGTGTATGTAACTCTAGAATTTTCCAAATCTACTAAAAGCTGTGGTAAAAATTGAGGCAATTAACTACAAAATTTGTGTTTTTTCTAAACATGAAGTTTAAAATACAACAGATCATTCGTTTGTTCATAAATTAAATAAATTCTAGAGTTTCATACACCTGTAAGTATGGTATGTATGCTGTGCAAAATTCATCGAAGAATCTCTCTAACTTATGAAGAAAAGTGTACCTATAGCAACAAATGCAGTCATTAGTAAGTGAAAAAATGATGAAATTTCACACGTAAAAAAAATTATTTTGTTACGTTTTTGAACTTCCACTGTAATGAGTGCTAATCCTGAATCCTTCCTGATGATGCTGACAAAGTTTTATGAATTTATTTGTAAAAGTAGAGACACTGGAAATTAAAATGTCCTGTGATGCGTCTCCTGCTCCAAGTCGATCCGTTTGACGTCCTACCCCCCTTAAACCATTTTGGTAATTATTAATCCGCGGCTTCCTTGTGATAGGACTGCAGTTCTGTTATTAGGAAACAGTGTAGCACACACGCACGCGAACGCCAGTATTAGTGTTACAGAGTGTTCCTTCGGTGGATTTCCTGTGGCCATACTAATATGCATGCTCTGTAACGTAAGGTAAGTGAAGTTACACTTATGTTGAGTGACAGCCGGTATACGCCACAGTGCAGATGGAGTTTTGAATGGTACAGCTGGAGACCACGTGTCCTTGTCCAGCACGGAACTAGCGAGTAACCTGCAACAATACGGTCCGAGCATCCGTTGCTCTGACCCGCTACAGTCATCGGTGACCCCCGTCATCAGTACACTACTATCCACGGCAGCTGTCTCTGTCAGCGGCGGGTTTCCCCGAATCGAACTCCTCTCGGCACACCACTGAAACAGACTGCGGCGTTCATGCTACATTGCGTATCATAGTTTTATTTCAATACAGAGTTACCGCTGTAAGTGAGAAAAGAGACAGGCATATTACCCACTCCACTACTGCTGATGGTCAAGTGTCGTGGACCCAGAGAGTGGGAAAGTTCCATTCGATAGAACTGTACGTCCTTGAGCTAAGGCAGCCAGTACAAAAATTGGCGCAATATACGTCCCTTAATGTATTAATAACTAATAAATAACTGAGTCTGTATTGAACAGATCTGCGAACACTGCTTAATGTCGGACAGACAAGCAACACTGTAGCCACATATGTGGACTCTAAGAAACCTGTTGACTCCACAGATAGGCAGACTCTCTTTGGTACACTAGAGGAATGTGGAAAAGATAGAACAACTAGGGCACTGGTACAACAGGCACTCGTAGACACCACATCAAAATAAAAGTTATGGGAGAAATCTCAGAGCCATTAGAAATACCTACAGGGGTCAGACAAGGACTGGGTCTCTCACCATTTTTATTCAACATGGTATTGGGCAATATTATGAAACAATGGGAAGAAAAAGTAAAAGCGGTTCCGTTAGAAAGGATAAATAAAATGAGTGGCATTTGCAGATGACCTGGCAATACTCAGCAACAATAGACAAGAAGCACTGGAGTTCTTACACGAAGTCACTGCCAAAGTAGGTCTACACTGCGCGGAAAGAAAAACAACACCACACAATCCATAAACATAAATTATAAAAAAGTTAACAGAGTAGAAAAATGCAAGTCTATATGGGAATCTATAGAAACAGGAGGATCAAACAAGGCATCCAATGTAAAAAGAACAGAAAAAAAACATCAGAAGGCGTACAAAGTGACATATGCGTATTACAATATAGAAAACATTTCAAGATAGGCCAAACTCAGGCACTAAAATTCATTTGTGCTATCAGAAGCACTCTACGTATTAGAAACAACCACGATCGGAGCATCAGGCATCACTGAGAAAGAAAAAAAATATAACCTCAAATTCTCATAAAAAAGTTTTGGAGCAGTACGCGGGGGTGGACGAAGAGACCAATCAAAGAATCATACAGAGACACAGACAGACTAACAAACACGATCAGAAAACGCCGACTAATATTCTATGGACACATACATAGAAGCTACAACAGTCTCACAAAGACGATCTTTGCTGTAGTAAAGAGATCGATCAAAAAAAAAAGTTTGTTTTCAGAAATAGAAGGAGACCTAAAAAAGTAAGAATCAGTAGGGAAGTGATAAAAGAAAGAGACAGATTCAGAAACAAAACTATGAAGACGAAATTCTATGTAAAAGGAAGGAAGAAAGCGGAAATTATGGACAGAGCAAAGGAAACAGAGACACAGACAAAGAATGAAGAGTTTTAGGAAGAGAAAAAGAAGGAAACAAGAAGAAGTTGAATGAGCAAGTAACACTGATGTTAAACACTGCCTTAAGAGCAAAATTGTATAATAATAATAATAATAATAATATAACAAGTAACTTATTAACTTATTAAAAAACCAAGTAGACCATACTGGAATCCTTTCTTTTATAATTTGAAACATTACTTACTAAACAATACTTTCGGATGATAAACAACTACGTCAAATGGAGTGTAATTAAAAAGAAAATATCCTGTACAGACAGAAATTGTGATTAACAATAGAACAAAAGAAATGGCTCTGAGCACTATGGGACTTAACTGCTGAGATCAACAGTCCCCTACAACTTAGAACTACTTAAAGCTAACTAACCTAAGTACATCACACACATCCATGCCCGGGGCAGGATTCGAACCTGCGACCGTAGCGGTCGCACGGTTCCAGACTGTAGCGCCTAGAACCGCTCGGCCACTCCAGCCGACTAACAATAGAACAGGTCAAACATTTTAACTATTTAGGTTGTGACGTCATACATGAGTATGACGAAGACACAGAGACGAAATTAGTAGAGTTTAGGAATATATGTGAAACAACAAATAGTAGTCTACGAAATCAAACGAGGAAAGAAATAAAATTGAAATTTTATAAGAAATGGCAGTTCCAATGCTTGTTTGCAGATGTGAATCGCGGATAATAAGTAAACATGAAGTCGCACACCAGCAACAGAGACGAATAAAGCGATGCCCAAGAGACAACAGATTTCGAAATTAGGGAAGAACTGAATATATTTAACTCCTACAATAAAATACGACAAAATAGTAGAAACTAGAACGAACATCTCGTACGAATGAGTGGAGAAAGATTACATCTCCAGATAAGAAGATTTAATGCAGGTCGTAGAAGACCTGAAGGAAGTTTGAGGAAACGGTGGGTACCGTAACAGGCAGAGCAAAAAGAGGGCTAATGCTTGGAATGAAGATGACAACGATCTGTATTGCATTCAAAATACCTGCACAATCTTGCAAACGTCGACGGTATGCTCTGTGTGTGTTGTTTGTAAATATCTACATCTACATCTACATCGATACTCCGCAAGCTACCGTGCGATGCGCGGCGGACGTTAGCCTGTATCACTACTTGTCAGAGCGAGGGAAAAACGGCTGTCTTTATGCCTCCGTATGAGCCCTAATTTCTCGACTCTTATCTTCGTGGTCCTTTCGCGCAATGTATGTTGGCGGCAGTGGAATCTTTCGGCAGTCAGCTTCAGTTACTGGTTCTCTAAAATTTCTCGATACTGTTTCTCGAAAAGAACGTCCCCTTACCTCCATAGATTCCCATTTGAGTTTAAGAAATGTAAGTAGGCTGTTTAGGTTTTTTTATTGGTAACGCCACCTCTGTATGAAAATCACTGGCTGTACTGTGTGCAGTCTGTGGCTGCTTTGCATTGTTGTAATACTCGCCATTGTAGTGTTAGGCAGCTGGCTGTGAACAGCGCGTAGCGTTGCGCAGTTGGAGGTGAGCCGCCAGCAGTGGTGGATGTGGGGAGAGAAATGGCGGAGTTTTGAAATTTGTCATGTACTGCTGTATATATTATGACTATTAAGATAAATACATTGTTAGTTCTCTATTAAAATCTTTCATTTGCTAACTATGCCTATCAGTAGTTAGTGCCTTCCTTAGTTTGAATCTTTTATTTAGCTGGCAGTAGTGGCGCTCGCTCTATTGCAGTAGCTCGAGTAACCAAGATTTTTGTGAGGTAAGTGATTTGTGAAACGTTTAGGGTAATGTTAGTCAGGGCCATTCTTTTGTAGGGGTTTTTGAAAGTCAGATTGCGTTGCGCTAAAAATATTGTGTGTCAGTTTAAGCACAGTATTGTATAATTCTTCATAAAGGGGACGTTTCATATGGCGACCCTGACTTAAGTATCATTTCACTGCACCCGTTTCTGTTGGTCATAATATATGCACAGTATGTGAGAAGTTGGGACTCTTAGTGTTTGCACGTGTGTTAAAAATTCAGCAAGGGACTGGATAACAGCATTGCTGGTTCTAAAGAAATTTCAAAAAAAAAAAACTTTGTGAGTGCACAAGTGGTGGTTATGGACTTCCTATATTATCCGCAAGACTCTTCAATGGTGATTGTGCACCTGCATACTCACAACAGATGGCTGCTGGCCATCTCTACAAGGACTGCAGTGGGTCTGCAGCTCTGGTGGCCCACCAATATCACAATCTCTACCAGGAATACAGTAGGTCTGCACCTCTGGTGGCACATCAATACCATACTCTCTACCAGGACTACAGTGGGTCTGCTCTGTGATGACCTACCCACCAATACTCTTCAAAACTTCGACTGACTCCGCTGTGGGTTTGCTCTGTTGTGGCCCATGACCTGTCTGCATGTCGAGAGTCAGCACTGTCTTTCCGTTGGAAGGACAACGCTACTTCTTCAAGACTGCATGGAAATCCACTACTTCCATGTCCATTTTCTTTTACTGCTCAGACTTTGAGAAAAACACTGCTATTTTACTGTGATGAATGATTAGGACTGTCTTTATGGACTGTGAGAAAGTTTAGCTTTTGACCAACATTGTATCAATAAGTGTGTGCAATTGATATCTTTGTTACTGTAATTATAAAAAAATTTTATCAAATCATTATTGGCCACTGTCCAAAACAATTTTTAAAATTTTTTGTTGGGAGCATGGGGGCTATGTAAGTAGGCTGTTTAGGTTTTTTTATTGGTAACGCCACCTCTGTATGAAAATCACTGGCTGTGCTGTGTGCAGTCTGTGGCTGCTTTGCATTGTTGTAATACTCGCCATTGTAGTGTTAGGCAGCTGGCTGTGAACAGCGCGTAGCGTTGCGCAGTTGGAGGTGAGCCGCCAGCAGTGGTGGATGTGGGGAGAGAAATGGCGGAGTTTTGAAATTTGTCATGTACTGCTATATATATTATGACTATTAAGGTAAATACACTGTTAGTTCTCTATTAAAATCTTTCATTTGCTAACTATGCCTATCAGTAGTTAGTGCCTTCCTTAGTTTGAATCTTTTATTTAGCTGGCAGTAGTGGCGCTCGCTCTATTGCAGTAGCTCGAGTAACCAAGATTTTTGTGAGGTAAGTGATTTGTGAAACGTTTAGGTTAATGTTAGTCAGAGCCATTCTTTTGTAGGGGTTTCTGAAAGTCAGATTGCGTTGCGCTAAAAATATTGTGTGTCAGTTTAAGCACAGTCTTGTATAATTCTTCAAAAAGGGGACGTTTCAGAAATATCTCTGTAACACTTTACGTGATGTTCAAACCTACCAGTAAGAAATCTAGCAGCCCGCCTCTGAATTGCTTCACTGTCTTCCCTCTATCCGACCCGGTTCGGATCCCAGACACTCCAGCAGTACTCAAGAATAGGTCGCACCAGCGTCTTATATGCGGTCTCCTTCACAGGTGAACAATTCTTTCCTAAAACACTCCCAATAAACCGAAGTTGACAATTCGGCTTCCCTATCACAGCGCTCACGTGCTCGTTCCACCTCGTATCGCTTTGCAGCGTTCGCCCAGATACTTAAACGACTTGACTGTCTCAAGCGAGACACTAGTAATACTGTATCCAAACGTTTGAGGTTTGATCTTCCCACTCATCGGCATTAGCTTACATTTTTCCATATTTAGGGCTCGCTCAAGTGGCTCTGAGCACTATGGGACTTAACATCTGAGGTCATCAGTCCCCTAGAACTTAGAACTTGAAAGGGTCCTGTAGCCACCTTTCATTAGTCCGGTAGCCCATTTTCATTACCATTTATCTTTCTTTTCCTTGTTTCTCTATTCTCTTTACTCTCATAGTAGTGTGATTGAATGAATGTGGTTGTGTGTCACGTTGCTAGACGGTGGCGTAGTCTGCTGCATAAAGTCTGCGATAGTCGTACAGATTCAGCAGCAGTTGCACAGAATAGCCAACTCTCGTAGTGGTCATGTCGGCAAAGAGGTTTCCGCTACTTGTGAGAAATCCACCTGCGTTAGGTTGGTGGCGGAAATGGCATCTTGGGGTTTTCCGGTCCACGCGGAGCGTGGAAGAGGCTGGAGAAGAAAAAGGGAGGCAGTCTGCCGCCGGTACGGGAAGCGTCCACAGCTGTGCTCCAGTCGAAGAAGGGTGAGTTAGACTGACCGCGTGGCGCGTTGTTACTTGGCGAGGGGAGAGCTGTTAGCCTTTGGTCTCGCTTTTCAAATCTGGAAGATTGCTTTGCCTTGTCGCAGCAAGGAATGCAAAACTTTGGCAGATTTTTCTTTTAGCAAATTTCTGTAGCAGACTTGGATCCGCCGGAAGAGCGCCACACAAAGGTGTCGATAAGAAGTGAGCACTCGCTTCTGTATGAATGTCTGTTTGCCTTCAGCTGTGCCTGTATAAGCTTTCACCTTTCTAAATATTTAGAGCCTTGCCTTCTCGTAAAATTTCCTTACTTTCCGTGTCTTTCGTCCGTGGGGAGCCAACCACGTGGTAGAATATTATAGTTGTTGGGCTACCGGCATCACTAACTGTCCGATCGCATGTTTGTTTTAGAAAATGTTAACACGATTGTATGATGTGATATTGTTGGAATTTGGCACTATACCTAGAAATTGTGCCTCCACAAACCACGTGTTATCAGGAATCGTGTACATGCCTCACATCCTTAGTTTAGGAATAAATGATTTTATCTACAATTTTCTCTTGTGTTCCGAGATTACATTTTTGCACCTAAGCCACTCACCTCGTAGCTTTCCCATTAGCACATCCAATGCGTTTCCTTATGCACAGGTCCAGTGATTAGTCTCCTCTTGTATTTTATAACAAATGCTTTAGATTAAGTCATATTTTCAGGTGTGTTGCTGGGAGCTGATCTTTTATGCAGTGTTCATGCATTTCCTATTTTATTTTAAATGTTTGATTGTCGTGAACAGCGCACGGGCAATACTATTAATTACATCGTATCCGCTGTGAGCGACCTCACAACTTATGCATTTTTGTGAGTTTTTGGTCTGTGATCAAATTAATTTATTTTCCGACTCGACCAAATCTTTGATTAGTTGTATGGTTTGAGTCGGTGGCGACCCTATTCTTCTCACGTTGATTTCATAAGCAATAAGTATTTCCATTCCCAATAACAAGGAATAACCGGTAGTAACGTGGTTAGTTTCAAACTATTTAAACCTAACTAACCTAAACATCATACACATCCACGCCCGAGTCAGGATTCGAACCTGCGACCGTAGCGGTCGCGCGGTTCCGGACTGAAGCGCCTAGAACCGCTCGGCCACTTTGGCCGGCCTATGACTAGTTGCCATTCATCACACCTACTGGAAATTTTGTCTCAGTCGCATTGTACCTTCCTACAGTCATTCAACTTCGACAGCTTACCGTACGGTGGGGCATCATCTGCAAACAACCGCGGGTTGCTCCCCACCCTATCCGCCAAATCGTTTACGTATTTAGAGAACAATAGCGAGCCTATCACGTTCTCCTGGGGCACTCCTGAAGATACCCTTGTCTCTCCTAAACAAACTTGTTGCATTCATTCTCTGTACTCCATAGTGACGTTTCTCTTTGCCCTCGTTCACTACTGCTCGGCTCTCCCTCGTCTATATTTTTTACATAGTGTTATTGCATGTTAGCAGTGAGACAAAGTAGTATGGGCAGGTTTAGTGATGAAGATTTGTCCAATATGTACATCGGATGTGGGTTCATTGGATGTAATGGAAGACCAGCCTAGTGACGGTTTGCTACGCAGTTCCCGAAGCAACGGCAACTACGTCACAGTGATTTGGCATCTGTACATAGACTCCCAGTAGTGGTACGGATGATACTGGCCGCATATTACAGAGATTTTAACTATTGTGATGTCATGTAGTAATTGGGATAACAATTAGGATTATTCATAATTACACTACTGGCCATTAAAATTGCTACATCACGAACATTACGTGCTACAGACGCGAAATTGAACCGACAGGAAGAAGATGCTGTGATATGCAAATGATTAGCTTTTCAGAGCATTCACACAAGGTTGGCGCCAGTGGCGACACCTACAACGTGGTGGGTTGATTGGGTTGTTTGGGGAAGGAGACCAGACAGCGAGGTCATCGGTCTCATCGGATTAGGGAAGGATGGGGAAGGAAGTCGGTCGTGCCCTTTCAAAGGAACCATCCGGGAATTTGCCTGGAGCGATTTACGGAAATCACGGAAAACGTAAATCAGGATGACCGGACGCGGGATTGAACCGTCGTCTTCCCGAATGCGAGTCCAGTGTACAACGTGCTGACATGAGGAAATGGTTCAAATGGCTCTGAGCACTATGGGACTTAACTTCTGAGATCATCAGTCCCATAGAACTTAGAACTACTTAAAGCTAACTAACCTAAGGACATCACACACATCCATGCCTGAGGCATGACTCGAACCTGCGACCGTAGCGATCGCGCGATTCCAGACTGTGGTGCCTAGAACCGCTCAACCACCCCGGCCGGCTGAGATGAGGAAAGTTTCCAACCGATTTCTCATACACAAACAGCAGTTGACAGGCGTTGCCTGGTGAAACATTATTGTGATGCCTCCTGTAAGGAGGAGAAATGCGTACCATAACGTTTCCGACTTTGATAAAAGTCGGATTGTAGCGTATCGCGATTGCGGTTTATCGTATCGCGACATTGCTGCTCGCGTTGGTCGAGATCCAATCTCTGTTAGCAGAATATGGAATCGGTGGCTTCAGGAGGGTAATACGGAACGCCCTGCTGGATCCCAACGGCCTCGTGTCACTAGCAGTCGAGATGACAGGCATCTTATCCGCATGGGTGTAATGGATCGTGCAGCCACGTCTCGATCCCTGAGTCAACAAATGGGGCCGTCTGCAAGACAACAACCATCTGCACGAACAGTTCGACGACGTTTACAGCAGCATGGACTATCAGCTCGGAGACCATGGCTGCGGTTACCATTGGCGCTGCATCAAAGACAGGAGCGCCTGTGATGGTGTACTCAACGACGATCCTGGGTGCACGAATGGTAAAACGTCATTTTTTCGGATGAATCCAGGTTCTGTTTACAGAATCATGATGCTCGCATCCGTGTTGGGCGACATCGCCGTGAACGCACTTTGGAAGCGTGTATTCGTCATCGCCATACTGGCGTATCACCCGGCGTGATGGTATGGGGTGCCATTGGTTACACGTCTCGGTCACCTCTTGTTCGCATTGACGGCACTTTGAACAGTGCACATTACGTTTCAGATGTGTTACGAACCGAGGCTCTACCCTTCATTCGATCCCTGCAATATTCTATATCCTTTCTGGATACAGAAAATGTTCGGCTGCTGCCCTGGCCATCCATTCTCCAGATCTCTCACCAATTGAAAACGTCTGGTCAACGGTGGCCGAGCAACTGGATCGTCACAATACGCCAGTCACAACTCTTGATCGTATTGAAGCTGCATGGGCAGCTGTACCTGTACGCGCCATCGAAGCTCTGTTTGACTCAATGCCCAGACGTATCAATTCCGTTATTACGGCCAGAGGTGGTTGTTCTGGCTACTGATTTCTCAGGATCTATGCACCCAAATTGCGTGAAAATGCAATCACATGTCAATTCTAGTATAATATATTTGTCCAATGAATACCTGTTTATCATCTGCATTTCTTTTTGATGAAGTAATTTTAATGGCCAGTAGTGCAATTCTAACTCTGTTACCAGCCACGGGAGACCACGGGCCTCTAATACCAAAGCACTCAGAAAGTATCCCTGAACAACGTCCACATTTTGTCGCCGTGGTTCGTGTTCGCACTGCGTACACGCTCAATTAGCCTACTTTATGGGGACTGAGGTTTATTAACGTACACCTAATATATACTGTATTGCTTTCTACTCTCTGACTGAGGAAGACTTTATACTGTTATGCTCCAGGCCTAGGCAGTACGGCACAGACGCAATAACCAACCAAACACCAAGGACATCATCTCTAAGAGCTCGGCGGTAGCTTAGCGCAATCAGTGCGGCGGCGGGCGCCCGGACAAGAGGAAGACGGGCTGCAATTACGGCAACGGTACCTGTGCTGGCCTCAGCTGAAAGAAAGTCTGCCTGCAGTCCTCGAGGCAGGTTGGGAATACCGAAGAAGCCTTAACAGGCAGGCGCCCCGTGCCATACATCGCGCCAGACCAGCACCCAGCAGCCGCATACGATCGTCATCCACAACACTCAACTTGTACTATA